>NC_133820.1:79487931-79849806 GCF_047830755.1 Zonotrichia albicollis | reverse complement strand
GCAGATCCGGAAGGGCTTTATAATATTTATCCTATTTGATCTATATAAATTTTAGCTAGTTGTATTTCTTGCAATGCATCTTTTCTTTATTGGTTTTGGTTTCTTTTATTTTTTTTCCTTCTCAGTAAGTGCAAAGAATCATGAGGGATTGCCCAACAGAAAAAAGGTGTTGAATTTTTGACATAGATTTTGTCATCTGTTTTAGCAGGCATTGAAATTAAATATGTGTTAATAAAGAATAAGCTTTTTTTTAGAGTCTTGCGACTCTAAGCTATTTTTTTTCTCTGTCAGCACTTTCTTTATTCATTTCATGCCATAATTCCAAGGTTTTTTACAATCACAAGCACACTTTTATGATAAGTATGGTCTTTCTTTTAATCTACCGCATGTACAATCTTTCATAGAACACAAAGAACAGCAGTGAAATAGCCCAACTGACCTCCTTGATATCTCCCACCAGGTCCATGTGAGGCTCCCTGGGCTTTCCACTCTCTCCTGCTTTCTAGCTAATAAGCAAACACAGTGTTGAGGCTGGAGTCCAGGACTTGTCTGAAAACATCTGAGTGCTAAGACATCTGATGTTATATGTGTAAAGAGTGCTGTTTTATTCTCTGCCATGCACTCGCCGTGTGACCTTGGCAAAGTCAACCACTTTGCATTTCAGAAAAGGCTGCAGGAGCTCCAGGTTCAGCCAGAAGTGGAAGGCAGTGAGGCTGAACTGCAGCAGCAAATGAGTCCCTGAGATCCCAGATGCAAAAGGGGTCACTGACACTGCCATATCTTTGTGTGGCCTTGTGTACCCAGCGTAGGATGAGCCAAGGTGAAGGAAATAACACATTATAACAGTATCCTGTCTCCTTCTGGTTGCCTGGGGCACTAAAGCCATTGGGAGGGTCTCTGTGGTAAGGCTGCCTAAGAAATTGTATTCTGGCTTCCCAGGCTTGAATTAGTCTTCACTCTGTGGTCTCACATACCTAGTGCTGTGGCAAAGTGTCCCTAAATTAAAAATATTATCAATTTTAGACCACTCAAATGTTCAGTGATAAAAAGTCACTCAAGCATAGCAAAGTGTTATGCAAATATGGTCAGGATTATATGTCATGAGGTAGATGGAAGTGTTACACTTGGTCTTTGTTGTAAACTACTATATGTATATTTTTAATTTTTTCTTACAGATAGTCCTATTTGTTATATTATTCTATTGCTATATTATCCTAAACATGTACTTTTCATTGTTGCTTTCTGAATGCTTGCCAAACTCTGAACAGTAAAATACAGACAGGCTGCAGTGTGCAATGCAGGATGTGAGAGAGGCCCTGTTGTGTATCAAAACTCATTGAAGTCTGTTCTTGAACAGAATGAACAAAATCCTGTCCAGTTTACATCAGGTAAGGAGTTTTGGGGATAAAGAATAAAGGAGAGATGAAAGCCTTAGGTAGAAGGGCAGAAAGCCTTAGATAAACACAGCTCTGATTCCCTCTGTCTGGGCAGTTCCTCCTGGGGAGAGCTGAACATCTTGTAAGCAGACCCTTCTTTTACACCAGTCACTTTTAGGTGTCTTGGGCTGCTGGCTTTATAAAAAACAACAGCTTTGATTGTTTCTTAATATCCCTTAATATTTTGTATCATAATATCCCCTCAGTGCTTTAACACAAAACAAAAAGACACCATTTAATTTCAGCAGGCTTTTGGTGCTGTGACCTTTGTGCAGTGCTGGAGTTATACAACAGGGAAAAGCTGTCCCTGTCTTGCATTACTGATTCATGAATTTCTAAACTCACAGTATGGCACAACTGCTGTCTAGTAACAATAGGAAGCTGGCATTCTGTCCAGCAGAATTTGAAGTCCCAGGAGAGCAGGCAGAAAGCAGCAGGACCTGGAATAAAAGGTACATTTGTGTGCTACAATAAAAAGCACACTTTCTCTTCCCTGTTTCTCATCTCACCACTTTTACCTCATTTTCTTTGTGTATACCTAAATACTGCTAGTGTCCAATGGAAGTGACAAGAAGCACTTATGTGATCAGGCAAAGAACAAATTAGCATCAAAGTGAATTTGTTGATTGATGTGGCTCCAGCAGGGGAACAAGAAAGTGTTGAAATGTAGAACCCCAAAACTGTGAGTTATGTTGTATTTACATTTTTAAAGTACCTGCCAGAGTTAATTTCTTATGCTATTTTTAATGCTAGGTATAAACAAGTACAATCTCTCCAGCCACTGAGGACTGGCAAGCACATCTGTGTCTGCACCAATATTTTAATTTTTGACTGAGAAGAGCAAAATATCTGGATACTTCCACTTACAATTGCAGGACTTTTGCCTGCTTTGTCCATCTTCACTGTGGTTGTGCATGTGCCTGAGTTATTTTCAGCACTAGGTGATCACTTCCACCTTCCCTGGTGTGACAGAAGCTTCATCTTGTTCAAATGAGGTATGAGCATAATTTTGAAGGATCAGTGTGGAGGTGATGAACAATCTCTCAACACCAGAATAACTCCACTGACTACAGTTATCCCAGGGCAGCTGCGGTTTATTTTCTGTTGCCTTTTTGTGATCAAGCCCAGGACCATTGTGTCTAAAAACTTGTTAATTTCTTTTACAGTTTTAGGGAACTGGTGGATCTATTTGTTGCTTCCCTTTCAGCCTCAAAGGAGGATTTTCCTGAATATAGTGGTGGGATAAGGAAAAATAGCTTTAAACTGAAAGAGAGTAAGTTTAGATTGGATATTAGGAAGAAATTCTTTACTCTGAGAGTGGTGTGGCACTGAAATATGTTGCTCAGAGAAGCTGTAGATGTCCCATTCCTGGAAGTGTTCAAGGCCAGCCGGGATGAGACTTTGATTAATGTGGTCTAGGGAAAGGTGTCCCAGCCCATGGCAGGAGGTTTGGAACTGCATAATCGTTCAGGTCCCTTCCAACCCAAACCCTTCTATGATTCTATAAAAATCAGCTACCTACCTCTGAAAAAGGTTTGTCCTTGTCAGTGTAATAAGAAAAATGAAATGAATATTTATATCTCAGTGAATGTGCACACACAGGATAAGCACTGCTTTCAGAGGATTGTGGGTTTTTTTCAGCTTGTCTTTTTCCTTTCCAGGGGCTTTCACATCAAGTTCTTTTATTATTCACAAATAAGATAACTGATCTTCTGAGCACTCCTGGATATATTAATTATCCATTCTATGGATAAAACCATGTGAAAACAGGGTAAGGAGCTATTATTGGAATCAGAACAGAATGCCTCTAAGAAAGAAATTACAAGTAAGAAAAGGATGGAATAGGAAGAAAAGCATTGTCTGGCTTCTGACTGAGTTTTGGAGTTCATACTGCTGCAATGACTTGCTCTGTGGAGGAATCAGTTATTTTTTGCTTCAACTGAGTAAGATTTCTGTTCATCACTGATACTATTGAGGTGATTTAACAGTTCTGCAGCATTTTCTGTGTGTGGATGGACTTGCCAATAATGAACAAAGGATTTGGGGTGTTTAATGGTTAAGGTTGAAATTTTACCATGTTTATCTCCTAGAAAATGAATTAAGTGGAATAGTTCTAATTCATCCTAGATTAATTCAGTCAATATTTGTCATGGTTTGGGCCTGGCACAGAGCCAGTGCCCCCATGAGAATACCCTCTCCCTGGTGTCTGCTATGAGACGTGACCAGGAATAAGCAAAGCAGGCTCCAGCTTAGAAATAAAGAAAACTTTATTACCTAAACTACAAGAAAATAGGAAAAAAAACTATAAGGGAAAAAATTGAAAACCTTACAAAAAGCACTTTCCTCCTCCCCACCACCAAAATTTCCCAATCCGATACATTCCCCCAAATCACCAACTGCCCAGTCTGGCACCACCCTTTAGAATACTCAAACTTCAGTCCATGAAGAGGAGAGGAGTCTTTCTTGCACCATAGGCTTCCCAGAATTCCCACTTCTTCCTGGTCAAACCACCACAATATTTCAATAGGAAACCTCTTCAACTTTTTGAATCTCAATGTACTACTCTCCTGACTCTTGAGTGGCTCCTTAAATCTATATGCCTTAATAACACAGACATTGGCACTTGTACCAAGTGCCCTTCTGAAAAGCATTACATAATTATTTCAGTTATTTGTAGATTGGAAAAGAAATGATATGCCATTTTTGAAAGACAAACTGTTAGAGCTACTTCTCCAGGTAATCTTGTGCATTACTGGGGTTTTCTAGCCTTTGGCCAGGTGCAAAAGAAAGTATCGGACATAGACAAGCTTCAACTTAAATCATGGCAGAGGAATGATATAGAGGGAATGGGCAAGACATTGTATGGGGAGTTCTGAGCTGCCAAACAGGGATTCTAGTAACTCACAGTTACAACAATTATTGTACAAAAATCCTCTCCTACAAAAGGTGCATATGAGCAGAGAAAGGAGAATCCTTGCCCAGTTATAGCTATAGACTGCATTATATGGTATTATAGCACAAAATCAGAGGATTCCTATTAAATACCTAGAGCTCCCACATTATTCTTGCCTTAAAATGCTGGTGACTTGGGCAGCCTTTTAAATATATTTTGAAGTCTTGTTTGCTTGTAGTAACTTGGAAGTTTATAGCATTGAACTTTGAGGATGATCTGCAGTGATTACTTGTACCTTTTTAATAGTTGTTGTCCAGGAAAGAATTTTTAATCTGATCTATGTGAAGGTGTTAATTCTCATCAACCGTAATGTTTTCCAAGTCCTGTGCAAAATGTGTTTATTCAGCCAGACACAGAGGCTCCTAAATGCAATACTAGCAGTGAAGGATGTGGGAAGCAGAGGTGAATGAGCTGCTGATGTTCCCCTTATGAAGGGAGAACAGGGTTGCCTGGAGGAAGGATATCTGGCTGATGGAACAAGACTTGGTAAAGTGTATTGTTTGGGCACAGGAAACCTTGAAATCTCAGGAGGACAGAAGAAAGCTGACTTGCGAAAGGTCTGGGACCATGCTGTTCAGATATAATCTGAAACATCTCCAGTATTGACATGAGAGAAGATATGAAATAAGTGACCAGGACTTGTTTCACATCACAAAACCTGCCATATTCACATGAGGGTGAGTGCAGCAACAGCCTCTGCAGGACAGCTTCACAGCTATGGGGCCCTACACAAACCACCAAAGGCAAGTGAGGAAGACTGGTGTCCTCATAATTTTCCATTAAAAATCCATGCTTGCTAGAGATCTTCTCAAGGGATAGTGAGCAACCACACTACCTTAATGTGAACAAATTCTAAACAGAGAAGGTCTGAAGGCAGTGGGAAAGGAAACAATTCTGAAAAAGTCTTGAACGTCATTGACCGATTAACCTTCCTTCTGGTATTAATCATGCTTGTGGGTCTGGTCCATTGTCCAGTGAGGTCAATGAAAACACATCTTCCATCAGGAATTCTCTTCTTGAAATACACTTTTTATTTGGCTTCTGTCATCCCAAGATATGCAAACCATTTATGCACAGGAATATCCCAGCAGTTGTAGTGCAGTGAGCTACAATGCAGCTCTACAGCATAAATATTAAAAAAAGACAGAAATTGTAGAATAGTAGAATTTTTGAAAACAGAGTTCTTCTATAGTTTTTTATATAGGATACAGAAGCAGAACCTCTCCTGTAATCTCCCCTTTTTGCAGTTGTGGGCAATACATTGCAGATAATATGCTATCCTTTTCTCGTCCTCTGAGCTCAGCACATTTTAAATTATATAAGGGTATGTAGAAAACATCTTCTACAAGGTACTAAACATTTGTTGTCAAAGTTTCAAAACCCTTCTACTCCTTTTCATTTGAAATCTGCCTGTTACAGGGTTTTCCTTTGAGTGGGATACACAAAAGGCAGTTCCTCATTAGTATAGTGACCTTATCACTCTCTACAACTCCCTGAAAGGTGGCTGTAGCCAGGTGGGGATTGGTCTCTTTCTCCAGGCAGCAACTGACAGAATAAGAGGACACAGTCATAATTTGCACCAAGGGAAATATAGGTTGGATATTAGGAAAAAGTTTTTACTGGAAGAGTGATAAAGTACTGGAATGGTCTGCCCAGGGAGGTGGTGGAGTCACCATCCCTGGTTGTATTTCTTTAAATACTGGATGTGGCACTCATTGCCATGGTTTAGTTGAGGTGTTAGGGCATGGGTTGGACTAAATGGTCTTGAAGGTCTCTTCTAAACTAGTGATTCTGTGATTTTGTGATTCAGAGTGGCATAAGTCTTACCTGAAAAATATCTAAAGATAAGAGTGAGAAGAGAACGTGTACTCATTTACATGTATAAGAAGTTTCAGCAGCTGCTGCTGTTCAGACACAATTATTTCTCATGAAAATGTTTGGAAACAGTTTTGGTTTTTTTAGTGTAATCAACTCAAGTTATTGCATCTGGGGAAGATTTGTCACTATCTAAAGTAAGCACCAAAAGAGGCATAGGAAATACAGTTGTCTAAGTGGAAATTATTAACATGACTCTGCCTACAGGTGACTGGATGTTGCCTCCTTCTGGTCCATCATGCTGAGAGGGCAGCTGCATATGAATCTGAGAGGTATTTGTTTTATGTGCATATGTTCTTGTCTTCCTAAGAACATCCGTAAAGTTAAATTATTTGATCTGGGTATAATTCTACAGTCAATTTAGTATTATTCTCAGAGTGGATCTGGGAAAAATTCAAATTGTATGCCATGCTAGTTCTTAGAAGAATTTGCTATTTAATCTAACTTGAATAAAAGATTTGCTGAAAACCCCTGAAGGGATAGGAAGATCTTCAGGACACTCATTCATCCTTGGTCGATTATGGTAAAGAATCTGACCACTGACTACTGGAACACTGCACAGCTTCAGCATTGTTGGCTAGGACAGGCTCAAAGACATTAACTTAATTTAACATTAAATTTAACATTGGTTACAGGCAAGCATTGTTAAGTTCCTATCAGCAGATAAAAGAGACTCAAACTGAATCCAGCACTACTGAGATATTTGCAAATACTAAACATAAATCTTGATTTAAACTTACATGCACGTGTAATATGCCTGTGCTGTCGAAAGAGTATTTACAGCAGCAGAGAGCATTGCCTGGTCTGCTGAAAAGCTTGATTACCTACCTGCCTACATTAGTTTCCCCATGAAATACAGCGTTTCTAGAATGATACGTGTAATTAGAGACATGCCGTCAAGCTTGGAATTGACACAAGGCTGCAGTAGGTAGTGGGGAGCAACTCTAGCCCACAGCTTTAGGCATAAACTGATCTTTTCATTCTTGGCAAAAGCAAAAACTCCTGATGTAAAGACAAAATTAATATCACCTTGAGAGTTGAATCAGTTGGTCACCTCAGACCATAAAGAGATACCACAGCACAGTCCCTGGTCTGCCTTTTCTGTGAGTCACTGTTTTGGCTCTAGCATTGGTTCCACCAGCTCCTCTTTGCTGAGTGTGATGTGTCATGTCCATGAATATTTGTGTGTGGTATCTGTGCAGCCTATCCTCTTGTCCTCCTTTGGCTTGCCCGCACTTTCCCTTCCCACCTGTAGAGCTCCTACTGATTTGTTGTATTTGATATCTTTTGGTCCCTTACCACTCCAGCCTGTTGGAGAGAGATTTTTGATGCCTTCAGATCTACAGCTAAATTTCTCACTCTATGGTTCCCAAAGGAAAGCACCCTGGAAAAAATCGGAGGACAAACCTGACAAGGTGTTTGGGTGCACCGTCATCTGTCTCAGACAGGAGCAACATGTAGTGAATTCTATCACCTTGCTCTCCATTCCTTTTGCCTATGTAGAAGTCTTACTCATGAAGACATGAACTGGAAGCACTTAATTAGGCAAAACTATGTGTTGCGACGCTTGAAAAAATTTTAAAACCCTCCACAGTTAACATATTTGAGGAAAAAAGACTTAATTTTTTGTAGAAATAATTACTAATTTCACTTTGTACATTCACCATGAATTTGTTCACGATGTAAGTAGAAATGTGCTTAAGTGTTGTCATCTTATTTCAAAAATCCCATACCTTCTCAGTGATTTCTCATTGTCAGCTCCTCACAGCACTGACTCCTTCTTCTTCACAACCAACAAACTCCAACTCTCTCCTCACCCAGCTAACCTATCCTTTTGTAGCACTCTTCTTATTGGACACAGCTGTGGCCTGTTAAGGGCAGGGCTGTTCCTAATCTTTGGTGATTAGCACAGCTGCAACTCCTCAGGTGTGAGACTGCCTTCTGCACTATCTTTATTTTCTTACATTCTATCCCTCCACACTTAAGTTCATAAACCCTTCTTATTCTTACTTCTTACTTATTCTCTGTGTTGCTTCATAGATCACACCATAATTTACAGATGTAATTTTCTTTCTGCTTAGGCTGAAAAGTCACATGACTGTTCTCTCTGACTTGGCTCAATGTTCTTCAGCGTTATAGCAGTCCAAGTATTAGAAAACCTGATTTGAAACATCTTGGACACTGCATAGGATAATCACTTATAGGAGCATTGTTTTCACACAGTGTCATCTAAAGACCTGATATTTAAAAAGTGATTAAAAATAACAGAGAGGATTTAACTTTTTACTATAGCCCCATGGGGGTATCTTCAGTTAAATAATTCAGTTTCATAGTTTGAGGCAGAAAATTATAGCAGGTTGCTAGAAATGGGGTATTATTTATCCTTCTAATAATCTGTGAAGCTTTAGTTTCCATTTTTCAACATATTATGCTGATTCATTTCTTAACATTGATATAGCAAATATGAGCAACTCATTCACACAGAGTCCTTGTCTTGTTTATTCTGTGCATATGTTTTGCAAGCATTTTGTGCTTATGTGAATAACATGGGCTTGGAAGTTCACCTGATATTCAGTTATTTTCAAATGTTAGTCTGAAATTTATTCTGATGGTAACAACAATTTTTTTTAAAGACATATTTATTTACATACTTGTTTTTCATCTGGAAAGGTTACACATCTGACAGTGCAAATCTCTGGGGAAATGTATCTTGTTCCAGAAATATTTCTGCTGTCATTAGAAATGCTGATGGAATCTGTGTAAGTCATAAAATGTTCAGTTACTGCTCTGTAGAAGGAAAAAATTCTGTGTTTTATTACAATAGCCTCTTTTTTTTTTTTCAAGTATTTATCTTAAACATAAGCTTTTAAAATGGTACTTGATTCAGTTCATCAAACTTTCAATTTCTGTGAAGAACAGCAGTACAATCTCAGCTTCGATCCATTAGCTGTTAGAGATGTTCTTATTTGTTAGTTATATTCCTGAAAGACTGGCTGTGGCGACAAAAAGGAAAGGATTTTGACAAAGATTCAAGTAGCTAAGGCCAAACTTTTTCTTAAATGGCACAGATTAGTATTTTAGAAAAACAGCTGATGTTGCAGAAAGATGTGATAAACAAAACTTTGGAGCATTCCACTGTGTGCTCAAACAGTCTTGAAGAATTTCAAGCTGGGACCCCTACCTGTGTCATGCTTCAGTCATTTAGGCTCCTGCTTCTTTTCTTCATTTTTCCATTTTTAAGTCATCACAGTATACGATTTACCCTGACCACACCAGCATAATATAACAGTTACTGAAGTTTAGCCTGTGGTTTTGTATTAGAAATGCTCTATTTTTAGAAGTTTCTAGCTACACTTTAAAACTTGGAGAAAAGTATATGGAAAAAAGTATGCAACTTTATGTGTATGTATATGTAGTATACATATACATAAAAGTATATGTAACTTATGTAACAGAACTCTAGTCACCCTCTGTGTACTGTGACTTCCCTAGTAAAGCATACTTTCAAGAAGATTTTGCTTGTACATTTATTAAACCTTTTTACCAGCTCTGTGCATGTTTCTTCTATATATCTGTTGTCTTCCTAGATTTTTTGATTTTATGTGGGTTTTTTTTTTAAATTTTTGGCATTTGTTTGTTTTTAATACCTTGATGCACATTCATCCCTCTTTACCTGAAAGAGGTGTGTTGTTACCTGTGTGACAGTAGGTAAATGGTGGATGATGCCCCCATGACCATGGAAACTGGTAGCTTAGTCTTTAGTCAATAGTTGGAGGTGTTTTCAATTCCCCTGTACCTCACCAGTTACATTCATAAGAGTCTGCAGAAGCTGTGAAGAAGTTTGAGGTTCTAAAGGCCCTTTACCAGCCCTTTCTTATGCCAGAGGGATGTTGGCAGGAGGGATGGGGCTTAAGCAGAACTATGCCAGCTCTCAGGCACTGCACAGATGAAAGCCCTGTTAGCCTTTACTTAGTAAATAAAATATCTACAGGGCTTGGAGAAGAGAGAAGTAAGGAGTACCATGATCTAAATTTTCCACATCTAAATAAATCTCAGAGAGTAGTGCTTGTGGGACTTATAATTTTTTTTGGAAGGAGGATGTAGAGAGTGAGGGGGGACTTGTGAGTGTCATGTCTATGTTGTTGGAAAGCTGCCATCTCTGTTTTGGTTAGGTTGTTTTTTTTGTCTTTTCTGTTGCCTCCTTGCATGTCAGCCTGAGCAGAGGGATGGACATGACTCCAGGATCACTGAAGCATAATTGCTTCAAGCAATGAGCAGATGCTGTTACTCAGCATTGGTACAACAGGCAGCGGGTCACCAAAGCAGCAGTCACCTACCCAGGATCTGTTTTTTCCAGATCAGCACAAAAGAAGATGTCACCTGGCAGAGGAACCAGAAGGTGGTAAAAAAGAATAACGAACAAATTCTAGCAGCTTAAGTGGAAGAAGAAATGTCTGCTTCAGGAGCTCAGCAGTGTGGAAGGGAAACAATAAAAACACATCCTGAGGGAAACCCTGAGATAAAGTGAAGGACAGTTGTCAGGCATTAGGGGTGGATTCATCCCACCTGACCAAGGTACTAGGCAGCTTTCTGGTGTCTTTCGAAGCCCCTAACTGAGTTGCTTTGAATCCCTATCCAATCACTGGGGAAGGCTGCTGCTTGTGGAGATTCCTAGAGACAGATCACATCTGTGTGAAGTACTTCACATCAAATGGGTGGGATTCTACCTTTGGCAGATTTATAATCATCAGTAACAACTTATAATTTGTCTTTTAAGTGAAAGGAGCAATGTCTCAATTTCTTCCAAAGCTTCTGTGTACTATGCATATATCTACTAAAGGGCTAACACATGGGGCTCCTATTTCTGGCATGTGAGAAGAATCTGACAAGTTGGTACTTTGCCGTGGGATGTGCAACTGCATTTTGAGTTCTTGATCTCTGGAGATATGCAAGACTGAGAATGTACTCTATAGGAATATGCCATAGGGATTTAAGGGCTTCTAGACACAGCTTAGGCTCCAGAGGCTTGCAAGTGTTACATATGCGAAGACTGGGTTCCCAGTAGACCATCTGAGCTTTCAGCAGAGGGTGTGTGATTATGTTTTGTCCCTTAGGATAATGAGAGGCTCCATTTTCTTCATGCATATTCAGCATATATAATCTTTTAGGCTTGATTGATTTTTTCCTTTTATACAGAGAAGAGGAATATAAGGTCGTTGTTATTAAGTTGACTTTGAGAGCCTGAGAGTCTCTGGAATCTGTCTTTAAAACACTTATTTTCCTAAGCCCTTCAGAATTTTATTATCTGTAATGTTAAGTTGTAGTTGCGTGAATACTTTCTTCAGCAGCAAAGCTGGTTTAAACTATCTCCTCAGTCAAATAAAACATCCGTAATGACACTGCTGGTAACAATTTCAATTGCATATTTCAAAGGATTACACTAATTTAAGATGGAGAGGTTAGTACTAAGTTATGTATGGCAGTATCTATTAATCAAAACAGCAACAGATGATCTCAAAGGAAAAATACTTTCCCAAGCTTGCCAAAGTAAAAAGCGGATAAAAGCAGCAGATCTGCTTGAACATTCATGTTTTGGTGTTTCAGGTTCTTAAGTACTTTGTCTTATTCTTAACCAAATGCTCTTTCAGAAGAGAAGACAAAAGTCACCATGACTAGGAAGATGTATTTCCAAGGTGTATTAGGACTATAACTCAGCTACACCCTAACAGAATGCCTCCATTTTCTTCATTCACAGAGTTAAATCTGAACAAACTGCATTGGATAAACTATTTCTCCCTTAAAAAACTGTACAAGGTTTCTGTTTCTAACACTTGGGGACAGCTTTTAAAAATATGAGCCAAATGTAAACTCATACAATGTTGTTTCCCCGAGTTAGCTGGCAACCTGAAATTACAAGGCTTGGCAAATTTCTTTAATAAAGGGCTTGACTGAGAAACCCTGAAAACTGCCGAAATACCAACACAGTGACTCTTGCTACAAAATATGTATAGTTAATGCATGTCTCCTAAACTCTCTCTCTCTATATATATATCTGTGCTTCAGGAGCTTCCAGAAAATCTTAGTTTGAACATCCTCAGCTGCCAAGATCTTCATCTTACCATTCCTCCCTCTGTCCCACATTCTGCAAGCACAGAATGCCTTGCTAGGTAAGAGCTGAAAAAGTCTTCTACATCCTGACAATGATAGTGGAAAAATGTACCTGAATTACCTCTGGTGTACCTGAATTACCTCTGGTAGCAGGCAGTGCACTGGAGCTGTAAAATTTGACTTTTAATTTGTTGTGAAAATTCCAATTTCCGTGAAGCTCCATGAAGCTAAACAATGTAATACTTCTGTTTGGGGTGAAAGGGGAAGGAAAATGAAGAAAAAGAGCCAGCCTGTCCAGATAATTTCTAAATTATATTCTATAAGTGAGTTTAATCAAATTCATTAATTTCAGGGCTGCTCAAGCTTTCAGCACCTTCACTGTCCCTCAGCTGGACAGACAGGTTGTTGCAAACGTGGGATGCAAACCAGGAGGTGATAGGTCTGGCAGCCTCTCTCTAGCCCTGCTGGAGACTGCAGAAAGGGAGTGTCTCTCTGGAGGTGGCCTACAGGCAATTTCTGATCACTTCCACTAATTAGTCTGTCATGTTAGGCAGCAAAGAGTTTGAAAAATAATTGTAGCATTTCAAAGTAATTTTCTGTTTCTAATGATCTGGTTTTGTCACCTGTATAACAGGACTAGGAAGCAGCATAACTTTATAACTTTCTTATTATTTCACATCTTGACCACTTACTTTAATTTCCTTAGAGCTGAAGCTTATTAAGCCTATTCCTTTTCCATCACTTTCCTGAATATTTATTGTAAATAACTTCTGAATATTTTAATACTTAGCAGCTTATTTCTATTCTGATGCACATCTCTAATGAGTTTTTTGGTAACTTTTTTAACTGAATCCTTTTCTTTTTCCATTAAAACCCACATCTGGCTGAGAATTGTGTCATCTTATAGCATTATTTTTTTTCAATAAATTAGTTTCAGAGCTGACAGGTCCATTTTGAAGTTAATAGGAAGATTGATACCAACTTCTGGACAAAAAAGGACTCTGCATGGGAAGGTGTTTTTTCCCCCTCTACTCCTAAGGAAGTTAAAAATTAAACAAGTCTATGTAAAAATAAAATTATATTTAAACAACATTAAGTCATGCAAAGAGTATTACTGTTACCTGATGCCACCAGAACTCATGCCTATCATTTGTGTACACTAGGATGCAGCTCAGACCATTCAGTCTACAAATTTTAATGGTCTAATTAAAATCTGAAGTTTAACACTTGGAAAGGAGTAAAAATTTCATAGATCTATAAACCTTATTGTCTTTGTTTCTAAATCTTTAGTGTGTGCTGTACCAGAACATATATATCCTTTGTTTCCATCTATTTTGTAAGAAGAGTCAGCTGGCTCTGTGTCTCTGACCTTTCCTCTTCATTATTTCTCAGAGAACTAATCTTCTTGTCATCTGCAAATTCGATCAGCAATGATTTTTATTTGTTTTCTTTTTTTTCTCCTACCAGGTTCCTGAAAGGTCCAAAATGCAATCCATGCAGGAGTCCATCAGTAACACTCCTGGATGGAAGTGGGTGCCTGTTTACAATTACATTTTGAAACCTATCAGTTAGCCAGCTCTTAATTCATTTAATGTTGTGTCTGCTATATTGATTTTACATCATTCGAGTTCCCTGATCAAAATATTATGTAGTACTCAGTCATATGCCTTACAGAAATCTAAGTATATTACATTATCACTATTACTTTAATGAGTCAGATTTGTAACCTCATCAAAAAAGATAAGAAATTTTCTCTCTGACAAAATCTATTTTCCATAAATCCAGGGCAACTGGCGTTAATTGCATTATGCTCCTTTAATGTAGTATTAATTAAGTTCTCTCTTTTCCTGTTTCGTTTTACCATGAACTGCAGTCCTGCTGACAGCCTGATTGTGGACTCAGGTTTCATTAATGCTTTTAAGATATTGTCACAGCATAATTTTTCCTTTCAGCCATCTGGAACTTTACCAATATTCCAAGAATTATGGAAAATTATCTTTAGTGTACAGAGAGATGTGAGGGAAATGACGCTTTTTTTATTCCTTCCTTTCTTGGGCAAGCTACGAGGACCACTGACACTTCCCTAAATCTGCTGTGTCCAGCATGAAGTCACAGGATACAAGTGATACAAGGAGCCCTTTTTTATGTTTAACACAAGAAGTCAATTCTGTGGCAGCTTGCCCATTTCTCCAAGGCAGTGGAGTGAAAAGCGAGTTGAAATCATGTGTCTCTCTTTGCAGCACTCTGCAGCTAGCAATGCCCAAGGATCACAGCTGTTACTGGGATTGCCTGGGAGGAATAGAAAAATTCCTTAGACCAGGAGTACAAGGTTTGCATTAGAAGTCACAAAAATATCTCAATTTGAACATGTTTTCTCCTGTTTTTCAAGTTTCTTTGCAGATTTTTTTTATTTATTCAAATTGAGCAGGTTCATAAATTGACTTAAATAAGGTGAAGTGGCTGAAAAGAATGTCTCTGTACCAGTGGGCATGACATGGACAATGACTTCTTTTGGGACAAAAATATCTTCACAGAGACAGAAAGGAAAGCAAGCAGTCCTGAAAAACTTGGATTTTGTAAATCTTTGAGTTGAAAAATTCCTTTTTGCTAGCTGAAATGTTATTTCTGGCACTCTTCCCTGCAGTAAGGGAGTGAGTGGGAGCCCCAGAGCCTTGGAGCATTACACGGGCTGCTTGTTGAATGGCAGCCTGAGTTACTGATGTGTGAGAGAAGTGCTGCAGGGCAGCCAAAAGCTCCACTGCCCTGATGTGGGCAAAGCACTCCATGGGACTTGGGCTTTTCTAGACTGAAAATTGCTGGATGAGGCAGGAAACAGCCCATGTGCTGCATTCACATTCCCTGGAACAATCCCTTTGCCCAGGATTTCTCTCCTGGGAAGCCTCAGAAAAAGGAAAACAATTATTATCTCATCTGTTTCTCCTTTGTTTTGCTCATGTGGAATGTGTTTGGGGATTGTTTACCCACAGGTGATTGTTTCATTGGTTTCTGGTGTGAATTATTTTGACTCATTGGCCAATCAGTGCCAAGCTGTGTGGAGACTCTGAAGAGTCATGAGTTTTCATTATTATCTTTTTAGCATTGTGTAAGTATCATTTCTGTATTCTTTAGTTAGTTAGTATAGTATTCTTTAATATATTACAGTATCATAAAATAATGAATTAGCCTTCTGAGAACATGGAATCAGATTCATCATTTCTTCCTGCCATGAGGGTCCCTGCAAATACAACACCCATGCTGAAGTTCTGTAAATAACAGCCACCCTGGTGCACTCACTGCTAAAGGATGGAAGAACTGGACAGCCAAAGTGACATTATTATGGGAGATGCTGAGAATTGGGCTTCCACTTCCCTTGATTTAATTTCATACTTTGAGGCCCCCCTGCCCCATCCCCACCCAGTGTTTCTTGAGAGCTTGGTGGTACCTCAGTGCATCCTCTTAGAGCACAGAATATTTCTGAAGAAAACACAAGAAGTTTGATTTACATTCTGCTTTTTAGGCAAAGGCAAGCAAATTCAGGCCATGCTCTGGAAGGCAGAAGTATAAATCACCTCTGAGCTTGGAGCTAGGGAGTATAGTTAGACTAGTGCAGAGCCTGCATCAATACATTTTTCAGAGAGGAAAGTCTGTGTCTCTTAGATCTCTTCCATTGACAATTGCAAGACAAAGACTCTCTAGAGTATTTTAATTGGATACATTTGAACAAGTTAGCTTTTAAATGGAGCAAGATACCTTTAAAAATACTAGATTATTCAGATTTCTTAGTTTAAATGGTAAAAATGAAAAAGTCTTTTGATTTAGCATAATTTTATACAGAAAGCTGTAATGATTAAAAAGCTGCCCTTTATTAATAAAACCACAATATAAATAGCAAATTTAAAATGCTCCAACAGGATCATCTGTACAAGCCTTCATAAGGCGTCTTTTTAAAGATTCAAAGTGATATTTTTTTGCCAGACCCACAGAATGTTTTCCTGTTTTGTGACTAGTTAAGTTGAAATATACTGTCACTGACATGCAATTACTATGATCTTAGCAACAGCAGACTTTTTGGGTGGAGAGCAGAAACTAACCAGACAAAAATAGACGTGTCTGAAAGGAATGAGTAGGGTGTGATACCAAAATGTATGCATTACTCATTGTTCAAGGCTTACTTTGAAATTCACAAATACTGTCAAGGTTTTGACACATGCGGAGTCTAAAAAAGTTAGAGAAAATTGGGGTGCCTTCACATATCCTGCATCAAAATGCAAGACTGCAATGTGAGAGATGTTTCACAGCGGCACTAAGGCTTTCCCATGGATTTCTTGGTATGTGGTCTTTACCAGTTGGCAAAAAAAAATCTAAGGTGAAAGGAAGCTGAGTAACATTCTTTTTGTGTAGTCCCTGAATAGACATAACCAGTCATCAGTGCAAAGTTAGGGTAGAGAAATAATGCTTAAATGTCAGTCCTAGAAAATCAGCTTTTATAAATTGCTACACATTTAGAGAAAACTGACCAGCATGTTCTCTTCTCATGAATGAAAGAAAAGGCTTTCCAAAGTGTTGGCTATGATTTTATACTGCTTGTGCAAACATACTGAAGGAAAATCTAAGAAATGTCCCCACTGCCAATAATAGAACTATTCCTCACTGTTTGCTGCAGTGTGGAGGAAGTAAGAGTCATATTCTAAAATTTCATCTGACTATTTTATCAGAAATGTTTTTAGGTGCTATTATTTCATAATCACTGAATGGATATCTGAAACTGCAAAGACAAGGTAAAGACCTGATTTTTACTTTTCTTGCCGTGTAAGGCATATTTGGCTCTCATTAGAGGCCTCTTCCAGAACAGCATATGTTGTCATCCCTCTAGCAACACATCTAGAGAGGCCTTTTTTAGTGAGATTTCCTTAGGAAAAGCTATTTCCACACTGTACTGCCACTATCTAAAAGGTTCCTGGGTCATGCCTTAGGTAATGGAAGGGACAGGCCTAAGGCATCCACCAGGGTGTATCCAGTAGAAATGTCTCCCATGGAAATATCACAAAATGAAGTTGAAATTAAAGGCAGTGCTCTGCTTCTTGGTGCATGTATTCCAGCTGCTAGTCTCCAAAGGCTGGTCTACTATGCAGTTTACTTCATTAGTAAGCAAATAAGGAGATATGGAATATGGGGGGGCTCTTTTAAAAACATTATTAGGAAGCAAATGCAACAGTTGAAAGAGTCTCACTGTTTCTGATTTTTCTTTACTAGCTGCCTTTCTCCCCAAAAGATACTTAATGGTTTATTACCCAAATTCTGATTACAGACCTGTCAGAAGTAGATCTGTGCCTAAGTGAACTTCTCATCTTAACAGTGTTCCATGTTTGAAGAACCTGTAGTTAGCATTGTATTTGGGAGGACACTCATGAAATCATTAATACAATAGTCAATAACTGAAAGCTCATTTAAGTGAACAATTAGGAATTCAAGTAACAGGAGCTTTAGTATTTTAGTGTTTATTTTTATAACATTTCCCTCTTTGTATGATAGGATCTTGTTTAGCCTTATCAGAGAGAAAAACAATCTGTCTGAAGGCGCGCAGAGTTCTGAGATAAACAATTAAACACATTCTGATCCTGAAATATATTCTCATACCATCCTGCCTTCCTTTTGAAAATTTGATGGGAAATTCCACAATTCAAATGAGGTAGTTGTCTGCATTTACCTTGCATGGAGTAGATTCACTCCTCAAGGTGTAATTCGAGGTTGAGGCTGCATCCAGTGATAGTTACTTCAGATTACATGAGCCTTACTGCCTTTGTGGTTCATGTCTTCTAGCACGGGGGAAACTTCTGCATAAAATACTAGAACAATGGTTGAATCTCTTGGGAAATCCATATAAATACAATGAAAGCCATCATGCATCTACAATTTTTTGTGTTTAATTAAAAACCCCGAACATACAAACACTTTTTTTTTCTCTTTCTGTTTTGCAATTTCCCCGTTCCTCTTGCCTTCGTTTACCTCCTCCTTCCCAAGCTGAAGACATATGGAAATTCTTACTGAGACCAGTCCATTATAGGATGTCATGCAGATTAAGAAACAAAGGATTTATGGAGGACTCAAATTTTTAGAAGATTTAGAAGTCCTTAAAGGGCATTTTGAAATCTTTTATGGATTATATACAAAAACCAGATGCTACATCTTAGAAAATATTGTCATTGTTACTTCCTACTTGACTATGGGGTGGGGGAATGAGTGTGCTCTATCCTATTGTGAACTAAGACAATTTTTTTTTCACACAAAAGGGTTGCTTTTCTTCCTTTTCCCTGTTGGGGTGTGTGTTGTCAATTATAGAATACAGCAGCTCTTGTGACAAATAATTATTTTTTACAAAGAGGACAATTATTCAAAAGCCACCAAGAACAATGAAGAAGAACAATGGCTTGGCTCAGAAAAAGCAACTTCTTGTTTAAGTCAAAACCACAGAAATATTGATACAAACCATGGTACCTCTCCTCTGGGAGAGGAAAATATATCGTTTGGCTGACATAAAACAGGACTTAAGTTTGTGTCTTCTCTTTATTGGACTAATTACGGACCTTGCTGGGTCTTCACTTACATCAGCTGAAAAATGACCTGTTTGTGGAAATAATCTTTTTTAAGATCTCCTCTCTGCTGGCATGGTAACTCTCTATGGGGTCTGGAGTGTGTGCCCTCTCCAGGGATTCCTCTATCCATTACAATCCTCTTCTGATTTGCTTTGTGAGCTTTTCTCTGAGATTACACACAGGGCCTGTAGGGCCATGGGTGTGAGATCCCTTTGGGTTCCCACAATAAGCATAGAGCCATCATGGGAAAAAAAAATAGTCACAATGACCATTTCTCCTTCAAAGGCCTAGCTATCCCTTCACTTTCCTTAAGGCAGTCTGAGGTCCTGAGGGAGTTGGCAAAAATCTTCATATCCTTTAGAGGCCAAATACTGTGTCTTGGGATAGTAGGATTAAAGCAAAGTTAATTTGCTCTTCAGAACCAGTGCATTCCAGAAAGGAAGTGGTTCTTGAAGTTTTTATTTTTTCTCTTTATATTTTCATTTGGACCTTTACTGATGACTTGGACAAAAGGATCAGGCGCACCCTCAGCAAGTTTGCAAACAAAACGAAGCTGGGCAGGAGTGTTGATCTGCTGGAGGTCAGGAAGGCTCAATGGAGGGATCAGGACAGGCTGGATCAGTGGCCTGAGGCCAATGGTGTGAGGTTCCACCAAGCAAAGTGCTTGAGTACTTGAGCAACAACAATGCCATGCAATGCTACAGGGTGGGGGAAGTGTCACTGGAAATCTGCCTGGCAGAAAATGACTTGGGAGTGCTGGTCAACAGCTGAACATGAGGCAGCGTGTGCCCAGGGGGCCAAGAAGGCCAATGGCATCCTGGCCTGTGTCAGCAGGACCAGGGCAGTGATTGTCCCCCAGTATGTGGCAGTGGTGAGGCCACACCTCAAATCCTGTGTCCAGTTCTGGGCCCCTCACTGCAGGTGAGACATTGAGGTGATGGAGAGGGTCCAGAGAAAGGCAAGGGAGCTGGTGAAGGGTCTGAAGCACAAGACCAAGGAGAAGCAGCTGAGGGAGCTGGGCCTGTTTACCCTGGAGAAAAGGAGGCTCAAACAGGGAGACCTTATTGCTCCTCACAACTGCGTGAAAGGAGATTGTAGTGGAGGAGGAGCTTGGTGTCTTTTCCTTGGTAACAAGCAGCAGGACAAGAGGAAATGGCCTCAAGATGGACCAGGGGAGGTTTAGACTGGATATTAGAAAAATTTAGTCAGGGAAAAGGTGGCCAGGCATTTCAAGGAAGTGGTAGAGATATCATCCACAGAAATGTTAAAAAAATTTCTGGATGTGGCCCTTGGGGACATGGCTTAGTTATGAACATGGTGGTGTTGGGCTAACAGTTGGACTCAATGATCTTAAAGATATTTTCCAACCTTGACAATTCTGTGATTCTTTGGATTTCCTGCCTCTAGGTCTGCTCCAAGGATCTCTTTTTATTTTTATTTTTTAAACTAGCTTTCATTGTTATTTGGCAGTTTGCATTTTTTTGGAGTGCTGCCACTTATTCCTTATATTTGCTGATCTCCCTTTAAGTATGTTGAACATTTAATTAGGAGATCTGATTTTTATCTATGACTTTTACCAGCTGATTGCTTGTTGCTGGTAGTGGTGCTCAGTGATTTGCTGTCAGTATGCAATTCCTGTGCTCCTATCACTTTTTGGTACAGAAATAAGGGTTTTTAAAGAAACATATTATGTGCAAGTTTTCTATTTTATTTTAAAGGAAGACTACTTTGACATATTTTTCCCCAGGTTAAATTCAGTCACAATATCACAATATATGGTTCCTTTTCATATCTTCAAATGTTGGAAAATTTGAAGAGGGAAAAATGAAAAACCCTTATTTGAATTAGTAAAAAGTGGTCTCAGAATTAGGATAGAAGGCAGAGACTCAAAACCAATTACATCCAGTTTCTCTGTCTAACATTGAATTGGAGTTTAACCAGTTCATGTTGACATTTGTAGGTTTGGAGCAATCGTAGCCACAGTGAGTTAAGTGGTGAACAAAACAGCATTTTGTGTGCATATTTTTTTAATACTTTAATTCTTGAAAATGCAGACTTTAACATAATTTTTTTCACACAGGTATTTTCAAAGGAGGTGGTTTTGAGAATGATACTTATTGTTGTCTGAGCCAAGAGCCTCTTCCAGAGCACACTGAAATACTAAATAAATGCCTCATTGTCATCTGGGCAGTTGAAACTCTCAAGTAGCGTCTGCTAGGGATTGCAGTGCTTATTCTGCCTATACTGCCTTGATAAAAATTATGGCAGCGCTTTATTTATAACCTGTCTCTGCTTCTCAACTACCCAAGCAATTGTTGCCTTTTCTCAGGAAATCATAAGACTTAATGGCTGTTGAAGTGTCTTTTTTTCATGGAGAGGTGAATAGTGATGAAAAAGATGGAGAAGTTTTACAATAGTACTTAAGCACCTACAAAAGCAGCTGCCTTATCATTGTTTCCTTAAAAAATCATTAAAGTACCAGGGATCAACTAGAACAATTCCAAGCTGAAAGATATAAGCAGCCCCTTAGATGCAGTCTGGTGTGAAACAAGACTTACAAGGACTAGCAGGAGTAGCAGGCTTTGCTCTTTCCTGGCTCACTTGAGGGTTAAAGTCTTTTATTTGAAAATAAAGTCAATTTAAAGACTGCCTGTCAAATAGGCTGTTGGCTGTTTATTTATCTGAGCTGGTGAACATGGACTCTGTGAGGTCCTAAACTAATTTATGGCTCTTTTAATCAAAACCAACAACTTAAACTTTACCTGCAAGCTCACTAACACATAGTATAGCTTGTGGAGTCCTGGGTTAATATTTGTGTTGGGATATTTGGCACAGAGGTTAGCTTCATTTTCAAGTGAATTCAAACTGTAAATCTCTGAGCACTTGTTTTAGGGGCATAACATTGACATAACTATGTCTGCCTCTGAAAGGACTGTCACACTGTCCTGCCTGTGCCTTGGTAAACAAGCAGGAACACTTGGTCCTCATTCAACAGTGCATGGTCACAAATTCCATTTTTCTGCACTCATATTATTATGATCATTTATAAAAATTACTGCTGCTAAAAAAGCATAAATTCTGAGCTCTTAGCTCTTCTGAAATTCACGGTATAATTTCTGGTTTGGATTGAAATATTAGGGTAAGAGTATTCTTCATGTCTCCCTTGAATTTAAGATTACCTCTTGTAAAAAATGGTAACTTAGGCTTCCCTCATCTCCTTCACATTTGAGTATTGCTAGAATAGGTCATGACATTAGGGAGTTTTTATCAGGGTGCGTAACTCAGGCATTTTGCATTTGACTTGTACGTCAGTAATCTATCTCTTTGAGCTCTGCACACTTCTGTACTACCTCTCATTGTGAAAGAAAGCCTTAATATCCCAACAAATCTGTGAAACTACTTTTTAATTTCAACAATGTCCTGCTAGAAGCTGAGCTAAGAAAAAAAACCTCATTTTTGTTGAGAACTTAACAGGTAATATTCAGCTCATTTAAAAGCAACCATATGGAGGTTTCTGCTGGGCTTGGCCAGAAGGTGGTTCTTCTCCCTCTAAGATAAGGGCCCAGCTGTGTTAGATATCTGTCTCTACTGTTTAAAGGAGTTCTGATGATGACCTCAAGAAGCACACATATGACCAAATAATTTAATTTTGGTCCTGGGTCTGGTCCTTGATTGCCTACATAATGAGTCACAGACAGCAGGTATGACCGGTTTTGAAAAACATGCCAGAGACACATATAGATTAAAGTTCACACATATAGATTTATGCATTAAGTACCAGCTTTTAAAATCTTGTTTTAGTGATTGTAGTTTCCTGTTAACTTGAAAAATGAGTGACTAGCATGAATTTTGTCTGATGTAAAATCTAGTGTTTATATCTGTAATACTGACTCAAGTTTTGTAGTCAACCATTCTTTAGTGGATATAAAATTTGGATGAAAGCTTATCTGAAATATTTAATTCTTGTACCTGATAAAAATGAGAAAATACTTTCAGATTAAATTATCATAAACATGGTAAAATAATAAGGAAATGCAAATTTGCTCTTCCATGGCTCTTATTTTTAGATTTTGCCTTGAAGCTTACACCTGCTGTTAACTATATTTTTCTATTGTTTCTCTGTGAAAATTTTTAGAAATAATTTTTAAATTGTCATTATTTTTGAACTTAAAAACATAACTTTTTTTTTTATTTGAAAGCAGAATTTTCCTAACACAAGTGGACTTCTGCCATTTTGGTAAAATAACTTGATATCAACTGTACTTCATTTTACATTTATAGAGCATTTAGCAACTGAAAAATGGGGACCAGTACAGATCCTTGCTGAAAAGTGTTACAACTTTTTCCACCAGAATATACCATACCTGATAGAGTTGTCATTCACGGTTAGGCAGCTTTACTAATATCTATAACAGCATCTTTGAACTTCACCAGACTGTTTATTGTAAAGAACAGATAGTAAGACCAAGGTGATTTCAAGTAAATAAATGACCATGAGCTCAAGAGCCACAGATACTTTAAGTGGAACTGAAAAAGCTGTTCTATTCCTAGCCCAGTAGAACATAAAAAGTAGTAAACACCACTGGCGTGGTTTAAACGCAGCTGGGAATTAACCCCAAATAAGCCATTCCCTTTCCCCTGCCCCCTCCAGTGACAGGCAGGCAGAGAGTGTGGGCTGAGACAGCAATTTACTGAAAGCAAACAGTGATGGAATAAGAATGGCACAATAACTGCAGCAATATTAATAACAAAAGCATACAAAAGAAAACGTGGTTTACACAAAAAAAGGTGTTGACCACCTTGACTTAATTCTCTGTGGCCACTGAGATGAAGGCAAGATGGTGGCCATTCCTGCTGCTCATCAGGGACATGCAGTTATTCCTGACAAAAAGCAAGACCACATCCTCCAGCACTGATGTATATGATGTGGAATAGCAATTCAGCCAAACTTGCACGTTCTAGTCTCCTCCTCCTGCAAGGAAACCTAGGATGTTATCAATGGCTTTGTGCTATTATGTGTTATATATTTCAGTCATTTTGGGCAAAGCCAGTAGTGGTGGGATTTTGGGTTTGTTTTTGTTGTTTTGGTTTTTTTTGTTTGTTTTTTTTTTTTTTTTGTTTTTTTTGTTTTTAATCTAATGCATCTTGGTTGAGTTTCAGGAGGGACTGCACCAGCAGTAATGAAGATTCAAGATACATGTGCCAGTTTACAACAGAAGAGCAGAATTGACCTGTCAAAGGTAACTATACTTAAAAGTCAAATGAGGGCAAGCAATGAGCATCACTCCTTCAGTCAAGGCTAGGTAACAAGTCAGGCCATGAAGCTTTCCAGGACATTTAGTCAGAACAACAGAAGGCAAGATGAGAGACTAGCTTCCCTACAGCCTAACTCTGAGTGCCCAGACATGAATCTACATGGAACTTCAGGGCCACAGGCAGGGGTACAGGGTGGTCTGGGCCAGAGTTTAAGCCTTTATGAGGTTAAGATAGTAAGGACCATAAAGACTTTAGTGAACTTATGGACTTGACAAATCCTACTTTCACCAAAGCTCTTTTTCCCCCAGATGACAGAAGCAATGCTCCATTTCCTTCTTGGCTGTCATTGTCCTTCACTATCTCTTTCATTTGTTTCTACTCCTGGATGGTTTCTAGGGTGAACAAATTGTTCCTTGAGCAATTCCATTCCTTGGTGGGCTTTCCTGAACCCTCAGACTTTGGTGTTTCTCAGGGGCTTCTCTTTGATTTGCCTATCTCCATTCAGTTTAAGGCACCAAAATCCAGAATGTCACACTCAGCTTCTTCATCCTTGACAGTTCAGAGATTTTATCGTGCTCCATTTTCTTTTCCCTGCCTCACCTCAAACTCCAGGTTCTCTTTCTCACATGTCATTGTGAATGTCTGACTGCCATCTCAAGCACGACACAGCAAAAACGGCCTTTCAGTCCTTTACTAAAAGCATATCACCACTGAAGTAGCAGGGAAACACCAATGCTTTGCTTGCAACTATATCCCCATGACCATAGTTATAGAAGAAATTTGCAGATTATTTCTCTGTAATAAAAATTATTTCTATTTCTAAAAAGCCTTTTCTGTTCCATCCACACAGCTAATATTGAAATTCAGATTTAATCTCACTCTTGTCCGAGTCAAATTTTTTTCTCAGTACTCTCAAATATAAACTTTCTAGACTGTAGCTGACAATTTTTCTAGCCCAAAATTTGGGTAAAAGTCCTCCTTTTTGGGATATCTCCATTTTCTAAGATGACTGACTCAACTGAATCCCTCAAAGTCCTTAAGGGCATATAGTGAACTCTAGGCAATACTTAGGCATGATTTTAGCAGCACTGGTCCTCTTTGCAACCCAAGGCACATCAAAATTAAATATGTCCTCACTGAAGTTAAAGAGACTCTAAGCCAATGCCTTTACTACTACACTCTATGCCTTTACCGTAATAAGAAGTTCAAGGGATAACGTCAGGCTTCCTGTCCGGGTGCTACAGACTTGCCCACTCCATACTGCTCAGCACTACCCTCTTCTGTCAGGGATGTGGATTGTAGGTAGAACAGTAAAAAAAGAGAATGAAAGGATGACCTGGCAGTTTGGTAGCATGGACAAGCAGGGCCAGGTGGCCCTATTTTATTTAGCAGTAATAGTTTGCAAAGTGAGATGGTATTGCATCAGGTGCCATTAATATTATCCAAACAAAACAATTTATGTTCTAGGGTGTGTGGCGAATGAATTGGAATTTGGAAAAGAAGTGCGGCTCAGTGGAGGTTAAACATTTGCACTGAGGAGAGGAAAGGAAGAGGAGGAATATGCTAAAATGAAACATGCAAGAGTGTCTCATTTAATTGAACTGAATAAAAGCTTACCAGCCACATTACCTCTTTCAATTTGATGGATACTTAGCAAGTTAGATAAATATACATCTATACCTCTAGCCTGTTTTTGAATGCACTTCTAAGTCACTGAAATTGTTTGTTGTGTTGCTAATAACAACAACAATGAGAATTTAGAGAAAACTTGGTTTTTAAGGGATTTGCATTAGAGAAGGATTCTGTTTTGGGGCTTTTAGCCAATTCTCACATAAGAAATCAATTTTTCAGCTTGTCCTAATAAATAGAAATTCATGTTTTCATAATAGGAGGGCCACTAGTACTATGAAATATATTTTATTCAGAAAGGTAAGAGGAGCACTCAAAAAAAGGAGCACTCTACTAGAAGAGGTTCCTCTTCTAGTAAATGCATAGAGGAGAATTGTATTATAACCAATTCCATTTGGCAAAGCAGACATAGAAGCTAGTGGTCATTGCTGCGCCCTACTAGCTGACACTATCAGCAAGCTCTTTTGTACAGTGCCTGAGTAAATGCTTTTTTCTTTCAAATCCTCAAACCATTATTATTTCTGAGGCTTTTTTTTTACAATCTCAGTTGAAAATTGTTAACTGATAGAAGTTATAGCTAGTGCCTCTTTGTCAGCTTCTGTGTGAGTAGTAAATATGACAAAGATGGAAATGAATGAAGCTGCTACTTTCTTTCAATAATCACATAAAGCATTAAAATAGATAAGCTATTGTGGCCCCTTCCTAACAAGAACCATGAAGAGTTCTCCACCCACTACTTACTTTCTTCTGGTCAGCACTCTTGCTTCTGGTCACTCCTTTTTGGTGTGTGACTGCGGAACTGTAGGCACTGTGATTCCTATGGAGTATGAATTAGGTGACACCTTTGACCGCCAGCCTGGACTTGTGTTTTGCTATGATGATACAAACAGATGGCACATAGGATTGCCCAAGAAAGAGCATACAGAGGTTCAGCTGCTGCTTGTTCTGCTCCTGGGGGAAATCAAACCAATCCAGACAGCACAAGCACTGCCAGCTCCAAGTGACTCTACCCAGCTTTCTCTTGAAGAGTCACTATTTGAGTGAAATTCCAGTGGTAGCTCCTTAATATTCAGAATACCAGAATTCTAGTGTAGGTTGTTTGTGTATGTCCCTAGGGCAATGGAAATGTCCGTTGTATTCCTAAGACTATGAATAAATATGAACTTTGAAGAATGCAAAAGATGAATGAGACAGCCATTTTCTGGGCTTTTTCAGATGACTTACAACAGAACCTTTCATGATGTTGCAATAAGATTGACCTTTCTCTATTTTTTAGTGTTAATTTAAAAGTGAGAAAGTGCGTTACTGTTTTGAAAGAATTCAGGAGACTGACAAAAAAGAACCCAATGAACTTGAAACCCTTACTGGTTTTCATCAATGCCAGCCATGGGAGCAAGTGGAACAACATGAATGGATCTTTGATTTTACAGAGCATATGTAGTGTGATCTGGTACAGTTGTATGTATTCAAGCTGTTGGGATAATAGAAGTTATTGGCCAGTTTTTGTACTGGTAATATTCCCACAGTGCAAATTTTGTATCCATCTCTGTGAGAAAATATTACTGCAGAAGCAGTGAGGTCCAGAAAAAAAACTTCACAATGGTAGTACTTAATTGAGAGAAGACATTTGGGAGAAAGAAATTATGCCATAAAATACCTGACAAAGGTAGATAGTACTGTAAATGGCCAATAAAGCTTAGCATATTCTGAACAATTATAGTTTAAAGGCGTCTGTACCTCTTCAGCAACCTGCTTACCTGATCATGGTGCTGCTATGTATTTCCATTTTGAAATTACTATTATTGGAATTCAAATGGATATTCCAGCCAAGACCAGTCAATGTATAAAAGATTGCCTACTGAATAAAACAGTGTTCTAATAATACACATGACAAGCAAGAAGAGTCCTTAACAAGACAGTTGGGTTCAAGATTACTCACTGTATGCCTTGCATGTGCTGGTCTTGTGTGTGTGAATACTTGGATTTATTAAATGTGCAGGTCCCCACTGGTTACTGTAGCGTACATTTGGAACATGAGTCTCAGAAGAATTAGCCTGACACTTAACTCTGATCTACAATTCAAATTTCTACCTGCCTTTTGGGCAGTAGAGCTCAAGTTTTGGAATTATTCCATATTCTATACAGGCAGCACTGTAAAACAGAGAAAATGCTCATCTTGGAAGGTGGAAGGCAAAATGCTGCATTTAATATTGCAGTTCTTATCTACACTTGAGTTTTCTATGCTCTTGTTCACTGATATGTCTAAATATTTCATCAAGAAATTTGGCAAACATGATGAGGCTTTCTTTCAGCTTCACAGAGCCCTTTTGGCATGGTGTTTTTTAAGGTTAGGAGATACTTCACTGGAATATATTGTATTTATAATATCTTTATGTAATATTTTATTTAACCTGTGCTCTTCTTAAGTGAAGCATGACACTCTTAGAAGCAACTGGCCAGCATTTCTCTGTTTACAGCTGCAGAACACCTAGAGATAAAACTTTGATGTGACATTGTTTTTATATGATGCAAGTATGTAAAATAAACTTCTTGGTGTCCTGTGGCTGTAAGTTCTGATTTTGATTGGGGTAGAGTTACTTTTCTTCACAGTGGCTGGTATGGGTCTGTGTTTTGTATTTGTGCTAAACTTAGGGTTGATAACGTAGAGATGTTTTTTTTCTTGCTCAGCAGGGCTTGCACAGAGCCAAGGGCTTTTCTGCTTTCCATACTGCCATGCTGGTGAGGGAGTTGGGGTGCAGGGGAGGCTGGGACTAGACACAGCCAGGACAGGTGACCCAAACTGACCAGAGGGATATTTCAGACCATATGGCTTCATGATCAGTATATAAAGGGCGGGGGTAAAGTAGGAGGCAATGGGGAGATATTGGTGGTGATGGTGTTTGTTTGCCCATGAACCATCACCTGTGATGGGGCCCTGCCCTCCTGGAGATGGCTGAACACCTGCCGGCCCATGGGAAGCAGTGAATTAATTGAAGTTGAACTTTGCTTGGGTGCACAGATTCTGATTTACCTATTGAACTACCTTTAAGTCAACCCATGAATTTTCTCACTTTTGCTTTTCTGATTCTCTCCCTGATCCTGCTGCTAGGAGAGTGAGTGAGCAGCTGCATGGTGCTTGGTTGAGGGGGTAAAACCACAACACCTTGACTGCCAAACACCTAAGAGACTATCATCTGTTTGTTAATGAGCTCACTTTATTTCTCCGTCTCTGGATATGCTACACTCCTGGAGGCAGTGTTGGATGGTGAGGAGCATACAAGTTGTGACTGTATCGCTGAACCCTCAGTGGCTTTCTGTGTTGATTCCTCAATGGAATAGGTGTTGGCTGAGGGGATGCTAACATTTGTCTTATTATATCCTCTAGATCAGCCCAAATTTATTTATTACTAGTGTCCAGTGGCAGAATTCCTTGACACTGTGAATCTCAGAAGGGAAAACAAAATCTGTTATCTCTTTTTCTTCTTAGTATGGTTGTATGTATCTGAAAAAGCACCCAGAAAAATTCCAGATGAAAGGTCCTGTGTGGGTATGTCCCCCTTGATTCGAGTCTCTTTCTGTTTTGCTGATATAGATTTTTGAACTGATCTGATCAGTATAAAATATTTTTTGAATGTTAGTCATAATACAATCAAGCAATGCGTCACCTGCTATAAAAACTCTTCACTTTTCCCCTGCTCACCTATCACTTTTACAAACTGCTAAAGGAGGTAAAAACTTCCTATTTGATCTCTTTTAAAAGTATATGCAATTCATGAATCAGTTTGATTTGCTTTAAATTTATTTTGTCATCTAGAGCATGTGACATCTTTGGGGTTTATTTCAGCAGTTATTTTATCAAATAATCAGACACCACTGTATTATATTTAAACTTGTTCCACTACCCCCATGACATACTGCAAATCTCAGTTCTCCTATCAGTAAAGTATGCTCTTGGTGCTAGTGGAATCTATTTCTGCCAGCAGGGAAGGCTCTCACATCTCTGGAGTGACATTAATGATCAGAGTTCTCATTCAAATGGGCTCCTACCAGCTGACCTGTGTAGGTGAATTCGTGCTGGCTCAGGTGATGAGCATCCTCTGGCTCAGATCCTTAAGCAGTGAGATCAAATTTCCCAAATCTGTCTGGCAGCTCTAAGGTTCAGCCTCCAAACCCTAAGGACAAAAAGATGTAGCCTCACATCAGCGTAACCTATCTTTTGGAAGGCTTGGCTTTCACACTGAATAAATACAAAGACAGCTGGGTATTGCTTCATTTTAAGGGAACATTAATATTAACCAACAATGGAATCCCACTGGGAATGTGTGGCTCCTGTTCAAATTCCAAATCAAACTGTTATGACCGATGCTGAGCATTAAAATACAAAATAAATCTGGTTACAGTGCACCGAATGTATTAGACTGAGAATTTATGATAAGGGTAAAAAATTGTTGCATTGAGTACATATCTGAGATTACATCAGTGAAGTAATATTCTTGAAATGAATATGAGGTTTAAGATAGTTATGTATAATCGCAATATACCAATTTACAAAAGTGGTTCAATGCAGGATCTTGCAGTACAAGACAGTTGAGCCTTGTCACTTATTTCATTGAAATATTTCATTCTCGAAATCAGCATCTCATCATACCAAATCCCAAATGTTTCTTACATTATTTTACATTCAAAGGATTCTTCCTTTTTTGCCCATTAGTATTAATTCTTTTTAAATGCCTCTGTGATACAGAAATGAAGAGTACACCTATCTCCTTATTAGATGGACTACTTCATCCTGCTAGCCTTGCCAAATAATAAAGTACAAAGTAAAATGTATAACAGTGTGAAATCATTGCATATCGTAGCTGAGCAAATAGCAAAAAATACTTTCTATGAATAGTAATTAAATTAGGATACAAACATAATCAACACCATTTTATGAAAGCTTGCTGTGGTAATTTGATGCCTAGAATTTACTATCAAGAACACTCTAAAAAGTGTATTCTTAGCTGAAATGCCTGGATCGTCTGTGGAAGTAAATTTTGATTACAGCTTGATTGTACAAGATGTCCTTTACAATTTGCACTGGCCTGCATAATATGAATTGCAAATACTGTAAGCAGCTACAATACAAATCTGCTCTGTCAGAGACACTGGATTCACCTAAAGGATGGCCTATTTCCAGCTCACTGGCTAGTTCACACTTAATCTTTGTCTGGACACCCCATGTCAGTTGGCTAACACTGCTTCAAAGAGGAGGCAAGATCCCAGTTTGTTCTAGTCCCTACTTTTTTTTAATGCTATGGCACTTTTACAGCAGGGTAAGCCAGGGCATCTTTACTGGTCACTAATGGAATCCACACAGGGAAATAATTTAAAAAGTTCTTGGCGTTCATATCTTCTTTGGCAATAATCTTCCTCATTTATCTGTGTTTGAAGAATTGCATTTCCCTGTTGTGCTCTGTGGGGAATTGTTGTAGGAGTGCTGTGTAGTGCATGGTGGAAAAAACATCCAAGCTCTGACACTTCTTTCCTTATCCTCCTACCCACTAATAAGCTGGATGAAAGGAATAGTATATATAGGAAGGGATAAAGAGGTGGAAAAAATGGAAAGAGCTGATAGAGCTTTACAGAAGGCATAACCTTCCAAGGCAGGGTTATAACCTAGCACTTGTAGGCTTTAGACATCAGAAACCATTTCCAGCAGACAACTCTCAACTAAAATTTTTCATATTGAGTTATCCTCAGTTTTCCCCCTCGCTCCCAGTATTTTTTTTCCAGAAAATGGTTGCTTAAAAGTACCCAGAATAAGGTGCAGAAATACAAAATACCACAGCCTGACTCCCGACATGACAGATTACTTTTTGTATTGTTGCTCTTGGTATAAGAGATTCTCATTTACAATGTTCATTTACAGATACGCTTTCATTCTCTCAGACAAAAAAAAAAAAGAAAAAAAAAGAAGAAAAAAAAAGAAAGAGAGCATGTTTGTTTTGGGGCTTCTTTCTCAGGACTTCCTATGCCTTATGTCTTCCAGTTATGATCTAAAGGAAACATTTGTATTTCCAAGTAAGAGAACAAGGCAACAGGCCTGAGATCATCCCTAGCTTGTTCCCTTTTTCTGTTTTCTACCATTCAATTTAGCTTTCACTAAGACAAATGTGCCTAAGGAGGGCGTGTGAAAACCAGCTGATGCCATCATCCCAGATATTGGTTTCTGGTCTTGTAAAAAAATTGGTAAATATATGGCCAGTTCTGCTTTCCCAATAGCCCAGACTTCTACACATTATTATTGCCTCCTCTACCCTCTGTTATGTTCATTCATAGAAGCAAGATCTTCTATCCTAATCTTAGTTCAACTGTTTTTACTCTTCCTCTAGTTGGTGTGTTTGCATGATTGTCTCATTCATAAAAAACAACAGGCTGACTATGGGGTTGTCATCTGTTGTTTCATGTCTGATTACAAGGGGTTTTTTTCCCAAGTTCCATATGGAAAATAAAATATGCTCACAGTAAAAAGAAGCATCTTATGCCTCACTCTATCACACTGGAACATATGCAAAATCTTCCCTGTCACTGTCTATTGAGGAAAAAAAAAAATCAAAAGCTGGTATTCAAAGGCTCAGAAGTCCAAAAAAAATTCACAAGCAATTTTGAATGACAATAAACCTGAGGCTTGTTATGAAATCTAGTCTCCAATGGTAAGAATAAAGGGGAAACATTTCAGCCAAAATTTTCCCTATGATTCACTCACTCACCTTTGACCGTATTATTTATTTTTCAGTGCTATTTAATTTTAAAAATACAGTTTCCTCATTTCTTATTCAAAAGGAACAGGAAAGTACTCTCCAAGATGCTTTTGTGGAATCATGTAACATATACATGTCCAAATAACAAGTGAGAACACTTAAAATATTCTAAATGGGGGGAATGGCAATGGGAATTCTTAAGAAAATGTACCACCAAAGTCTTTGTAAATGCTCCATTAATGTTATGTGCAGTAATTTGAAAGCGCATTTGTTTTTGCAAAAGACTGTGCATCGCAACCTTCCAATCTCTATGTGTTCTTTCTTTATTTTCTCCATATGCTGCTTGCTTTAGTGATTTAATTAGGAGACCAAGGTATAGATTTCAACATAACTTGTATGTGATGTACACCTGGCGGCATTACTCAGACCACTGACTGGCTTGCCAGTATTCCTAATCTTAGTCATAGGAAAGTAAGCAGGAAAATCTTCAGGATCTGCCAACTAATCCCATTTAACATTTGTTAATTCTATTAAATTTCACCCCTTAATCATCTTGCTGTCAGCTTCTACATTTTCTGTGGCATTGTCCTTTAAGCCTGAATCTTCCCTCCCTTAATCACAAAATCTCCAAGTCCCTGTTGAGGACTTTTAAATAAAAATTGTCTTGCCCTTGCTTCTTATATACTACTATGGAGTAATAAACTCCTTCTGACACTGCACTCCTTTGTTCCAGTTTCATTCTCATGAACTCATATTCCCTGAAAAAAAATCCTAAAATGGTTACTGAATTATCTCTGAAAATACATAAACAACAAAGCTATTTCAGCCTAAATCTGTTTTTCTTGATATCAGTCCTTATCATGAGGACTTTCTTCCATTTGAATTAGAGTGACATATATGGAATTCCACAGAGATGTGATATCCCAATTGCAAATGTGCTTCTCATATGTGAGTGGGAGGCAGCCACACCTCTGCCCAGACTTTTCTGATAGGAGTGCTACATCATCTTGGGGTATTTTAAACAGGTATTACTCTGCTTTTGGCTCACCCTCAAGTAAACCTGCACTTGTCTGTTCATGATGATGAAAGGGCAATACTTGAATCAGCTTGGAGTAATGATTTTGTTCCACCTTTGCTGAGATCTTACTTATTGAAACAGGTACTGTTTTGTATTGCAAATAGATTTTTTTTGAGATCATGCAAAAACTCTTTGTTGAAGCTAGCAGTCAAACATGATATTGAAGTCCCAGTCTAGTGCATATGCCTGATGTTAATTTCTTACTAAACTCTGTAATAAGCCATTGGAAGGTACCCTAAAGGACAAAACATCATTCTAAGCAGAGAGCCATGTAAATTCATAGAACTGTTAAGTTTAGAAAAGATCTGCAAGATTGTCAAGTCCAAACAAAATAGCTAATAGGAATCTTTGAGGAATAGCCTGTGAACCCTGGACTGAAGAAAATAATCTGTCTTCACTCACTGTGCTAAATATTTGTAAATTTTCTTGCTTTAAAACTCGGGGTAGTCTTTTCCAAAGTGAAGAACAGAATGCATAGATCCAATAACTCACTTTTGCTTAGGGATGGACTAGCGTTGGATTTTGGAGGCTTAATTTCAGACCTCTGTTTTCCTGCTTGTATTTGGACTCTGAGTTTAAAGACTGTTGTTCTGCTACCCAGAAACAATTCTTAACTTTGGTCTGTGGCTGCTATTGGGCAGGATTACCTTTAGCTCCTTCTGTTCAGTGTTTCAATTACCTAAATACTTATATTTAGGCAAGGTTGCTCAGCTAGCTGATTTTGTAAAACTCCACTGGCACAAGACAGGGGCATATCTGGCATGAGACAGTATTTCAGTGTTCATTTTGAAGACCTCTGCAGCACTTGAGTATGGACCTTAGGCACTCAAAGGGCAGCAGAAGACAATTTTTCCCACTGTTAATACAGAAGAAATGGTTATCATCACCCTGCCTAACTCCTCAGCTTAGTTCTGGGAGTCAGGCTCTCACCCTGGAACATCAGATGTTTGCCCCAAGGCCAATGCCAAGCATCACTGAGTTTCACTGATAGCTCGTGTATACCTTTGGGCCTTCCTATTTTACAGCTGAGAACTAAGCAGAGGGAAAAGCACCATGAAACCCCAGAAAATTAATGTCTTTAGAAGTTAAATTAATGCAAAGGCTCCAAAAATATGGATGTTTGAATACTCTACTTCCATACCATAAGTGAAAGCCTTTCACATCTTAGTGAAATACAAAATACCTGAGAAGTACAGGCTGCCTGCTGCTTTGTCTCCTTCTAAATCTTCCACCTATTAAGCAAAATGTAAGAGACCATGTCTTCATAAAAAACCAGCTCCAATCTTCTGAACACCTCAATTTTTTTCTCTCTGACCTCTGCCAGGATTTAGGCAGAAGGTTATTAACAGTTGATGGGGCTACCAGTATCTCCTGTTTCAGCGAGACAAGGTTATTCAAATGTTAATGGTCTTGTTCAGTCTCTCTGGCTCTGGCTGCTTTTGCCCATAAAATGAAAGATTTAATACACACTGAAGGTTTTGGTCAGAGGTGAAGATCAGAAAATCAAGCAGAATTCATAAGTATACAGAGACAGATTCCCTGAACTGTCTCAGCCACTTCAGCTGCCACAGCCTTATCTTGCAACATCACCCAGGTGCATTTGTGAGCTATGTCTCAAATGCTGTCCTCCCTTAGCAAGTCTTAACAATACAGTTTCTGTTGTAATTTAAGCTCAGGTAGCTCTATTTCAGCAAGAATTGAACTGGTGAGTAGTTTTTTTACAGCAACCTTGCCCTGGGAGAGAATAAGGGAGTCAACTAGAATCTTTCCCTTTTTTTCCAAGACTGAGATAACTGAGTGATTTCAAAATTGTGTATAAAATGTTACCATATTTATTTGCAAACAGAAGGATGTCAGTCTGCCATGAAACAAGGAACTGCAATGTCAACATGCTGTGGGGAAATATGAATAGTCGATAAGAACAGGTGTGCATGAAAGAGGTGTGACATTTTTCTCTAACAAAGTTATGACAATATCTTTGTCATTCGTTTGCAAAAGCAAGCGCACACATGCATACGCACACATGTTTTTCACCTACTGTTTTTAGAGATAGCTTGCCCACTAAAAATCTGCATCTTAGAAACTTGGGATTAATTTTTGAAATATTAATGATACTCGTTCACATCTGCCTTTCTTAAATGTGATTTTTATTAAAGGCTTGAAATGGCTTTTTCCCCTACAAGTGTTTTAAGAGCTCAGGAAGATGCATTAAATTTTAAATAATATATACTCTATCTATGATAAGTGCTATATCTTAATTTGAATCTGCTGATGACTGAATGCCATTTCTTTCAAATGTCACCAGTCTTGCTTGTGAGCAATTTGTCCAAGTCTTCAGCAGGTATATAGATACAGCATTTAGAGTCTGTGACAGCTCAGGCTTAGTATGACTAAATTATATTTGATACTGAGAAGGGAGTCAGTACAGCCTGGCTGGAACAGAGAAAAGGAGTATTCTAAAAAGGGAGAAAGTATTATAGCTTTCTAAAAACTGCTATTATTGTTATGATTTGGGGAATGAAAATAGGACCTGCAACTCTGAAAGCAGAAGTCTCTATAGTGGATGCTGAAGGGCCAAGATCTTTCCTTCTGAGCCTGAATAATGTACTTCAGTATAAAGAAAGCTTGTTTGAACAATTTGGTCTTATAATAGCTAAGTTGGGAGAAGTCAGATGGGTGTGATTGTGTAGTTTGAAACATCTTCCACCGTCCACTTCAAGATCTGTCCCTTGGTGGATTGTTGGGGAGCAAAGAAATAAAGTGTTTTATGGAGAAATAATAATGGGAAGAGGCAAAGCACATAAACAAAAAACAAACAAAAAACAAAACAAAACAAACAAAAAAACCCAAACAAACAAACAAGAAAAAAGGATGTCCCAGGGGGCACCCTAAAAAAATTTGTAGAGACAAGTGGCTTGTCCTAATTTAAACAGCCCTATCCCAAGTTTGCCATTTGTGGCATAACATTTACGATGTTTTCTCTTCCCCCCAGAAAAAGTCTGATAAATGGAAGTTTCATTGGTAGATATATGATATCCTTATTAAAGTAATTCAGAGGAACAGGATGCGGTTGGAATAATGTAAAAAAAAATATCCAATGTTACTTTTTCAATCAAATAAAGTGGAAATCATCTATTACTGTCAAATAGTTATATTACAATTCATTTTGGTGGGGATGAGGAGGATAAATATGTTTTTGTCATTGGCCTGGCAAAACTTGAAGGTCTCCACATCCCTGTGGTAGCACTTTCTTGGGATACATGTGTGACATGTGCCATTTACTGATCCATGGCTACAGCGGCAGTGGGAATGCTGCACTGGAGAGAGCTCAGATGTGCTCTGGCCCTGTCCCAAGTCACAGCAGGAATCCTCTTTGTACCGTGTGTGCCTGCACGAGTGACTGAAAACTGCATCTCGGCTGCTGAGAGCATTTGTTAGGTACAAACAGGGAGCAGCAATGCAGTTTTACTCCATTGTTTAATACATGATTTCAGCATGTTTGACATGAGGCCAAAATGTTTCGCTTTCTGCTATGTCAGGAAAAGACCATGTGAGATGGAAGGCAAATGGCATCCAGGAAAAGGCCTACCAGTGTTAATGTAGCCAGCAGAGAAGCTCTGGCTTTGGTCAGCACTGCCATGAAGCCCAGGGCTCACCGCATTAACTCACAGATCTTAACACGCTTCAATTCAAGGAATGTCAGACAAAAGGAAAAGCCATGACCAGAAAATACAGATTTTGGAGAGCTCAGAGCTCCTTGAGACCAGCTTTCCCTCTTTCCTGCCAGAGAACCCATGAATCTTTGATTTCAGAAAAAACAGTTGGCTAATTCCAAGGCTCAAGATGGTGCATTTCTCAAATATTGTGCACTCTTCTTGACAATGTCACTACTCCTGACTGTATAGCCTCTAGGATTGCTACAAAGATTAGCTGTGGGCAGTGGAAAGATACTAGCAAGAGCTTTCCCACTGGTAGTACTGCTATTGAATATAGAGGATTTGAAAAGCCTTTCTAATGTGATACCTGTAAGCAGCTTGAAATTTCCATGCAGTTAGAGAGTGGAATAATAATATGTCAGACAGTCCAGACAGCTGTAATCATTAGTCCTTTCCAGAGCCAAAGCCTTGTCTTCAAGGAACACAAAGACTCCCTTTGCACCACAGCCATAGTTCAGAGAAGAGTGACAGCAAAGTCCATGCCATTCTCAGTTTATGTGTCAAAACTGATGCAATGATGAACAAAATGTTGAAATTAAATTGCACGAAGAGGGGAAATACTTCAGTGTCTGAAATCAAACAATTTATATATGGGACTGCCCAGTCATGTTGACTTCCACTCAGAAGATCAATGTAAAAAAGATGTGATCTTGTGTTCCCAGCTCCCAGAGACTAAGCTTATAGCACCTGTCCTTGTTCATTGCATGCCCTGTGATCAGCACACTGCCTGTGTCTGTGTCCTGTTGTGGGACAGGGGAAGGCAAAGCTGCTCTCACACCAGCTGGAGAGAAGGAGGATGCAGCTTTGATGAGACTAAAGCAGCAAAGAGCTGTTTTAATTGCCTAGAAGCACTAATCAGGAGTGGCTGAGAAGATCCACTGCATCACACACAGCCTAAACTTAGTCATGTCGAATCACCAGGACCTGATACTGATAAGGACTTCTTTAACAACCAGAGATGACATCCACGAGGCTTCCAAAGCATCAAACCACACTGTCCATGACCAAAAATGAGATTGCTTCCAGTGCAAAGCATGTATATCTGCTTCACAAGCTGGCTGAAGATTAACAGTTTCAAAGCCTCTTTGCTTGAGCTTCCTGAGCCTTTTAAGAATCTCACAGAGTGAGAAGACAGACTGTTATTCTTCTAAGGTAAAAGTTCATTTCAAGTGAACATGCTGTGAAGGAAGAATATTTCATTCTATTCGTGCTGACCATAAAATAGGTGATTGGCTGCAGCATTCAACCGTGCAAGTCTCTGCAGCAAATGTAGAAGAAACCAGCTGATGGGTCTGAATGATGGCACTGCTACTGAATTGTATATTTTCTACAACATTTCCAAACACATTTAGCAGCCTTGATTTTCCATCAACTCCTTTAACTTTCATTGAGGGAGATATAATGCTGTAATAGGGCCTTAAGCTTATAAGAGTAACACTATCAAAGACCAATTTTGTCTCATTTTTAGAGTGATTTGTCATTCCTCTTCAGTCAAGATTTACTGATAAAAGGTCGGTTTTTAAAAGGCTTGTAGTGTGAACCCCTCCTCACATTAGATGATTAGTGACTGGAGCAGGCTAACACACCTGAAAGGCAGAGATCACAAGGAGAATCTGGCACTAATCTGAAGATCTCATAAAGGATATTTAAGGATGTGATAGGACAGCCAAACCCTTGAGTCCAGGCAGCAGTGAGGCAGGGATGTATCCCCAGCAGGCAGACACACACACACACACACACACACAGGGTTACCCCGCGTACCCACGTGTGCTGCCTGAGCACCCACACAGGCATTCAGAGTACCCACACAGGCACAGGCAGCACCAACCTCCTCCCCTGCTCCCCCCAGAAGGACAGGATGGAGGCTCATCAGTGAGAATATACATTTACATGGGTAAAGTGGATCCCTCCAGCAGCCATATCAGATATTCAGTCTGCCCAGTAGCTATCCTCTGGATCTCAGTGTCCCCAGTTGCTGGCAAACAGCCTTTAGTCTGATGGACAATCTGGAGAGCTGCTCCTGATGATTCACAGGGCTGGACTACAGAATTGAACCATGGGAATGATGGGTCTCCTGGAGGAGTCCTGAGAGGGGCTGGCACAAGGCACTCCTTCCTTGGGAGTACTTGATTGGGGTTTCCACCTGGCATCTAGCCCCTCTGCCCCTCTGTGCTTTTTGGGGATGTGCCTTTGATGGGATGATGGCCGCTGGGATAAGCCTGGGAGCAGCCTGGCAGGGAAGGAACTGTTTGGGGCTGCCTTCTGCCATTTTCTGTCTAAGCTTCTTTTGCAGTGGTGCAGATGAGCCTTAGGACATAACCTAACACAGCTGTGCCAGTATGCAAATCAAAACTTAATTATGCACTTCAGTTTAAGGAACCAGTATGAATGGTGAGCTATTTCTGAATGTGCACTGAGAAATGCTAGGTTGTAAAGAAATCATGAGCTGAACCTGTAGTGGTGCGACAAGAGGTAAAGTAACAATCAGTTTATATGTGTATGAATAATTTTTATTTGTTCTTTAATTATGTGGTTATTTACCCTTTTTTAAAATATATCCTTAAAGAGACAGGCATCTCTTAAGAATTCTGTTGTCTTTAGACAATACTGCCTAATTCCAAATCTGCAAGACCACACTGAACTAAAGCCTAATTTCTGGACAGCCTCAAGATGATCCTGTGAGGTTCATCTTTCCCCTCTGATTCATAGTGAGGTATGCAGCAGCACTGAAATTTCTGAGCTGTCCAGGACACCTGTGCAGGGGTGGTAAATATGACAAACAACCTGCAGAATGTCTGTGATCCTCTGGAAGGAGAGCTAGGCCCTATGACATCCCAAACAGCACTAAATATCTGCATTTGGATATTTGAATAAACATGTAGGTTCACTATAGATGATAGTGAACCTCATGAACCCACTTTAGGATAAGGTGAATAACTTGGAGTTCACAAACTGGCAACCTTCGGGATAACAAAGGGCATGAAGACAGGTAGCACCAAGCTGGGTGCATGGACACTGAGAGACACAGCAGGACCTGAGAATTGCCAATCTTTTGGATAATGAAGGAGATGAAAATGTGTGATGCCAGCGAGGTGGATGGACACAGGGTGGGCCAAGGGCCAAAGACTCAGGAGGAAGAATGAGACTGGCATGTGGAGAGACTGTGAGGCTATAAAAGCCCAATGACTTAATTTTTTTTCTTTGTTGGGAGTTCCTCCTTGGAGGAACCAGCTCAGGCTGTTTCTGTGTTACTCTGCTGTGAATAAATGGTTTTATGGAACGAGCCACCTGAGACTCTGCTGTGGGAAACGTGGGGCTGAACTGCTGAGTAAACCTGGTCTGACTGTGTGAGTGGGGTGTGTGGGGAGCAAAGCAGGGCATCCACTGGGTTCCCATGAGGTGAGGGGGCCTCAGTCCCCGCAGAAATTCTCTGGTGTTGGAAGTGTGAGTGCTAGAGAGTTTCACTAATGGTCAGACTGGGAAGCTTCCTTAACATGGCAGATATTATACCAGATCTACAGATGTTCTGTGCCTTTTTAGAGTAGTGACCAGAGGCTGGAGAGGTCACTTAGACCATTTTCAATGGTGCCTGAACTGATTTTTTCTTCCTTACCATCATTTAGCTCACTTAAACTATAGACATCTAGTTAATTACCCCAATATAAAATATTAAGAAGAAGGAGCATGGTGAAGTTATTTTGATAAATTTTATCAAGTGTACAACAGCAAGTTAGTTATCTTCTTGCAAAAAAAAAAAAAGAGTTTAGCAATAGCCTATTTCCAGCTGCAGTGAACATTCAAAAAGATATCACTAAAAAAGAGAAATAGGATAAAAAGCAGCACAAAGAGAGTAAAAACCATTAAAACCACAACATTAAAAATACAACATGGCAGCCTAAAGAGAGCCTACTTGAATGCTGGAAAGGGACCTTTTACAAGGGCATGTAGTAATAGGATAATTTGGAATGGATTTAAACTGAAAAAGGGTTGATTTAGATTAGTTATCAGGTAGAAATTCTATACTGTGAGGGTGGTGAGGCACTGGAACAGGCTGCCCGGAGAAGTTGTGCATGTCCCATCCCAGAGTGTGTTCAAGGCCAGGTTGGATAGGACTCTGGGCAACTCAATCTAGTGAAAGACATTTCTGCCCATGGCAGGGGGGTGGCAACTAGATGATCTTTGTAGTACTTCCCAATCCAAAATCTTCTGTGATATGGTATGATAAGTAGGAACATGCAAGATTATAAAGAAATTTTATCAACATAGAAGTGGGACATAAAGGCAAGGAAAGGGTTAATTTCAAAACAGGGAAAGACAGTGAATAATAGGAGGAGCAGAAACATTCAGTGCCACCTTTGCCTTCTTCATAATCAAAACCTGAAGTGTGATTTAGGAATTAACAGAGCATGTTTTAACAGAGATGTAGAAGAACATGGCAGAACCAAGAAAAAAGAGCCTAAAGAGAGTTTAGGTCCATCACATTATCCTTTCATAAGCACCTAAAAGCTTGCCTTCAGTGGTTAGAAATCCAGCTGAAATAGACTCTCAAGCACTATAAACACATGCATTCAAGGGGCACTCTGTTATGGACTAGAAAGCATAAGTGAACCTGAGATTCTGTAGAAGTAAAATATATCTTGAGCTGTGTCAAAGGAGCATTAATGTTTGGCAAGGGAAATAATAACTACCTTATTAGGTAGTTATTGTTGGTAAGGTTCAGAGCATTTTGTCTGCTCATTGTGTCTGCTCATTATATTTTATGAGGTAAGTAGAAAAATTTGGCAGAGTCCAGAGGAAAGCACACAGAATGATAAAGGGCTTGGAAATGTGGTAGCTTCCTTTGATGGATGGTTTCCCTGAAGAAGGACAAAAAAAGAATCCCTTAATTTTTCAAACATGATGGTTTTGGTAAGGTTTGAGATGAAAAACCTGGTGTAAGGACAGGAGATGTGAGCCACTGAGACAGGAATCAAAGGATTACTGTGGAGGCTCCTTCATTCCCAGCTCTTAAGCAGGGACTGAACGACACAGCCTGTCAGGAATGCTGTGGTCAAAGTGTCCAGTTTAACCAGAGACCCAGCAGGTCTGGTGGGTCACAGCACACTGCCTACATCCCTAGCTCCCTGGCTCTGCATGGTCTTTGGTTGCCTTGCTGCAGCTAAAAATAGAGGAGCCATTAATGCTATTTGGGATACAGCCACTTCCCCACTAGGAGTGGGATGAAGAGTAAGGCACTTCAGACAGGCCACTAAACAGCTGTCAGGTGGTAACAGTGTTCACTTGCCACTGAACCTGGGCTGCACTTGTATTTTAGTGACTTGCCATGCAAAGATCTACCTGCCATTATCAATCCCCTGGGCAGTGCAGCCCCTGTTTGAGAGTTCCTTGACAAATGAGATTTAATTTCCAGAGAAATGTTGCTAGGTAGCACCTTTTTATTCCTAGATATTAACTTGTCACACCTCCCACTGTCTCTCTTTTCACTCGACAAAGTCATATAGATATTAACCAAGAGAAAAAGGAGACAGAAGGGAAGGTATTTTACCACAATATGGTTTTATAGTGTTATCATAAAAGATTTGAATTGGCCCATTCAAACAAAAAGGGAAATATATACAAAGCTCTAGTTGTTGCAAAATTACAGGGAGTATTTAATTTTCATGAAAAGGTACATCCTTTAAAACTTATCATTAGAAGTCTGTGCAAGTATGGTTTGCAATTTTCAAGCTTTCTGCTGGGTGTCCTTCTGTTTTACTGTTTTGTAGAAGGCTTGTAATATCACTCTGTCTACTTATTGTTGATACTAAACATCCCAAAAACAGACATTACCGCTTTTTGCCCATCCTCCCCCCAAAAAAGACTTGTTGACAGATTTTTGACAACAAAAAATTAAAAAATTTGTTGTGCTCATTTGTGAGCCAGACAAATGTTCTAGGTTTGATACAAAAGTAAGATGATTTAACAAGAATAGTTAAAGGAAGTTGTTACAGTATGGATTTTGAAAGGATGTATGTTTAAAAAAAAAGAAAAGAGGAGGAAAATTTATGTTCCATCTGCTCTAATCACTGTGGTAAAACACAATTGTTAAAGAAAAAATACCTAATAAGGCTAATTTCACATCTGGCATCAAGCCTGTATGATATTTCACATCAACAAGGCTCCCAGATGTGAGTCAAATTTTGCTCCAATATCTGCCAGGTTATAATATGAGTGGTATTTGACTGATGATCATGCTGAATTACTAATTGAACTTAGTAATTTTGAGATACTTTACTGTGAAAATTCAATTCAAATGTTTGCATTTGATCATTTATGCTAGATGTATTGTGCTTGTTGATTTTGATTAAATTATACTAATGCACGGTAATTATCTGATATAACATAATGTCCATGTCTTCTGGTTTCATGTCAGTGTGCTACACCAGGAAGATGATGCCTCATCTCACTTGGTACTGCAGCCTGCTGAATAAAATATCCACTGGCAGTTAGAACAGAGAATGTCTGAAAAGAAGCTTTGTCAGACAAATGAGAGTTTGCACAAGATCTTGTAGCCCGTGTCATTCAACTCAAGTGAGAATCACTTCAGGTGGAAACCAACAGCACTTCCCCCCTGAAGAGCAAAGCCTTAGAAAATGCACTGGCAGACCAGGGATGTGAAGATTGCCCACTAACACTTGTAGCTTCTCTGTTCATTGATAAATCTGCAGTTGCAGAAAATCCCCAAAAGGAAACAAGCTTTGGTGGCCTATTCCAGTGAGATTCTGATGGCTTCATTTTGCCATTCCCTAGCTACAAATGGCAGATAAATTTGCTATTTATCTGATGGCAAATGAAGCCATCAGAAGCTCATCTGCATTTACTGACTTTCCATGCTCCTGTCACCATTTACACCTTCAGCACCAGGTGTTCAAATTTCTTCTGGAGAAAAGCTTTCTTCTCTGTTGACAGCCATATTTTCTGCTAAGATCAGTACCATGGTGGTTTAGATTTGTTCTGATAATTTAAGTTTGACCACATTTCATCTGTTTTTCTCTTAATCCCTCTCCCGGCTTTTTGCCAAGTACTGATAATTCAAGCTTCATAGCTTGAACACATTTTTATAACTGACTGAAATTTTAAAAATATGTTCTTCTGCATCCTGTCAGAGACCATTCCTTTTTCACTTCACAGCCTAGTGAACACTCAGTGTTGCCCTGTGGTATTCCTCTCCTCCTGTTAGCCACCTGGGCAAATCCAAGAGGATTATCATCTGCTTTTCTCCCTAGCTGTTGGTGACTAGGGCTGCCAGAGATCTCCCAGGCTGTGTGAAACACTCTTATAGGGCTGATTTGACACACTATGGGTCATCCACAGTGGAAGCTGGAAGGATGGCTGAAATATGAGATATCCCAGACCATCACTAAACCTGAGTGTGTCAGTTAAAAAAGTACTCCAAGTCTGGGGAACTATAATGCCTAAAGAGATCTCTTGGTCAGAGGAAGGGCAGTTATGATCTCCATGCACTCAGTTGACATGAACCAGTAGTGCACCTTGGTCTGGCTTGGAGGCTACTGCACAGAGGGCTGGGAGTGAAGGAAAGAAGATTAGGGTAGTGATTACTCACCCCTGTTCAGCACTTGGCTTTTAAAATCATGACAGTTTTGTTCCATCTCAATGCTCTTCTCAGAAAGCTGGTGCTATATTGGATATGCCACTGATCAAATACCAATGTCCTCTTCCAATACTTTTAAAGAAATTCCTCCACTCTTTCCACTATGCCTCTTCTCAGCTACTGCCTTCTCAGCATGTCTGTCTCTCACACATTCATGGATGTGCTCGCTGTATCTGCAAGGCTCCTCTCACAAACTCCATTCACGTTCAGAAGTTATAAGAACTTCTGGCAATAACTCAAAAACTATCATCCTATCCCAATTGCTAGCAAGGGCAAATTATTAGACTTTAAGTATCTAAAAGCTTTGCCCATGAGCCTTAGCCAATTGGACCCCACTCCCAAAATATTTCACATGGAAAGAATATAAATAGTGCATATTTCTTAATGGGACTGCAAAAGAGGTGGTGGTCCTAATAACATTCCAGTAGGAAATTTCTATGCTTTGAATGCAGTTTGGTCAGTAGGAATTACACCTGAATCACATACTGTTACAGGAACAACTGTATTGGTTTATTTAATTATAGGGAGGACAACACTTATTCACAGGTTCAGGGTGGAAGTATACCACTGCAGATCCTTTCATAATCTTCCTAATTCATATTTCAAAACCCTGAAGCAAAAAAAAGAGGTATTTTTAAACTTTTCACATTTTTGCAATGTCAGAATAAGGACTGTTGAGTCTCCTGCACAGTTGCCTCAGACATTTCTTCCCTCCTCAAGCTTGCTTTGATTTAGGTATCAGTGTGCCTTGTTTGCCAACATTCTTTATGCTGTCACTGACTTCTCTGTATACTGCTAGGTTTTATGTGGCTGCACTTGATTTTTCTTTCCTCTGCAGTAAAGTTCACCTGAGGCTGGTGAACTGCATTTACAGAACTACAGAGCATGGCATTGCTGCAAAGAATCTATCACTCTAACCTTTAGTACACCCAAGGTCAGAACACAATTACAGGGTTCAAGTGTTCAGTGAGTTATTTGCTTGCACAGACTGCTGATTGATTGTTCTAAAATTGTTATTAGGTAGCTAGCAGCAGTGATCAAAGGGAAAGGAAAATGAAACAGGAAGCAGCAAGCTAGGGAAGCTACTACAGCCTACTGCTTGTGTATAAATAAGGGTAATGTCAGTGAAAACAGGAAAACACAGGAAAGCAGATTACGTCAAGTGAGACAACCTATGCAGTGGCAGATAAGCCTAAAATCCAGTATTCTGCATGACTCCTTTTCTGTGTTGAATAGAGGTTTTCTGAAAGCTTTGCCTCAGTTTGATTTAAAAACAAAAACAAAACCCCCAAAACAAAAACAAAATAAAAACCAAAACAAAAACAAAAAACCAAACCCAGCACAAAAAAAAAAAAAGCAACATTAAAAATAAATTAATTATTCTTGAACTCTGCAAAACCTCATGTAGTTAGATTTACCTAAATGACTGGTTGCACAGGATTGGATCAAGGCTTTAGGAAGGAACACAGAGAGCAATTCCTTTGATGGTGTTTCATCCAAGCTTCTCCAGTAGGGACAGAAAGGGAAAGATGACTGCTAGACTATGCAGGCTGCTTATGGCTCTTACTATCTTCTTCTGCCCATGGCTTATGTCAGTGCAGGGTCAAGAAGACTAATCAGTCCCGGATTCTTTAACCCGTGTAATCCTCAGAAATCCTTCAGAGCAATTTAGATCAGCACAGCAGAGCTTTTACAAATTCCAACTGTTATTTTCTGTGAATCTTTATAGGCTGTTACAAATGCAGTATTTAGCCCTTTTTGTCATTGCACTCTGGTGTGGCTCTAGTCCAGGCAAGTTGGCTTAATGAAGATGGCAACAGAGCTTAGGTAATGTGCTACTTTGCTTTTGCATGGGCATCATCACAGTCTGTTCTATGCTACCATTGTTGATTTTTATTTTTTTATATGTCACTGTTTTAGCTATGTGTAATTTCTTATAACACATTAACTTGATCATTTGCAACACCTGACCACGCCAACAGAGACAGCCTAAAGCAGCATTGTTTCAAGGTAAATCAGATTTGAACTTCTTTAAAGGTCAGGCTTTGGAGGTTTGGATTTGTGCCTAATAATAGTAAAAATGTACCAAAGTTGCAACTTAGCCTCTAGCAAATGTACACTACTTAGCAGCATACAAAGTGTTTGCCATGTTTGTAAGTGTCAAAAACACTTGTAAGGAAATTAAAGGAGTTTAAGGATGTCGTCAACCTGAAGGCAGTCTTCTAAGAGGAAAATTGTCTCATCTGAAAATTGAGATTGAAGAAGGGTTTTTGATATAAACCATTACCTCACTATCAACACCTATATAAGAGTTACATCTTATTTTATCAGTAAATCATGCAATAATTCATGTTCATTGTATCCCCTTGAGTACTGCAGACTGCAGAATTATGCTTTTGATGTGGATAATTTCTTCCTGTTGCCCAGGAATGGAGAGGAGGGAATGAAAGGATCTTAAATTTTTTTTCTAGGAAGGGGCTGTTTATTACTAGATGACATTCAGGATCACAAGATATCATAGGGTAGTGCCTAGCTAAAAACATCTCTCAAGTAGGAAAGACCTTGAATAAAGCTGCCCAGCATTGACTGGATTAATCCAGAATGAGCTCCAAAAAACCAGGGAAGCAGTAGGTGAATCTTGTTGGGCAATTGCATCTAAATTCACACTTCAGGGATGCTTTTGAGGCAGGAGGTGAGAGGATGAGGAAACCCTGGTGACAACTGCTGGCTGGTACAGAGGGAGGGAGCTGCTCTGGAGCTGTGTGATTAACAGGGCTTTGCGGCCTCTTGGCTTCTGTCTGACACAGACAGTGCCAAATACCAAAAGCTCTCCTTTGGGAGGAAGTGGGACAAGAGCAGGGATGCCCAGCACCATGCAGGTGGCTGAGACAGGGGCTGGGGTCCCAGCCAGGATTCAGGCTGCTCACAACTGGGGCTGTAGCCTCACATGGTGTGAGCCATGGGATGGAAATCTTGGAACAGAAATTGGTACTCATGCCCCCAGTGGGAGCAGGGACAGATCTGGAGGATTTAGGACCAATTCAGGTCACCACTGGACCTCCAGCCCTCCATAGCTGTAACCTCCCTATCTAAGGCTCCTCAGGCCTCCTAAACTACTCTTTTGTGCCAAATCTTTTGGCTTTTAAATATCTTCACCAGTGAACTGGAAATCTGTTAGCATGTATCAAGGAAATATTCTGCAAATCTCTTCAATAAAGAGACTATATGGTCTCCAGAGGTCCCTTCCAACCCTAACAGTTCTGTGATTCTGTGCAAACAAAATTTAGCAAACTACTGCATTTTCTCACATAATTTGCTTCCAACATAAATTTAGGTGTCCAAGTTAAAATTTTAGCCCTTCTTTATTATTTATGCTTTGAGAAGAGTTAGGCCTCAGAAAAGGAGCTTAATTAGGATGCTTAAGGAATATGTTTTTGGATTCCAGGGCCAGGTGAATATGTGACTAAGTCAGTTTTCCCTGCTTTTGTTGGAAGGTACCTAGCACAGCCAAAAGGAAGGGCCAATCTGGAAGAAGGAAGGGACTAAAGTCTCCCTGGAGAAATTGAGAATGAAATACAACATAGTTTTGCCTGCTCTAGTTTGTGGAGGCAAGGACATCTGACACTTATGGAAAACAGAGGATGTACATGATAAAATCCAGATGTTCCAGGGTCTCGTCTTTCCTGAAAGTTTGGAAGATACAGCCCAACAAGGGTCTCTTAAAAACCTCATGATTTTGAGTTCCTTAATTTTTTCAGAAATATTTGTTGTGTTCAAGTGCTGGGCAGAAAGCAAGCCTTTACCTGAGGCAATGTGTACATTTGTCTGCAGGCCAGAACAGCCATCTGCCATTAGATGTCAGAGTGGTCTGAGCTACGGAAGAGTCATCCCCAAATCTGAAATGGTCACTGTAAATTTCCCAGAATCTCTAGGAAGAAATAGACGTTTCAAAGGCAAGACATGAAACAGCAAGCAGTTTTTGACCCAAGACAAAATAAATCTAAGTTTAAAAATTATCTTTTTCTTTTCTTTGTCAGTAAAAGCAATTTAGAGTAGTCAGGCTAGACATGGATACTTTAATAACAGGCATCTAGTTAGGCAAGAAAAACCTTCCTCAAATGTATACTGTGAAGACTGGAATAGATGATTGAATAAAAAAGCTGTGTTGACATTCGTGTAATATTTGAATAACTAAATTTCATCAGCAGCTATCCTGAGTAGAACCACTAATAAACAAGACAAACTGCTTTGCTTGTATTGGAAAAAAAAGAAAAAAAAAGACAGCAAGGACAGGTCAGGATATCAGTATGCAGCTGTTTGATGGCAGAGAAGCAGAATTTATCTTCAGCAGGTTTTACCATAGATAGTTAAGCATGTTAGTTATCTGAGACAACAGCACATTTTCCCTCCTTTATTCTTTCCTCTACCCCTTCCTCTTTCCCTTCCCATGCACTTTCCCCCTTTCCTTTTTTCTACACTTTTGTAGAACATTAATTTGTGGAAGAAATAGAAAAAGAACTTGCAAAGATCAGACCCTCCTAAAAATCTTCAGCACCTCAACACACATGCAGTGAATACCAGCAGCATTGCTGCTGGTACAATATTTTTGTAAGAAGAGGGAAATTGAAAAAAGCATCCAGCTTGTTAAAACTGTGACACTCTCTAATAGCATGTGAAAAATTTGCAGGTTACTGCACACAGCATGTTAGCATTTTCTAAAGCTTGCTTTTGGCAGAGTTGTCAGAAGAAGAAAAGACAATGTAAAGAAAAACACTAGGACATCTCAATTCCTAGAACTGTGGAGATGTTTGGCCATTCCAGGTTAGGCGCAAGTTTTGCAGTGCAAGATGAGGAAGGGAGCAGGATACAGGAAATTAAAAAAACCACCTCAGCAGCTTCCAATGTAATTTGGAAAACTGAAGGAAAATGAGATGTTACTGGCTATACCTTGTAAATGGGTAAGCAGTGTCCCTTTTCAGTCATTAATGTTTCTATTTATAGCCTTACAAAGGACCACTCCTGCAGACTGAGTGACCAGTGTAATTTAGTGGCCTTTGGCTTTGTCCCCAACACATCCTTCTGACCATCAGTGCCAAGGAAATGCCCTGTGCTTTGCTGGCTTTTATTTTAAAGAAAGAGAGGATAGACTCATAATGTGAACTGCATCCATTTATTGCCCTTCTGTCATTCCTCTCGGTGACATTTCCTATGTGATGTGGTGTCTTATGGCAGACTGAAACTCAGCAAAAAGTGATGTAATTTAATAGCCTGGCTATAAACCTACCTGGACTTTATTTCAGATCCTGTGACAGAGAACAAGTTGAACCAAATTCAAAGTGACTAATGGACTTCAACCTTCGCAGGGTTGTAAACTCCCCACCTGTGAGTCAGTTCTATCTGGAATAAGAGGCTTGATGTCTGACCATCACTTCCTTTTACTGAGGTCGCCTGGGAACTCTGCTGTTACCTACCTACACTCAAAATTACTACTTGTTTTATTGTAGTGCCGACCAAAGAATTTTACATTGCTTTTTCCTGCATAAAGCAAACTCAGAAAGCTTGGATAACTACAGAGATTCTTTTTTTACAGATTTTTTTTTTCTAAAACACATAAAACTCAATGGGCATATAATATTTTAAATTGGAAAAAACCAAAAATCACTTGATCATGGATATCTGTCTTACATGTTTCTATTGTCACAGAAATCTAAATATCCTTTGCTTAAATACAGAGCTTAAATAGCAAATAATCTAAATCAACACCCTCTAAGATTCACATAAACATGAAAAGTAAAGTTCTTCTGGCAGGAATGAAAATAATTCAGATTTAAACATGCAAGAACCACGTGTCAATCAGTACCATGTGCACTCACCCTACTCATTATCAGAGAGGCACAGCACACAAACCACAAGAGGGCTAATCAAGAACATCCTCTGTAGTACAATGAGAAAACATTGTATAGTTTATAAGACCTTCAACCCACTGGTTGGCCTCAGTAATTACTGAAACATACTCTCCTTATTAAACAAGCTCTTAAATAATTGATCCTATATTTTGCTCCTGCTCACTAAGGAGAGATACTGTGCATAAACAGAATTTTTATGTGTGTGGTATCTTATTTGCAAATTTTGTTACTGAGAAATGTATGATTAGACTGTGTATCAGGAGACCAGGGTTCTATCCCAGCTCTGCAGCTGATGCACTGTATGACCTTGGGAAAGTCATTCACTGCTGTGCCTCAATTTGTCTAAGATCTGTTGTCTGACTTGCATTTCATCTGGCTAAATTTTTAGTATCTTTGACTTTCCTGTAAACACCTCCTGATAAATGACTACACTTTCCAATAGGTCTGGATTTAAAGTGCTTCCTATTTAATTAACTTCAATTAAATAACAATAATAATAACAACAACAACAACAATAATAATTTAATAATTAATAATTTAATTAATTAGCTTCAATTTAAATAACAGTAGAAAAATAAGCCAAGGGAAAGAAAAATCCTTTGAGACGAGTGGAAAAAAAGGTTTCATGTTTTATTTTAGTAAGCTGCTTTGTATTTCATTATTTTACCAGGTCTTGTAGTTGGCACAGCATGGCTCAGTTTGGGAAACTTTCTAAAAGATTGCTTCCTGAGACAAAAATTGCTTCCTGTTTCTCAGGATGTGCCTCTGTTCGTGCTGCTGCTGGGGGCATGATGCTGTTCTCTCTAATTTCACAGAGTAGATAAAAGTGAATACAGCTTGCCCCGTGCAGCTGCAGTACCTAGTTTCTGTGACCTCATTCCATGAGTGCCAGAGGAGTGGTGTGCCAGCCAGGAGGCAACTGTCCACCATGATAAAGCTCAAGCACATCAGTCTGGGGAACAGATGGGATGTTGACTGTGCTAGAGGGAAGGTAGAGGACTTCAAATACTCTCTTATCTTTCCCCCAGTTCAGATGCACAAGTAAAGGAAAGGAAACACGTACACGTTTTCGCAAAGAAAAAAATCAAATCAAAAGAAAAGCTTTGTGCTTTTGCTTTCAGAAATTTTAAGTAATGTTCAAAACCCTTAGCAAATTGCTCTGAGCAAATAAATATACATCATAAGCATATTTCAGTGTATAAATCCCATAGAAAAATGCTACTTTGAAACTACTTTTCATACTGTGCTCCTAATGATAGCGTGGATTGTGTAACAATTATATTATAATGAAGAGACCTGAGGATGGAATGCATTTTTAATCTGAAGTATTACTAATAGTGTAATAACCCTTAAGAAGAATGGTTCTAGGCATGTGCTTAGAAGGCAGCTGGATAGAAAGAAGAAGCATTTTACATGAATAGATGTTAATTAATTAAATATTTGGCATATGTATTCTTAACATATTTACTGAGGAAGAAACTTGTATTTTCTATACCATGTGATTTAGAATACCCAGAAGCCTTTTAAGTTCTCAGTGTTTAGGTGTATATATTTCATAAGCTGTTAGATGTTCAAAGGTTGTAATAAAGGTTTATATTGATACAAGACTGTGGAACTGGAGAGCTGAAGTGACAGGGCAACTATAGCACATTGCAAATGCTTTGTTCTGAAGTCATGGTAGAGGCTTCTTTCATGTTTCTGAACTACAAAGGTGTTTAAACTGGAGATGAACAAGTTCAGGGGAGCTCTCAGTGCAGGTTAAGGCTGAGAGGCGCTGAGGAAAATGCAAAGGCTCAAAGACCTGCAGCCAGTCTTTAGGCTCTGATCCCAAAAGGTAACCAAGCTATTGGAGAGATAGTGTTTGATGTTCCTAAGATATTATAAATAATTTTTGTGGTTTAACCTTAGCTAAATGCCAGATTCCCACTAAAGCTGCTCTATCACTTCCCTCCTCAACTGGACAGGGGAGAGAGAATATAATTAAAAGATCATGAGTCAAGATCAGGACAGGGTAAGATCCCTCACCAGTCACCATCAAGGGCTCAACTCCGGAAAATTAATTGAACTTATTATCAATCAAATAATAGGAGTGGGCTAATAAGAAGCCTCTCCTCTCCCTTTTTGCCTTCTGAAATATTTTATCACAGAGGTATTTCTACCACTGCTGTTTGGCTTGGCCATGGCCAGTGGTGGGTCCAACCTGCAGCTGGCTGGCATTGGCTCTGCCAGACATGGAGGAAATTTCTGGCAGCTTCTCATGGAATCCACCCCTGAAGGCCCCCAGCTACCAAAACCTGACCATGCAAAGCCAATTCAATGGGATATATTGGGAATTTGTGAACTGAAGCACTGAGTATGTGTGTATGGTAATTCACTACATGCTAATTCTTGTATATCAAGTTATTTTCCTCACTTAAGTGATTAGGAGCTCTTCTGTGCTTGAGGACCAACTGTGATTTTGCTGTCCTTGCTGATTTGTAATTGTTCTGATTATTTTCAGCCCATTTACAGAATTTTCTCCTTGCAGTTTCAAAAAGGTTCTTTATGCCTCTTTGTACATAGCTACATAGTGATGTATTATACAGATCTCAGTTCAATACCATACACTGATATGTACATAGCAGTCAATGTTGGCAATAGTCCACACCAAAGGGTGAAAAGAGAAAGACAGGTTGTCAGTCAAAACATTGATTACATACCAAGTATTAAAACAAACAGCTGATGATACTCTGTGCATTAAATTTAAGTCCAACACGATTGACATAATTCTGCAATTATTTTAATGTAGAAAGTGTGCTGTAAGAAAAATCTAGATTATCACAAGTTGTTGTGAACGGTGTTTCCTTAAGCTTCCTAATATTTAGAACACAGTATCTTCAATATAGATGTTGAAGTAATAACAGAATGAATTTATTGATGCTTTTACATCAGTGCTTCAAAACACTTTGAAGCAACACGAAGAATGTTAAAAGGAATTAATTACCTTGGATATATCAAAGGAATTGCAAACAAACCCACTGTTTTCAAATTATTTCACAGTTACTCCAGAATCAACAGTTGGGCTAATGTATCATAACCATCACAAAAAGATACCTCTCATCCCATTATATCAGATTCCTTCATCTGCCTGAGTATTTGAAACAAATTAAAAATGCCTTGTCTTCTTACCAAAACTATAGATGTGGGAAGAAAATTATTTGCTAAAATGTGTACTAGTCGTGCTTAGAAATTTTTGACCAATAACCTGACATCTCCTCTTAGGCTCAAGTAAAATTATATGAATAAGAATTTTGAAGATCCTGTGGGATGAATGCATGATTTTCCAATATATCAATGTTTTCTTATCAAAAACACAGACTCACTTTTTATGAGAATTTTTCTTCATGCTGAGAATATTTTTTGCAATTCTGTTTGGCAAAAACGAAAACTCAGCAGAGTGACTGACTGATGGTTTTCTTACTCAGAGGCAAGTCAGTGCTGTTTATCCAAGACTTCTCATACTGCTTCCCCAGGGAACACTGCATTTCCTCCAAGACAGTGATCTTTTGGCACTTGACCAAGTTTTCTAAGAATTCATTTCTTGTCAGGAGATCATAACATCTCTCCACAGTGAAGTTCTGCAGGCATGACAAGGCTGTCAGCTGCAAGGGTCAACTCGCTAAAGCAAGGGACAGAAAAACAAGACTATGAAATTCCTTCCCAGAGAATGCAACAATTGTTTCTCAGATTTCACCCTCTATTCTTTCACTTCCCACCAAAAATTTGAGCATCAAAAAAAAAAGTCTCCTCTCTTTTCTGTGCACACTCTCACTCTCCACACCAAACTTAGGAGAGTTCACCCAACTCAGGTTGTTATAGGTTACATAGTAGGTGGAGTAGGCAATGCTTTTCTGAATTGATTCAACAGGCCTTTACACAGCTAGAACCTCATTCTTCAACCAACGAGCTCCATTGTTTTCCTTGTATAATACCACAAACTGCCAAGAGGTTCAGTCTTTTGGTCAGGTATCTCCTTAGCTGTGTCTAGAAATGTCCTTGAACATAATAACTGAATTAATATTTTGGGAAAAAATGTGACTTTGGTAAATGATCAAGATTTGTATCTATTGAATGATGAAAATCTTGGATCATGTGAAGAGAGAAGTTGCTGTGTCTCTTAATCATGATTAGAAATGTGCATTAGTTGAAAGTATACATCAAGGAGGGCTAAACAAAGGAAAGACGGGTGGTATTTTCTCCATACTGCAAGAAATGGGAAAAAGTACCTACTTCACACAGAAAAAAGAATAAACAGATGTATTTGTAGAATGTCTATTTGAAATAAGCTGCATCTATTTCTGCTTCAGATCAATGCCTCCTGGGATGCCCACTCTGGCATGGATGTCAGTGGAGCTTTGTAGCAGAAAATGTCAGTGATGCCACTGTTTTGGCTGAATCCTGGATCCATGCACAGAACCACTTTCTTCCATGTCAAAGTGCTCGCTTTCACCACCTCATGTTTCTTGAGGTTTGCTGTCTGAATTTTCCCAGATTTTTTCAGCCTGAAATATTTGCTTTCTCATTATCCAGGACAATTCTCCCTGTGTTTCCTGTCCTGTAATTAATCTTTGGTTTTTTATCTGATTATCACTATATTGCTGGCCAGTTTACTGTAGAGACAACTTGACCAAATTAACTCCTTTTTAAAATAATTTATTAATAAACTCAGGAGACTGCTCAGATGACTCAAATGAACTTTATTAGCATAGTGTGAATAATTCAGCACTTTCTAAAAAAGAAAAGGCCTTAGGAAATACAGAATAAGGATGTTGTCATGCCAACTTTCCTAGCTAGGCTATCCTAGAGTCAAAGGACACAGGTCTGCTGCCAGAGTATATTCCCATGAGGAGGCTTTCAGACTTAACTTTTCATAGGACAGTACATTTCCAGATACAAAGCCTAATTTTTTTCAGTATTATTAAGAAATCAATATTAATATCCTGAGGGAGTTTCTGATGTATAAGTAATAAATGGTGAAGACTAAGCAACTTCAGGGGTTTCCAAAATACCAATCAAGTCAATATTAAAACTGTTTTCCTGGAAACTGGAAATTAAAACTGGAAATTAACTTAGCTTTAGGCATGTGTGACTAAAACATAAGTTTTGACTCTGAACTCAGAATAGAGGGTGCATTGATCAGGAGACTCTTGAAGAAGTTTGATTATATTTTAAGTATTGATAAGATTATACAATCATAACTCAAAAATGCTTTATATACAGTGTGATTGTGCACAAAGAAGTCCTGTTATGATATGTTTTCACAACAAATAAAAGAAGCAAAGGAGATCTTTCAGGAATCTGCCCAGACTAGAAGAAATTCTTTAATGAGGATACCTTTCCTGTGGATTTTATCCTCTTCCTTTTTTCCCAAGAAATGTCTCTTCCAGCTGCATTATGCTTGCTATCAGCATGAGCTACTGCTCCTTTGCTCCCACAGGAAATAAAAAAATACATAGAGGAGGAAAATGGCTCACTTATCCTTAACTTTGTCGGTATTCTAAAGAACTGCAGCTCTTTTTGCAACCTGTGATGGGCTCATGATTTTGCTAAAGCCAGTGGCACAGAACTACTTTGGGCTCCAGTGGATTTCAGGCTGTCTATGGACAGATGCCTGCATTCTGGCTATGGGAAATAATCCTGTTTCAAAGCCCCTGGATTCTCATTGTATTGTCCTACACAAACACACCTATACCATACTGGTGGAATAAGTATTTTGGCAAAAGGGCATAGAGAATGGAGGTCTGATTGCCCAGGATATGAATCTGTCTGCTTGTAGACTGCTTTTATGATGAGTTTATTTTGTACCTCAGTTCTTCCCTCTTTATACTGAGAATAAAATGTCACACCTGCTCCTGCTTACCTCTCCAGAGCTGTAAGGATTAATTAGCTCATGTTTGTACACTGCTCTGAATGTGTAATGAGCAAAATTATTTTTTCTTACAATTGAATCCTGCAATTTCTACTTTTACAATTTTTAATTGCTGTTAAAAAATATGCATAACTTATTACAGCTTGTTTCACCAAGGAAAAGGTGACAACCTGTTGTATGAATAATAAGGCAACATGCACCTATTTTTTTGCTATTCTCTCATTTATTTTCTTTTCTCCCTTGCCAAAGGCTTTTTATGTGGTCCCTGGGAAAAGGCAGCCACACTGGCCTGATTCCCTTTGTTTTATTCTTTCTTTGGTAGGAAGGCTACAAGTTCACATTTTAAGAGAAATCCTCTGAGATTTGTGTGTGTGGTAATTTCTATAAAGCTGCTGGAAGTACATTTTTTTAATGACAATATCTGATTTTGTTTACAAAAGGCCAAACCCAATCCTATTGTAAATCTCTAGGGGAAATGCTTTTAACTTTTATTCAGTTAATTCAAAATACTGAGGCAGTAAAAACAGCTTGCTTAGATGTCCATTGTAAAAGCAGTGATTTATAGTGCCAGTTACTCTAATGATAGCTTTATAGGATTAAATTATTTACTGCTAGGAATTCAAGAAAACTAGAACTAAATGCAAACCCAATAATGCTGCTATTTATGTTTCCTTGGAAAATATGATCATTACTTTTTCTTGTTCCTTCTTCATTGTTTCTCACTGCATAACCAAATTTCAGTAATTGAAATACGTGCAAGTGATGGAAAATTTTAAGTTGCAAACAAGCTCTTTCTGGAGAAATGGGCAACATTTTTGTAGAATTTCCAACTCCCTCCCATGTTTTTAGTATTTTCTTTCTTCAATACATTCAAAAGCAGTCTAGGCTGAAGACTCCTTCTTAAGTCAATGAAATCAGCTCAATGCCTACAGTGATTTCCAAATATCAATCACTAGCTACTTCTGTTGAAAACCTTACATTTTCAAATTACAGTCTTATATGCAGTGAACATATGTATTTTCAGGGCAAATGCAGCTAGAGCATGTCTTGCATACTGGGCTTATCTGAAGTACAATCCTCAGTGACAACAAAAATGCAATTTTGTTCAGCAAGCAGTTCCTGTAATCTGCTCTACAAGATTTATCCTCCGTTAAGCATTGACGGGTGATGGGAAAATCATGGGAGACATTTCATTCCATCAAGATCTGTGTCAGTGCCTTTACTACACTGAAAAACCTACTGGTCTCAGGGAACTTCCCTTATGAGCTGGCAAAGACAAGAATGGATAGAAAAAAGTAGAAGAGAAAAGATCTGTGGGCACTTGATGTTCCAAAAACTCACAGAGGAAACCAGCAACAAAAGCTAGATGTCCTAGTGCAAAGTTCCACAGATGTTGGAAGAAATTGTCAAAAGAATGCAAGCAGCATAAAAAACAAGAATCAGAAAAAATACATAACATACCTTTGAAGGAAAAAAAAAAAAGTAATATGTGTGACATATATTTAAGGTAGATTCTTGAGTTTTTCTATTGAGACATGCATAATTTTGTAAAATAAACATGGGAATGAAAGACACAGGACTGATTAGCAGTTTAGGGGAACACAAATCAGACATTCATTATCTGCCAGCATCTGTTTTAGATTCCAGAAATTTTTTTACTTTAGTAGTTCATTATTATTTGATCAGAATTTCACATCAGAAATGAATTACCATTAAAAATTAGTTTAAAAATTCAGACATCCACTCATTGAGTTAAATATATCACATGGCAGGAGCCGTGAGAAAGAGAAGAAACAAATTACCGTCAAAAATACCTTTTCGAAACTCTTGGTTCAGCAATTATATGTAATGAAGCTGTCCTTAAAACAGTGTTACTTGAGAGCTTTTAGGTAAACAAAGGAAGGAGAAGCTATAAAATGAATATTGTTTGTAACAGAAGACCAGGCTAGTTTTGACAACAGTTTAAATGTCAGTTTCAATTTCAAACAGATTAGCATGACAATGTTGAACAATATGCTAATTCCCATACCCTCTACCAATGAGATTCTGAAGGTACTGTCAGAAAACAAGCAGGAAAATATTTAAGAATACATCTTTAAGATTCTGGCTCTTTCCCATGAAAAATCCTCCATAGATGAAAAGGCGATAGAAATTTGGGAAGCAAGAGTTAGCAGCTCATCTAATCATCATCTGATCATCATCTTAAGAGTTCTGTGATGACTTAGACATTAAAAAAACCCATCCAGAAGTAATGAAGTTGGTCAAATATTAGAATTTGCAAAATTTACTGTTTGTTATTCCTAGAAAGCTCCAAAAGAGGTAAGCAAAGAATAATAGAACTGTATTTCCTGCAGAAATTTAGGGAAACAGACAATCCACTTCCAGACTTAAAAAGGTATGGCATCTATGTTCCACCCTTACCTCAGCCAAAATGAGAAGGTAAGTCAAGTGGCACTACAGCTGAAAGGTAAGGCACTTTCACTATTGAAAAAGACTTAGCATTTAAAAATAAGGGCACTTGAAAATTACTCTTTTTATTTATTTAATTGCACTTAGTATAAGCAAAGGAAAAAGAAAAAGAAGCAAAACAAAAATAAACAAGCCAGGGCCATGCAATGACTCCTCAATTGTTCTATATGGCTCTTTGCAAAGCAACCCCTCAGGCACCTTTATCCTCTGGGGAATTAAACTGGGGAACTCAGCCACTGGAAGCTTTGCAGAAGATGAAAAGGCAAAGAGATAAGGTGAAGGAGTGAAAATCCATCTGGCATCATTGGCTGTGGAGATAACATTTCTGGCTCATGAAGGACTGCTGTCAATACATCCTGCAGTCTAGGGGAGCATGTCAGGGGAGGAACATAGCTATGGAGCTGCCTGACAGCCTCTGCCATCGACCCCTGCTGGTGACAGGCTATTGGGCTAGAGAGATCCCTGATTATGGCCATCCTGTGCTCTTGAGGATGTCATTTAGTACAGAATGAGCACTCTGCAAATATCAACCCTTCATAGATGGTCCTCTGATTACATAAAGAGAAAAAGCTATTTGAAATCTTTGACAGACTTGCTCTCCAGTAGTGAAATAATGTTTGCCAGGCCACCAAGCAAACAAAGTGGGTGAGCATCAGAAATGAACTGGATTGTTATGCAGGAAACACAAAGTGAAAGATCTTCAGCTTTTCTACAATGAAGAAAACATAAGGATGTTGTTAGAAAGGAATGAAAGAAAATACACGTCTGCCTGGGAAAAGAATGACTATGTTTGGCATCTTCAAACCCTAGAAAAGGTAATGCTTTGTTAGCAAAAAAACATCTCTTACTACAAGACGTTGGATCCAAATAAAAATTATAATTTCTGATAGAAAACCAGATTGATTTAAAATGGAGTCTGTATGTGTTTCTGAAGACAAAACTATAGAAGTCTTTTTATTCTCAAAGGGTGTAGTTATTTCTACTGAAGAAAAATACTTAGCATTTAAGGCAGTTATGAAAAGAACATCCCTTGTTGGAGGTGAGAATGAAACTGTGATATATATTATTTAAATAATCTAATTTAAATTGGTGGATATTACACAAATCATCACACACTTCTTTGCAATATAAATCACATGTAAAACAAACTAATAGAGGAAAGATTGAAAAAAGAATGAAATTAATGCCAAGCAAATTATCCAAAACAATGTTTCACAGAAAACTGAAAAAAGATGTCAGTCAAATAGAACTCAATATAATTTTCATTAAATTGGAGAGGCAATCAAGTTTGTCCTGCTTGGAGTTAATAATAACCAAGATGAGGAGTTTTTATTGTACTTAGTGATGGTTATACGAGAAAAGAATGACACTGATAAAGAAATAATTGAAGAAATTAGTTTCTTGACATTGATAAGAAAGCATTACTTCCAATAAAGTAAAATATGCAATCCATCAACTTAAACAAGGACATTCTCCTAGGAAAGATGGAAAGACTGCAGTAGGAGTTACAGTGTAGATAATGGCCTAGAGCAAAGTACAGGTCAGGGGATAAATATTTAAACAAACCCCATGAAAGCACATCATCTATTGGTGAAGAAGGAATGGTTCAACAGAACAAATTGCCACTGCTTTGGAAATGCTGCTCAGGTATTGCAAAGGACAGCAGAGAGCCTGGGTGGAAGAGCCTAATAATTAGAATATTGCTAAGAATTTTGGTTTAAAAAAATCATGCCTGAATGAGTAAATTTAAGTCTTCAATAGTGGTTTTGCAGGGAGATTTTACAGCAGCTGGAGATCAGGCTGAGTAGCCTCAAGTTAACTTTCTTCAGCAGGAAGTCATACAGAGATTGATGCAGTATTTTTTTTTATTATCATCTTGAAGTTATTTTATCCCATCATAAAAAAAAGGCTAAATGAAGTGAAATTGAGAATTTTTGTAGCTTTTCTCCAAAAGAACAACCAAAACCAAAAACCAGCCAAAACACTTATGCAGTTTTGATTTTTTTCTCTTAAACCCTAAATCCACCATTTGGGGGTTTGTTGTTTTCTTTAAAAATAGAAAGGTTTTTTTCAGAATAGGAGGATTTCCCCTCAGTGAAATGAGGCTATTTTAGACAATAATTTAGAGAAAAGATGAACAATAACAGTCCACATTGAGGAGGCAGTAGGTGCAACCTTCACCTTGTCTCTGATGTTTACACAAGCTAAAATCACCAGAGCAAAAAAATCATTCAACAGCCATTGGGTGGGTGCAGAATAGTCCTGGTCCCTGTCATGGGAGCAGCAACCCTTCTGAACATCTTGCTACAACACACTTTAGGCTTTCTAGCACTGCTAGGTAGTCAACAGGACTGAGGATATTCATGTATTTATAGATGTGTTTCCATCCAAATCTATTAGATACCATAGAAAAAGAAACAGCCATTAATTTCAGGCATTTCTTGCTGAAAGAGGAATAATCACAAAGTACCAGCATCTTCATGAGCTGTTACTTCAAAGACTGACGTCCATCAAAACTCCCTACTGTGCCGTACCTTGCATTTTTTGCTGCCCTCCTTGTAACCTATTTGGGAGTTTGGGCCACTGGATGATGAGCTCACTATTCTGTGCAGGAGGGTCCTGTACAAACTGTGATTTTTTTTACTCTTAGTTCCTCTAAGTCAAAGGAACTTCTACATTCATCCTAATTAGGCAATAGGTTAGGGGCAGTTGCTGTTATACAGTCTACATTGTTCTGCTTGCCACTGAAGGTTGTAAAGCTAATAATTCATATAAAGTGAAATGTTTTAGGACCACAGGGATTTCAGATAATAATAGCTAAGAGAGAGTGGGGAAGGTAATGATGGTGTTATTATTTTTCCAGATTTTACATTCCAGATTTTGCATTCCAGCATTAAACTTTTCTCCCTTTCATGGTTCTCAATAGAACATTTACACAAGAGGTGAAGGACAGTGAGACAGAAAATAAAAAAATGGTTCACATACAGATGGTTCACAGAAACTGACCCAATGGCAAGAGCAGTGACAGAAAATTATTTGTACAGTGGAAGAAGATCTTGACACACAGTTGATAGAAGGATGAGGATATCTGCATGCAAGATAGGCACAATATATAAGTATTATATGTCTTTTTAGTACATTTCTATTTTTCGCATATATTTGTTATTAATGTAAGTTTAAATAAGTGTAATCACATGAAAATGAATTGTCATATATGCTGAATATAATTGCTGAGTCAGAAATCTCTCTCATACTCTGGGACTTGAAGAAATTTTAGTCCAGATAAAGAACAAAGGTAGTCATAACAAAGTCAGAATTAAAATATATTTTATTGGACTGAGATTTTGCTATAATTTACTGAAGCATTTTACAGTATCTATTAAGAGCTGAGGATTTCCATTTAATGAGTTTGCCAAGACATACCAGAATAGTAAGGAATTCTAAACCAATGGCTTTTCTGTCTCTTCTTTTAAGTTTGTTACAAGAAAAGCTTTGATCATACATACCACCTCTTATCATTCAATATTTCCCCACAAAGCTGAGACAGAACATCACCTGGAGTAATTTCTACTGTACTCATATCCATGAAGCAGTATCCATGCCTGGCAGATTAAGATCTTCATGTCCCCACTTTCCCCTTCTCCCTTTCCAATGTCCCTGTTTCACTAGTAGTTTGTCTTTCATTAATAATTCAAGTATTTTAACATTTTGAGAATATCAAACAGTTTTGCTACCTTAAATTTTTAAGGCCCCTCCATTGTGGTAAGAAGCTCATGCTCTCAGTGGAAGCTTAAACCAAAGACAATGATTTGAAAGCAAAATATTAAAAATGCTGTCAGAATGTGACCCACAAAATGCATGCAGTGTCTTAATTTGAAGAACTGATTATTCAACATGAAAAGACATTCTTTGTAGGTGACATTTTTTGTCTGTGGGTCCAAGAAATACATGTTGCAGCATTATTTCTCTGAAGGTGCAGTAGAATGCAAGGAATAGTTAAAAATGTTTAAGAGCCAGAGAGTTTTGCCCTTCAAATATATCTTCTGGCTGCATAAAATGACCATATGAGAAAAAGATTTGCTTCAGTAGAGCATGTGAGTTACTCTGCTTCTTCACAGCTGACTGGCCCTTTGAAATAGTCAGTCTCCAGACAGAAGGAGAAAACAAGTTGAAGGCTAATGATTACACCAACAGCCTGAGCTAATCACACAAGAGTGAAAATATTTACCTTCTTAAACTCAGTCCCTATGATCCAAATGAGGTAAAAGACTTAGGCGAGGTAAAAATAAATACTATAATGGAAAACACTAATTATTATGTATTGTAGCCATGTAATAATTTCAATTCCCTTTTTCTTGGATTTTTTTTTTCAGTTTAAGGACCAGCAGTGGATATGATATGTACGTTTCAGTGAGAATGGGTATTTTAATAAAAGACTACAGCCTTGTGATCAAAGAAAAAATATTACTTGTAATAAGAAACATATTTTTAATTCATCAGCAAGCTTTAAGTGCACTAAAATGCTCACAGAGCAGCTGTACTCTTATCTGCCTACATTTCAATGGGTAAAAAGATCTTGTAAATTCATTGCTGTAACTTCAGTACAAAATTGTTGTTGAGGAGATAGATCAGGTTTGTAATTTCACATAAATAGTTTTTATTTGTAATGGAACCATGTGACCCATAGAAAAATGTACACTTGTTGTGGATCATTTAGCAGAGCCATCTGTACATTTCTTAAGGATGAAACTTTCACCATAGTACGACTTTTGTTCAGGATATCAATTTGGTTATTATGCCTTGGCTTAATTCACTCTCCAAATAAGATCACACTTGCACTTGGCAGATGAAATAAGGAGTAATGAGGTACTTAGAGAAATTAGATTTCTACATTATAATATAATCAGATTTTAATGAAACAAGTAATATATACCATTCAAACCATTTTGGCTTGTGATAAACCTTACTGAATTTGTTTTGGTGGCCATGAAGAACATGAAATGATTTATTCTTTGAAGTAAAATGCTGCTCTATCTGCGTGAAATCTATTACAACATTATATACAGCCTTTATTATTTCTCTCCTATTGGATAATTGGAGGTCTGTGGTATTATTTAAAGTGATGAAGTAGCAACCTTAGCTCATTTTACACTTTTCAATTTCATGCTTGTCTTCTGTAAAATCTTTTCCATAAATTAATGTTCAACAGAACACGGATGCAGCACGAAGTATAAAACTTAAATACATATTGATTAAAATTGTATGCAGAGTCAATGAAACTAGAATTTCTGATTAATGTGTGTTACTGATCAGTGTAAGCTTTTCTTATAAGGCACATATTCTAACAACACTGAACTTAAACAAACCAGGGTAGAAACCAGAAAGCCAGCAATAAAACTTCAAGAGAAGTAGCTGAATATTTACAACAGTGACTGTGATTTTAATTGCCATGATTAAGTCTGTGTTAGCTACAAAAAACCCTCCACCTACTGCACATCCTCTTTTGCTGCACAGAACTACAACAAAGAAAAGAAGCAAATATGAATGCTCAAGCCTTAGTATGAGTTTTTCCTGAAAAACTTTGGGAACTTAACAGGGTCCTGTGTTTAAAGGTGAGCCATTGTGAGCTTCCCTGTAAGCAATGTCCTGAACTGCATCTCCAGAAGGAAAATCAGATCTTGAATGTGTCTTTTAGAGGTGCCATCTTTCTTCAATGGTCTCATATGATGAAGAAGCCCTTAAGTGTGGAAGGAAACCCCATGATATTACCACAGTTGAAAATGATCCCATGTGCCTATAACTTAAATATATTCCCAAAAGAGACGGATACAGGAAAGTATATATTGAGAAGAGAAAAAAGCTTATAAAGACTGTATAGAAACAGGCAAGACAGAGAACTCTTATCAGTATAAATGGACAAGCCATTTACTGAGTTTATGAGGAGGAAAATTCTTGGCAACTGCAAAAATCACTATATCTCGTTCCCTCACAGATTTGCAATTTTCTATTCTCTTTGTCCGTTTTTTTTTTTTTAATCACAGCCTGATGATTTGGAGGATCCATTTCTTCTTACCTAAGTGAGTATTTTAGTTACATTCTTTGCAGGAGCTGATACTGACTCTAAGTCATTCCAAGTCTTTTTTTTCATATTTTAACTGATTAAAGCAGTGCTTCAGATTCTGCCAGACTTCAGTTAAACATCTATTGCTGTCCTTTTAGTAACCTTCCCATTGGAACTGTTTATTTGCAGCTTGGGTGGAATGAAAATATAATTTTAGAGAGATAATATTTTCTTTATATATCTCAGTTTCATAAACATTGGCAGAGTCATGTGGGGAAATTCTCCATCTTTTTTGCATAGTAAATACAACTTATTTTTTGAGTACATCAGGTATTTTTTCACACTTCAGCCTAAGGGGCATTTAGAAATTAAAGACCACCAGAAGAGGCTTTGTCATTCTAACATCTGCACACTAATATTTCATACAAATTCTGGGTGAAGAATTACTACTGATTCATAAAATAGCAGCTAGCAATAACATATTAGTTTAAAAGTATTTTGGGTAGGTATGCACAGGGATGTACACCTGTCAACACTGCCAAGATATTTGCAAAAGTCATGAGAAAGTCAAAAACGAGACCAGGGGCGTGGTAAGATGCCCTGTCATGGGATAAGTGGTATTCTGTGTGATTTGTCACCAAAAAAAACCATGACAGGAGTTTATGGTGTACAAGTACTGTAAACATTAGACCCCTTCCCTCCATTCCAAACCCCAGTTATTCTGCAGGCCATTAATCTCTCAGAGAAAAAAGTAAGTCAGAGTCAAAGGCTGCAGATCAAAGCCACACAAATATAAACTGGAAACATATTTAGAGTAAAAATAATTTAGAGAAAAAATAAAATTAATAACCTGAGTAAATCTGAAGGGAGGAAATTGTTTCCACTGGTGGTATCAGCAGTGATCAAGTGTGTAAATGTCCATAAATGCCACTTTGCTATGTACTGCCTTTTTCTTCACAGCTTGGCCCTCTAACTTCCCTATTTAAGCAAAATTAGTGACAACAGGAAGAAATCAGTAGAAAAATATTCTGACAGCTCCCTTCAAAATTATTTTTATCAGGTTTAGCTAAACTATGACAGGTTGATCATCTTTGGGTTTTGTTACTCTTTTTTGTATAAATTTATGCAATTCTTCAGTTACTAACAGAAGAATGTCTTATCTACTTTCATTTTTTTTTTGTTTCTAACAGCCCACGCGGATGATTTTCTTCTTTTTTATAAAAGGAGATTTCTCCCTCTCTTCTCAGTTTTACCAGAAACACTTCCCACATTAACATTTTACTGTGAAACATTCCTTCCTGGTTTCTTTATTCTGTCTATTAAGCTATGTCTATTTGCATTGAACTTTGTCTGCCAATTATAAATCTAAATTGACAAACCTGAATTATAAGACTCTTCTTTTGTAATAATGAGTCCATTTTTTAATATCAAGCTTTAATCTCTTCTTCACTTCAATTTAAATAAATCATCTAATCAAACCACTAAACAAGTAATTTCAGAATTAGTCATTATGTGTTTCAATATTTATTGGTAGTGCTATGTTTACTGTTCTATTCAAAGGATTTTTTTCAAGGTACACTTGTATATCAATAAAGGGGAAAAGAAGAGAAAGGAAAGAGAATGATAATAAATATATGTACAAAATCATATTCAGAAGTGTCCAATTTAACTCATTCTCATATTGAGAAAACAAGAAAAGTAACTGAACACAAAGAAACACTTCTTCACTGTGTGATAACCAAGCCTTGCCCCAGGTTGTCTAGAGAGGCTATGGAGCCTCCATTCTTGGAGATATTCAAAAGCTGTCCAGACACAAACCTGGACAACAGGCCCTGGGTGGTCTTGCTTGAGCAGAAGGTTGGACCAGATGACCTCCCTTCCACCCCCAACCATTCTGTGGTTTATGTGACTTTATGCCATTGTTTTGCATCTCGGCTGAAGCAACAATGCAATTTGTGGTTTATATAACAGAGTACAATGACCAGTGTACAGCAAAAGGTTTATTTTGTACTAGACACATCAGTACTGTTCCTTTAAGGCCATCACCAGAGAAGTAAGGGATTAGGAAAATTAATTTGAAGACTGCAGAAGCTAGATCAGGAGAGAAGTATGTTGCAAACCATAGCAAAAACTTCCATGCTCTTCTTGGACAAAGTGGCTGCTCTTAAAGTGTAAGTTAAGGGTAGTATTTAAAGAACAGCATAAACTAGAGCAGGTGAGAAAGGCAAGAAAATGTATGGTCAAGTCTGCACAGTCTGGTATCACAGAAACTTCTTTAACTGACTAAACAGATTGGCAATGATCCCCACAGCCCATGGGCCAAAAGCAGCCTGGGAGACAAACTACCTATGCTGCTCATTCTAAGGCTTCCAGCAAAAGAGCATCTGAGAAGGTGAACAGCTCATCCATCTCACATGTGTTTAGCCTTAGCCAACAAGGACAATCCTGCAGCTGTGAAACAAGCTCTGATGGTGGATAAAATGTGAAAAGCTTGTGACAGCAGCTATGCAAATGCAAGGTATATCCTGGCATGCATGACTGAGAGATAATAAGTGTGAAATCAAACAGTCAGCATTGCAAAACAAAATATGTAATGTAGCTGCATTTTGACAAGTGGCACAAAGCTGAAATAAAGCAAAACAATAGTGAAAAGGTGATGATTTGGGCTGAACCACAGGAGATGAAAACGCTCAAAGATGAATATTATCAGAAACTACATTGCTCTAGTCTCAAGATCAGCTTTCTCAGTCCTTAGTCAAGTCACAAATTTTATCTTCTGATAAAAGGTCCAGTTAGTATTAAAGGAATGGAAGAAGAAATTCACTGCTATTTGTAACGAGTGCTGCAGTGGACAGGGATAAGGCTATCTAAGGAGGACCTGGCTATGGAATTGAACAAGTCAACAAAACAGCTAGTCAGTACAATGCTCCACTGAATAAGGATTTGGCTTTGATGTAATTTTAATAACATGTGATAGAGCAGTAGCATTGCATTTTTTTGCCAAACTAGTCCATTGGGATACAACTCCATGAGATACAAGGATGCCCTAATCTACTGAATAAAATATGCCAGTGGGGGGCATGCTCTAGACTTTATATGGTTGTGTAAAAATACTGTTATATTGTTCTCCACAATCATACTATTTGTTTAGTTGACAAGCGCATGCTGAGCAGAGGTCTTCCATGTGTTCACAAGAGAATGTGCTTTTAGTTTCCAGGTCTTAGTACCTCTCTGCTATCAGTTTACGGAAACTGCTATTGAAAATATTTTCTATTATGTCTTCTATAGGTGGGGTACAGATCACCATTCTGATCTAGTTAAAAGTTCAAACATTATCCGTGTTTTCTGATTCCTTGTCTACTATCCCTCTGATTTTGATCCCTGATTTAAGTAAATCCCCACCTCTATTCTTTAAATGAATCCAGAGTGCTTACTTAATGTCTAATGCTATTCTTTTTAGCACATTGGATCCAATTTCCCATTATAATGGTTATGAGGATAAATAATTTCTTTCTCCTCTGCCTATTGCTTACTCTCTTTGAGAAATTCTTATTATTCTTCCTTTGTCCACTAATTATTTATTTACTTGTAACAGTGCTTGCTTGCTTCAATCCATTGAATTTTCTAGTGTTCATGCTCTTTAATTATTGTAAGTGCTTTGTGTTTACCCTTGCTGCTGCACTCTTTACATCTTTATTTTAACTGCATTTGTTTCTGCCACTTCTGGATATTAAGATTTAGTAAAGCATTTCTGTGAGTAAACAGAGAGTATTTGTATTTTACAGTGAAGTGCATCTTCTGGATTTTGGTGTAGGGAATGGATTAATATTGCCCTTCTGAAGATGTAACATGATGACAGTTACTTGCATTACATGGCAGATAAACAATGATGATACCAGTTCTCCACTTTTCTGCCTGTACTATTGATCTTGTTTATCAGCACTACCATAAAATACTTAGCTATTTAGTATGTTATCTCCCTCAATTAGGTGGATCTCATTAATCCCGTCTTGTATGTTATCTGTTTCTGAACTTGTAATATTTGAATTCAGCCTTGGAAAATTGTATACAGCGATTGAACAAGATAGTGGAATAGTAAAAAACAAGCTTGTACTGCCTGAGTCAAAATCACATGTGGAATCTTTTTTCTTCTTTTCTCCTAGAGGCAGCCTCTAGCTTTGTAGCATTTCTAGAACAGTTATCACTGCCATGGTAAGGAGTGAAAACTCTACCTTTATTTTTAAGATTAAGTATGACTAATTTCCCTTTTCCCCCTACTCAGCAGAACTTCTCTTTCTTTCTCTAGTTATAAATGAACATTTCAGGGAGGGACCCATATTTAATTTTGGAATCTATTTCTCATGAATAATTGAATATTCTTAAGAATGTGGTTTCTGAAATAATTAGAAATAACAAGTAATCAATAAATCTGAGGAAGACCAACAAGGTTCCTTCCCATTTTTTACAATGTTTTACAGGGCTAAACACTTTTCTGCTGTGTCTCAAATCCCAGAAATGTTGCCTTTCCTGTATAATTTCTAATATTTTTTTAAGTAAAAAAAAAGTGATCTACAATCAGTTTGAGACTTTTAATTGTTTGAAAAGAAACTAATTTCTTCCAGTTTCGTTCATAACACGCCCCTCCTACTCCCCCTCTCTCCCATGTATAGAAACCAGCATTCATCAGTTCTGGATGATTTGTATGTGATGCGGACCGGGTGTGTGATTTAAAGCTAAAACCCTTTCTGGGCCTCAATTTATTCTGCACAAAAAGAGGATTAATGGATCATAATGAGGAGACTGTACACTGCAATGGGTGCCTGTAACAGATGTTATGGAAATGCAGGATCCTTGTGATTACTAAAGAGGAATAAGGACTTGACTCTCCTGTTGTCAACTGTGTTACTAAAAGTTTTGCTTATCTGATTCAACAATGCCTTGAGGGCACACACCAGCAAAATGGTGTGTGAAGGCCCTTTTCCCAAAACAGCCTCAGGAGGCATACTAAATAGACAAAATGTCCTATCTCAATCTCGTTTCCCTAGTGGCTAAAGGAAATTACTTGCTTTACTCTGGAAAAAGGCCACACTCTTTTGTGATCCCAGCAGAGGATTCCTCACAAGCCCAGGGAGAGCTCAGCCAGTCTGTCTGCTCACGCATCAGATCAAGCTAAGCTTCCTACTTATGAAACATGTTGACTTTCCAAGAAAGATATAACACATATTAAAATAATATCCTTTTCCTTCCATTGATTAGTAATGCAAAAAATTAAAGAGGGAAATAGTCACATAACAATTCATTTTGCGCATGGGTTTTTTTTACATTGGATAGAGAGGAAGCTTAGCAATTTTAATTAGTTAGTTTCATTAATGATTTCACTGAATTTAGCACAAATTCTATTTCAAATTAAGTTGGAATAGGCTGCACAGTGAAAAGTTTTGAATGATGTGGCACTATACTTCTGTATTTTTTTTCAAAACTTTTAATTGTGCAGTAAAAATGCATTACATGTGACAGACACAAAATAAGCTCTAGAGGATGAACATACTGATTTGTTTTGTGTGTCCTAAATGTGTGCAAAACATGACTCCAAAACATTTGTTTCATGTTGGTAAGATGGGGGAAAGATACTTTAGTTTCACAGTTCCCCCTGAAGAATAGTTTCATAATGGTTTTGGAGGGTGAGAGGAGGTGTTATGAGGCTGCCTCCTCCTGCTGCGGAGATCCTGGGTAGCTGAATGTTTTAATCACCCCCTGGCACTTGGAATTCTAGTCTAGGAGTGTAAGGCTATGTCTGTGCTGTGAGCTAAAACAGGGCAAGGGAACATCCTTCTGTGCTGTACTTGACCAGCACGGCCTGCTTGGTGTCCAGTCTGCACTTGGCCACAGGCCTCCCCTAGGCCCCACGTGAGGTGCATCTGAACTCAGCTCTCAAATACTTGGTTTCAGTATATTTTTCAGTTCAAATAATACAGGAGGCTACAGTAGTATAAAGGCAGTGTTTTGACTCATTTGAACAATATTTAAATTTTATGTAATCAAGAACATGTAGAATATCCTCATCAATGATGGGAAGCTACCAAGGGAGCTTTGAGGATGTGCCATCATCTGAAATAGCTTGGAAAAGCTATCAAAGGAGGGAATTCATTTTGATTCACTGCTTTGCTGACACAGACAGTGTCCCTGATATGCTGCTCCTCACAAGTACTGCTTGGAAAAGAGCTTCTTCTTTCTTACTTGAGGGGATAGTGGCACAAAATATTCATCTCAGGGCTTCTGCATATTTTCACCTTAGGAGAAAGTATATATTTGCAAACTCAAGCAACACAGCCTGTTATGTCACTTTCATTTACGTCCATAGGAAAGGATGAAGCACAGAGCAAGCCTAAGATTTTTTTTTCTTTCAGTATGAGAATCCGAGAAAGATTTTAAAAAAATTTCTGACTTCAGAGGAAGATGCCTTATTTGATAACATGTTCTTTTCAGATGTTGGGAGTTAGTTCAGGCCCTAACTTGTTTTAAAATATGTGTTTAATGCAAATATGCTCTTAAAAAGTAAGACTTAACACTTCTCTTTTTTTTTTTGACAGCAAAAACCTGATAATGTTTGAAAGAATTCAGAGCTCTAAACAAGAATTTATCCTATCAAAAACAGTCACCCCAGATATAAAATGACAATTTTTTAAATTGCTCTTCATGAAAATAACTTTTTCTCTGAGACTAGTGGGTGTTTCGTGAGACAGCCAGAGCTTCAAGGGAGAATGACAGGTACTTTGAATCAAACAAGAAGAATGAAAGATCTTAATGACTCTAGACACTGTAGAGTTCTTACCTCATAAATATGTCTGATTCATTTTTATTGCTCTCAGCAGAGCTGAGTTATTTCAATCAAAATGATAGCAGACAAAAAAAATTCTGCTTAGTCTCTTGACTGTTGAGTGGCATCAGTCATTCTTGAAATAACTTTTGTGTGAGTATAAATATTTTCTAACAGACCCGTGGAGTTCTGGGCATGGTTCTCCAAGTGCCTCACTGATGGCATCAGGGCTCTGCACGTGGACTGTATTGCAGAATTGAGATCCAATGAGATTTATAAGTCCTTAATTTTCACTAATGACATCAAAAGCATGTATGTTCCTGGGGAAAGATTTTCCAAGTTCCTGTCTCCCAGACTTTGTTCTGAGACTTTCAGAAGACTTTTTGCTCTGTACATCTGCTCCAGGACCATAGAATTATCCAGAATATCTATTTTTGAGGTTATTCCAGTGGTCATTCTTTAGATGTAGAGTGGATGCTGCTTTTTTTTTCCCCCTTTTTCCTTTTATCTTTGAATCAGAAAATTATGGAAATAGTTTTTTAAAAAAATATCTAGAATTCAGGGACACTGAGTTGTTTTTTTTTAATCACAGTATTTAATTGTTTTGTGTGAGATCTTTATTAAGTTCTGGTCTCATCATCTGGATATTAAAATATGCCAAAGACCCCCTAGGACTGGCTAGCCTCCCTTCAACAACAATTTCCAAACATGACAAGTTTATAGTACTAAAATATAATCAGTTATCAAGTTATATTTTTTGTCAGATCTGTGACATACACTTTTTTCTTCCTTTGTGTTGGGAGCATTTTAGAGAGAAACATATTGCTTGAGCACCTTAAGGTGCTTAAGCTTATTGCACCTTAAGGTTGTTTTTCTTAAACATTACTGATCCTTCAGTAGAATCTATTACAGTTTAATGCAATACTTCACATATCTACACTTAAAGCCCTGGTCCTGTTTAAAACTCAAGTGGCCCAACTGGACTACATTTTGTTGTTAACTATATCCATGTTAAATTAGAGCACATCAGTTTAAGCCATATGAGAACAGATTCTGGATTTCTGTCATCTAGGTTCAGGAAGTTTCCTTATTAGCTTTTGTCGTTTTCCTTAACATCAGCGTTCTCTTCCCCCAATACCTTTAAGAAATGATCACTTCTCTGTTTTTTCAGGATTGTTTGCTGGAACAATGTTTGTCAAAGTGTCACTTTGCAGCTTGTGCTGCTATTCATCTATTTCCAATTCTGTATTTTTTTGTTATTGTTGGGTGTACCGTTTCCTAATAAAGAAGGAGAATGTTGCTGCCAGACAGAAATATAGGAACCTTCTTTGACCATAACAGATCTTTTTCCATTCCATTCAGAAAAGTGATGCAAAGATCATTTTTCTAGGTCACTAGTAAGGTCACCCCTTCATTTTCCTGCCTTCATGGCTTCCTGGTTTGTCCTGCAGAAAAAAAATTGAATAATTTTTCTCTGCTTTAAAGAGCACACATGACCTAGCTCCACCTACATTGCTGCTTCTGTCTCCTTCACTACTGAAAGGTCATCTACCCCTGCTAATCTGTCAAATTTGCTGAACTTCATAATTTCATTGACCTCTATTTCTAAAACACAATAAAAAAAATCCAATGTGTAGACTGCTGTGCTGCTAGAAGGGTGATTGGTAAAAGTGCCTCAAATTTGTCTCCCTGATTCCCTAAACTCCCTTTGTATGGTGTCTCATCAATGTTTGGATCATAAGCTGTTTGAAGCAGGGATGTTGCTGAAGCACAGACTCTGGTCCCTGGCTAGATAAATCAATAAGTAATAACTCCAGCAGAAGCAAGAAGTTGAATAATAAAGTATATACAAAACAATAAAATAAAAACTGCTCATTTCATTTAAAAATAGGTGCTTTTGGTTTCTCTATTAGCAATTTTTGGGGGAAATAACTAGTGTCTGTTTACGTAAACAATTTTCTCATCCTAGCTGGTTACCACCCTGTCTCCTGCTGACCATTTATACAATGTATCCTCAAGAACAGTTGCTCACATGACTGGATCATTTGTAATTGCTTAGCCTTCCATGTAACTCTAGCAAAGCTTCCAAGAGGCTACAGAGAAGCAATGCCAAGGAATTCCAGAAAAGCCAGGCTGAAATACATCAGGATCCGATCTGGCTAATCTGAGCACCAAACTGAACAGATAAATCATTTAACAAGGGGTGAACATCTAGCTCAGGTTGGCACCACTCCAGTAAGACATGAAGTCCAGCAGATCCACACAAAAGATGAAAGACTTCCTCAAGGCAAAAAAGTTCAAATGGATCAAGCCAAAACCAATACGCAGATCTTCAAATGAGACATGATACGGCTACCTCACAAAGTCTGACAAGAAGAAAACTGTGATTCTTTTGAAGTGAGAAGTGCCCCTGACAAGTAGAGCAGAAGGGAAGAGTCAGCAGAAGTCCTGTGTTCATAATGAACTGCTGTGGCAGGCAGCTGTACTTGAAACTGTGTGGGGACTCATCAACAATGATATTGGGATGAGAAATGTTAATTACAACCGAACAGCCTCCTGTTTTGGCAGAAATCCCAGGACAAAGTGCTGGCACTTGGGCTGCAGATGCAATATTTTATAATATCCCTGATGCTGAGAAATGGTACAGTCTCCTCTTTCTCATATGTTGGTTACAGATGAAACAAAAACAGATTTTTTTTTTCTTTTAGATAGAATCTCATGATTTGATAGGAACTACAGTAACAGGCTGATGGTCAGAAGTGTGTATTTTCTTTTCTCCTGAGCTTAGAAGCTTAATTTAGTTGTTGTTTAAACACCAGGTCTAATACCAAGGTGAAAGTCAATTCAGTGGTTATCATACTGGGACTGTGGTAGATACAAATGACTTGACTAATTTATCCAGGAAAATTCATTACTGCACCTAACTTGTAGGTAGCTTGTAAAGGCAATTTTGTGCTAAGCAAACAAGTTATACCCCAGTAGTCCTGACACAGAGGGCTCAGCCTATGCCCGAGGAGCACACCCAGAGTTCCCACAGAGACTTGGGTATTTGCAAGGGGAACAGACTGCCACCATGGTTTCAGTGGCAACTGCTCCCTCACTTACATAACATTTTATACAGGACACACTTTCCTTGTTAAATTTGAACATACTTGGCATACTATTTGTAGAAACATCAGCTGGGTTGGAAGTACCTATTCTCTATGAAACTCACCAAGATTCAAAACAGTTTCATGTTCCTCATTGGCATATAACCAGACCTTGAGAACTAGGGAGATTTGGGATGTTTTATAGAACTGTCAGAGTCCTTTGGAACTGCATTTACATGGTGGTGACTCTGGCAATTTTAAACCACAGAAGTTTTCTTGATTGTTTGTTCTATGGGGTTTTTTAAACCATTTTTATTTAGACCTGTGTTACCTCTCTTACCAGGGAGCATAACCTGCCTCATTCTAAACTTTGACCTCATTTTCTCAGTGTGTTCTCTTTGTAAAGATAAGAATTCCTTAAAGAGGTTGGCGATGAAATCAAGGACTTGCTGGAGCATGTTATATCAACCTGTGCGGTTAAAAATTAATGTTAGTAGTTTGGGTCAGGCATAACTTTCTTCTTCCTCCTCATCCTTTATAAAGGCTTTCCTTCAATATCATATTAACTTACCTACTTTATCATTAAACACTAATTGGACTTAAAAGCTTGATTTCAAGTTTCTCCTGAATAATCATCAAGGAATGCAACACTGTTAGAGCTATTCCAGACTATATAGATTAAAATTAAACATTTATTAAAGTGGAAGAGAGACTGATGACCTTAACTTAATGTCTTGGCAACAACCTTGCTGGAAGAGACCAGGTTCAAATGACTTCATAATTTATTAATATAGGCATCACTCACTGTATTGGAACAATATGAATTGAAGCAGTGAGGTAACTAAAATGCTAAAAACTTAATTTTTATGTTACTAGAACTTTATGCCAAGAGATCTGAGGAGAGGCAAATACTTCCAGGATTGGCAAAGAACACCCGAATTAAAGAAGATTTCCTTGTAACGTCTTCTTTTCCTTAATATGTACTAGAATAAATGTAGCAGAATGGTAAGAAAACAGAGGTCTTAATCAAAAGTGGGAGATCATTAAAGAAAAGAATATATACATAGTAAAACTTGAAATATGCAATAGCACCAAGACTTGACTTATTAATTTATTTGCCCATGCAGTTAATTTAAATTGAATAATGCCATCAGTATTACATAAACTATGACACCAAGTATAATGTTAACTGCCCACATTTATTTTCAATTTTGCATTTTCCAGAATTCTTCATTGACTTTTAGGAAATACTTTCCTGCTCTCCAAGTGCAGTTGCTGCACTCTCCAAGTGCAGTTGCCTCGTTGCTGTCTTCTATCTTAACTTTTTTGTGCCAATAACCATGATCAGAAAACAATGTCATAGCAAAGGAAAAACATCTCTTTAAGGCAAATACTGCAGTCTCTTTTTGGCCTGTAAAATAGCATTGTAGCCAGTTCTTAGATAATTTCCAGCTCACCAGCTGGCTGACTGGCACAGATCAACTGGGATGGGCTCAGCTGTTGCAGACCTTGCCAGTAAATTTGTTGTTGTATTAGTGGAGTTGTTGGCTATAGTTTAAAAGGTGGAGGAGGACAATAAAAGGGCAAGAATGAGGTGGAGAAGAATGAATATCAGCCAGATGGTTGTAGCGGTGCTAGCCAGGAATAACAGTTCATGAAAACTGGTTGATAATATTATTATTATATTGCTGTCACTCCTATAAATGACTTTTCAGTGGATACCTCTCTTGATTTACAGCATAAGTGCCAAGTATTGCAAAGTATGAATCACTGTCCTTGACAATAAGAAGCTAAGCAGAAAACTTTGTCATAGTAGGAGTCATGGATAAAAGATTATTGTGAGGATGTGCATATACATAACTTTTGTCCTATGTAAACTTTATAAAGTTTCTGTGCTATTTTTCCTACTGAAACATTATGGAATTATAAAAGTCAGCTTATAAAAGCCAAGAAAGTTTTACATAATTATATATGGACTATATGAGAATGATGTGATCCAAATCATCACACTGATGCCATTTGCAGCTGGACTAATTAAGGAACATTTTTGAGGGCTTAAGAGGGAGTGTGCTGGAAGATAGTAAAACATTTTTGGTGTTGAAGTTATTTGAGCATAAATTTCACACATTGTCTTTGCTAAAGAAATAATACCTCTCAGTGCAAATTAGCTGATTCCTGTCAAGACAACCCTTAAACACAATGATCTGGAAAGTCTGCCTCTTGACCCATTCCAGGACATGGGGAGGGCATACATAGGATAAAATCTAAATTACCTGATTTTACATTATGCCTAGTTTTAGGCATTAGATTAAGCACCTTCAAAAGCACCCGTTTATTTTCACTGTTTCAACAGAGGGGCTGCAGGCACTTAATTAAAGACATCATGCTCACTGAGTCACTGTAAAGATGGATGAAACATAGCTATCAAAGTTAGATACAGTATCACCTATGCCTCTCCATACCATATTGCATATCACATATGCAATTCACTACAGATATTTTTTTCAATGTTATAAAAGCAGAGTAAAGTAGGCATTTAAAACCTGAATATTATAGTCTGATTGTTGCCTCTGGTTAAAATGTCAAGCAGACTGGAGCTACTCAATTATTAAAAAGATTGAAATGATGAAATAAGTGTAATAGAAGTTAGAAGACAATGTGTTCATGCTGGGACAAGCCTATCACTCACAGTAGGTTTAAGACAAGTGTGGTGGTTTGACCAGGAAGAAGTGGGAATTCTGGGATGCTGTGGTCAAACCAATGGATGTTCTGAGTTTGATACTGGCACCTGGTGTAGCCAGTGGGGTTTGGACACACCTCCGAGAATACACAGGGGTTAAAAAGCAGAGCTCTGGCCCTGGGAGGTTCTCTTGGGACGTCGAGGCGAAGAGGTCAGATCACCCTCCCCTGTCCAGCCGCTGCTGCTGGGCGGGGGAGGGGCTGCCATGCGGTAGGCCTGGGGCCTGGACAGAGATGGGGGGTGAGAAGGCCCTCGAGGATGGAAGGGTGGAAGAGCCCAGGGAGTCAGCCCTCGGGCAGCCATCCCCCCCCCCAGGAGGGAGAGAGGAGAGCCGGCGACACCGAATGTGATAGTAGCTGGCCCAGGAGGAGAAGGGCGGGGGGAAGAGTGCCCGGCCGGAGCGGCAGCATGTGTGGGAGTGCCGCAGCTCCAGGACAGACAGAGACTGAAAGTTTTAACCCCTTTCTTTCATGATTTGGGCCTTGCAAAAATGCTAATCCTCCTCGAAGCTGAATAAGAAGGGAGATAGGAGATGAGATGAGACAAGGACCTGGCCCGAAGAACGTGGAGATGATTGAATGGGGAGAGATGATTTGGAGTGGCCTTTTGGCTGGACTTTTCTTGTGGCCATGGACTCAGTTTGTTCCTGTGACACAGAGACTGCACTTGGGGGGAAGCAGTGGCTCAGAACCAGGAGGGTTCATCGTGAGGACCCCTCGGCCCCAGGGGGTTGGAAAAATATGGGGGGGACAGATGTCCCAAAGCAGAGACTGTGCCTTTTTGGAGTGAGACAAGGCATCCTTAAAAGACAACCCTAAAAGCAGCTCTGGTCCATGCACGGTGGTGAGAGCACTGGGCATGGAAGGAAGATGTCACAAGCGGCAAAAGGACTTTTCCGTGCGGTGCCGAGTGACATGGAAGCACACGAGATTTCAGCGTGTTTCCAGGGGAAGCCTATGGAACAAGAAGGACTCCTCTCCTCTTCATGAACTGAAGTTTGAGTATACTAAAGTGTGGTGCCAGGCTGGGCAGTTGGTGATTTGGGAGAATGTATCGGATTGGGAAATTCAGGTAGTGGGGAGGAGGAAAGTGGTTTTTTGTAAGGTTTTCAATTTTTTTTTTTCCTTTTCCTTATAGTTTTTCCCTATTTTCCTGTAGTTTAGGTAATAAAGTGTTTTTTTATGTTTAAGTTGGAGCCTGTTTTGCTTATTCCTGGTCACATCTCACAGCAGACACCAGGGTGAGGTGTCGGATCTCAGGATCTCAGTCCTGAGGTGCCGGGCCACCGAGACCATCCTTGGGGGGCTCGGGAGTCCTGGAATGTTGCCAGAAGTGTCTGGTGGCTGGACTTTGACCCTACACAGGAGACGACAAGGATGAGGGCTTCACCGGGGTGAATGGCGAAAAGATTAGCTAATTAGAGGGTGAGACACAGGGTTTAGGATTTATGTACAGGGGGGTTTAGAGAAGTAAGATGGAGGAATTGGGGTGTGTCCTGTCCTTCTTCTTCTTCTTCTTCTCCTCCATCTTCTTTGGTGATGGTGGCACTTTCGGATTGGTTATTACTGAAAGTGCACCGAGTAATAAGAATAAATGGTATTGGGGAAAAATGATAAATATTGTACACGTAACCATGGGTATAAAGATAGGTGTCTGTACGGAGGGCGGCACAGTGTGCTCATGGCTGATTGCTGAGCAGATCTCTGTCGGGCTGAAAGAACATCTTTTAGATAAACAATTAATAAACATAAAAACCGAAAGAAGAACTGAAGCCTCTTCTCGTCCTTCAATACGCGAGCTGTCCCAAGGCCACTCCGGGCCTTTCCAGGCCCTTCAAACAGCCAAAAACCCGACAGTGAGGGCATTTTCATGGGGGCACTGGCTCTGTGCCAGGCTCAAACCATGACAACAAGGCATAAAAGATGTATGTCCTTTTAGCTGAAACAACAGAATCCTCCACCCAAAACATAGATCAAGTGGAAGACTAAAGGGGAAATGGGTAGTAGAAATTTACTGGGTATCACTTGATGGAAATCTGTTTCAGAAACATTCAAAAAACTTTCAAAAACAGAGAAAAAAATAACCGGCCAAAAGACAACAAGCAGGAATAAGGATCACACATTAAAAAATGGTAGAATTCTACGTAAAATGAAACTTGAAACGTTGTGCAAAGAAATAGCCTCTTATTGTTTAACTGTAATGGTGTTTATGAAAATGTCTGCATTGTCTGCATTTGTCTGCATTCTTTGTAAGTAAACACGTCTGTATCCAAGAAATATCTGACTACATCACCAAATTACTCCTTGGTGTTGAAAAGTTTTGAAAGACCCATGTACTGGCTAACTGCAGATATCAAAATAAGCTAAAATATCTTGAGTATTTCATCCCAGTTCTTAAATATTTCATTTAAAACCAAAACCAAACAAAAATAGCAAAAAGGATACAACAAAACAAAAGATACACCATTAAGATACCTTGAATAGGCTTTATATTTCCTTCAGAGCTTGAATTCAGTTTCTCTGAGTGCTTCATATTCCCATGGAAATACCTAGAGTTTGTTTCTATTTGACGTGCAATTAAAATTCAATTGAAAAAATATATATTTCTTTAACCCTGGCTTTCAAGTAAGCCACAATTGTGCTTTAAATCTCACTTTGGGAAGAGGATATGCTTTGTGACAAGACGTGCTAAAACACAAAACACGCATCTGGAATAGTCATGGTACCTTAGAAATAGAGGAACCATAAATACTACTGAGACCCTTCTGAAAATTTCACAGATCTCTTCAAAGGAAAGACGGATAAATTTAAACATTTGTATTCTAGATTTTGAACAAGGTGATTTTATGAGTGGCTACATGGCTGTCTATATGGAGGAACACAAAGAATGACTGTAATTAAAAACAAAACAGTTAGAACAGTCTCTGGGGATGCTCTGGAGCTGTGATAAAACTGATTCATACGAGTGACAAACCCACACAAATGATAGACAATTTCTTCTGACACCTCTATCAGCACCAGAGCAGCCACTGAATAAAGAAACGAAGCTGTCAGAGATGGACAGATTGCAGGAACATGTGGTGTTCCAATTTCAGCCACCAAGTCACATATGTAATATTTCAGGGAAAAAAGAGAAGCCACATACATATATTATACAAAGAGTACCGTTATATCTTCTTTTAGTCAAAAAAGAGGATTAGTGACACCCAGCCTAAAAGCCAGGGAAAAGAGACCTTACAAATAGGGTCTTAGCAAAGTTGTGTATTGCTGGAATAGAAAGCTCAGCTACAAACATGACCGTGTTCCAAAGATCTCTGTTGCTCTATGGAAAAGGGAGCGAAGTCATAAAGGTACCAAGTTGCTAAAATGTTGAACTTGTAGAGTTAAATCATCTAATTGAGGCTGAACGCCAGAATAAAGGAGATAAGTGTACACATCTGAAATGTGAGACAGTATCTCAGGAAGCCTGAAGGAAAAAAATAGATTGAGGAGAGAAATTACAATAGTAATAATTTTCTCTCCTTGTAGAATACAAGGGAAAAGAGTGAATACTTTCATAATTCAGTGAGAATAGGCATAAAAGTCTCCATAACTAAAACAGAGGAAAAATGAAAAGGATATTTGGTTTATTCTAGAAAAGAATAAAAAGTCACAGTGTAGAAGTATTTGTGAATACTGTAAAATACTGTCTTGCAAAATACAGAAAATCACTCTGGAAGTGAGTATCACAAAAGCTACATTCAGACTATTCTTAGGTGAAAATTGCTTTACCCAGTTTTCAGAATCAGAATAAGGCAGACTTGCCTATAATTATGCTATAGCCATGCTTTTACTTCCTTTAAAAATCATGTTAACACAGAGCTATACAATTTCCATTAAGTTCTAGGATCTGTTGAGTGGTCCTTCAAATCAAGCCATCTTTCTTTCCCAAGATACAAATATTTTCTTTACAGAAACAGGATAGCACAAGACTTCTATATTTCCTTGGACTCAGGGCCGTAGGAAACATGCACTTCATAACTGTCTGAACAGCATAGGCACCAGACACTGTTCACCAAGTCAGCAGTTCACCAAGGGCGCAGAGATGGTTGGAAGGGAAGTAACACAACAGGTTATTTTTCAAAACCTGTGTTAGTAATCCTGCTCCGATCATTGCAAGGATTTTCAACTATTAATGGTCAGAATGCCTGGAAGAAATTTCCTTTCCTTTCTCCCCTGTGCTATGGTTGTTTCTTCATCTTTTCAGGAACTAACAATAGAATCTTTCCACTTCAACCAACGTGGAAGAAAGGGGAGTTTATTACAAAATCTCTGTACATGAAAAAATCTGTATTAATTGCATAAATCTATAGGCTGAGACAAGATACTATTTGCATAAAATAATTACCAAAGATATTCTGGAACTTTCCCAGTCTAACATAATTTTAATCTTTCTTGGGGAAAATATTTTTCTTAGATACACAATTTCTTAATCTGAAAGGCACAGTAGTTCTCTTCTGCTGAAGCAATATGTCTAAAAGAGGACTTCCACAGGGAAAGGTCTGTTTGCAATTCAGAGCCAGTACAGCACAATCTTTGTGAAAACTTGTATTGTATTCCCAGGGCTGGTGTCTCATCACTTGCTTGATATTTGAATGCAAATTTTTCCAAAGAAAATGATGGCTAGGCAGTAGTTACATAATAATATGTATGCACTCAGTTTTACTATCATTTGAATCACGTTTATTCAAGCTGTATGATTTCAATCAAATACCACAGGTCTTCATTATGTAGTTAAGCAACATTTGAGATTAAACCATAGGATTTTTGCAATGTTTAGAACTTTTTCTTATGAGGGACTACGATACCCTCATCTGTTAAATGGCAAAGATGCTGGTACATAAATTTGAGGAGTGCTCCAAGTTCTATGTGGAGATCACAGTAAATCCAGTTCTGATAAGCATAGCATCAGGAAAATTTCATCCTTTATTCATTCTGACTTTATGTTAATTATAGATGCATGTACTAAGCATACTAGATACATAGTTTTTATTTCTTGTCCTCTATATAAACACAGATAGTCATAGAATACTGTGCTATTGTTGCATCTTCTGGTAACTCAATATTTAGTGTACCACAAGGAATAAAGGAGAAATGTACTGACTCACACTGGCTTAAAATTAATCTTTACAATTTACTATATTAGTGTAAAGTCTTTGAAATATACAGTCTAATATTTTATGCTGTATTAGTGTTTAGCACTATTTACAAATTACAGCCTCTCTCTATCCTTTTAAATAAAACCCAGTGTGCTATAGTTGCTAAGGCTGGAATGTTTCCTAAGTTACTTAATTTTAGTTACTTTCTGCATGACACTAGGATATAAAATCCTATAAAATTATACTAATAATGAGTGGGTATTTTAATAATTTGCTTAACCACCAAACCCTGAATTGAGAAACAGAACCATTTAAAAAACTCATCTTTGCTTCGCTCCAGTGCCAAGTCTCTCCATTTACAGTTTCTATTCTACTGTGGTGTGGTAACAGTGATGTCTGAACCTGATCACTATGTTCCCCTCATAAGTAAAATGAAACTATCTCAGCTGCTCTCTAGAGACCAGAATTCCTCACCTGGGACACGAGGTGATGAGATGCCTGACAAAAGTACAACTTAGAGGGTTACTTTGACTTTGAGACCTGAGCTGATTCAGAAGTCTATTGCTCTCACCACTTGAGCATTGCATAACTAGGCACAGGGGAGACTACTGTAAATTTGGCACAGCAAATGGAAAAATGGCAGTATTTCAATGCTGAAAATAAGCTAGAAATAAGCTAGAAGATCTAACTTTTCTGAAAAGTACTCTTTATAAATGCTTCTTAAAGTGTGATCCAGTTTGATCCCCCTCACAAAAACAATTTCTCTGAAAAGTGACTCATTAAGGTTGGAAAATACTTCTCAGATTATCAAGTCCAACTATTAACCTAACTCTTCTGGATCCACCATTAAACCATGATCCTATGTATCACTTTTGCACATTTTTGAACACATCCAGGGATGAGGATTCTCCTTTTATATGAAGGAAAATACAAAAGTGGCAGATCCTTGTCCACAGCCAATACATGGACTTCAGGCCCCTTTAAATTACTCAGAGTCTGTGTTTATATGGAGTGAATAATGTTTTGAGAACCTGGTAGGTGACTGCATTTGATGAATGCTGTCATTCAGGAAATTTTTTTAGATACTAGTAAAAAAGGCAACTATTTTGTTTTATCAGGTTGCATGTCTATAAATAACCACACTGCAGATGCACAAAGGCACATAAATCCCAACACACAACCTCAGACCCAAACAGTTTAACAGTCATGGAGTCCTGGGTGTTTCCTTGCCTGGCCCAAAGGCTGCTCAAGGAGTGATATCTTTCCTGTTCCTTAATCTGGGTGGCTGTACAGTGGAGTGGAAGTTTCCTGGGACCACAGGGACAGCTGGAAGGGAAGACAGAGGTGATATAACTTGGTCATGCATACTCTCACTGGAGCTGACTGTGATAAAACATTACACCAGAGTATGTATCTGATGTTTGTCAATTTTTTTTTGAGACTGGATAGTTGGTTTAAAATTAGTGGAGTCTACTGTCAAACATAAAGACCACATATCCCTTGTTTCTCAGAAAGCAAGCTATAACAAACAACATAACTGTGCATGTAATAAATTTTGATAAATTTTTTTAACCTAGCTTTGCAGATTCAATTACTCATTGACATTTGATGCTATATAAGAAGAAAGACTGACAAACAAAATCTGATCTGTACCAGAGTGCCAAATTTGAATAGTTTACCATATATTATAATACTTTGTACTTTATTTGCAATCCTTTAATCCACACTCTGTCTGCTACTAGATTCTTTTCTTAAAAGATGTATTTTTATGTTGACTGCTCAATTCTTGTCTACCAAATGATGCAAAATTTCTTCTTTTGGTAATATTAACGGGTTTTATTCTTATAGGTGTTCAGTTGTTTATTTCTTGTCTTGATTTCTTATTCCAGTAGATATCTTAAATTGCTTGTGTATGTTCCTGCTCATACTAAAGTAGATTTTTATTCAAAAGCTAAGGTCTACTTGTATCCCCAGTATATGACTGAAATAGATATTTAGACATTGAAAACTCATGAAAAAAATTATAGGCACATTATTATTATTATTATTATTATTGGTTTGTTATTTTTTAATGTTTGTTTGCCAAATCTGCGACAGGCAAAGGTTTCTGTTTACTTTGCAGTTAAGGAAAGGGTCAACAGATTACAGAAAGCTGGTAGGTTTTTTAAAGGAAGATAACTGTCCATGGAGAAAGGATATGGCTGGAAGTCCTGGGACTAGATAGGAACCCTCTTCACTATGAGGATGATTGGACAATGAAACAGTTTGCCCACAGAAGTTGTGGACACTGATCCCTGGAAAAAAGCAAAACCACAAAACGTGCATACAAGTTGCTATACTGAATCACAACTCTGAAAATAAATATTAAGCAATTATTAGAATGCTTGAAGAACAAAACCCCATTGTACCATAGACTTTTCTTCACCCACTCCAATGACTTCAGATGTAAAGCAGAGCAAAATCTGACTCAGTGTTGTCCAGTAGCATTTTCATCCTTGTTAAAGAACTTATTATTCTCACAGAATATATTAAAATAGCTCATCTCAGCACACTCACAAAGAACACAGATTTCACCTAGTGCATGTTACATGCCTTTGAATTTAAAGCACATAAGTAGGATTTTTCAGACCTCAGAACTGACTTTCCTCATTTGCTTTCATGCCACTTGCAGGAAAGAACACTGAGTCTGCTGGGACTAATCAAGTTGTGTCAGCAGGAGCCCCCTCAAACCCACAGCTGACAAGAGTATAAAAATAATACCTTAAAGGGCCTGCATTCATTCTGGGTAGTCTGCAGTATCTACTTGTCCATTCTCAATGTTCTTCACTGACACAAAATTTACTGTATTTTGTAGCAAAGTAAGACCAATAACCTTGTGCTTATCTTGAGTTTTAAAGTGGACCTTTATTCTTACTATCACAGTCAACACTGTTATGACTTGATCCAGCCCTTTTTACTGCTCCCTGACACAAAACTCATGTCTATACAGCTTTTTAACATACTACACAGAGATGTAAAATATGTCTCCACGAGTCCATGGTGGTATCATAAATACTTTATTATGGGATATTAATGAAAGGGACTGCCAAGGTACCCATCATACTAGCAGAGCAGAGGGCCCATAAAAAGCTAATAAATCAAATAATCTCAACAGCCCATCTACAATAAGCAAGATATAAAAATGAGGCCTTTGTCAGATATATGGGTCTGAGTTCTAGTCCTGGAGACTGCTGACACATAGAACAAAACCAGCCAGTATAATGACCTTACCAAGTGGTACCAATCTCTGTTTATATACCACAAGTCCCTGCATGCACGGGACAAATTGCAAGCATCATAAAGGCACATCTGTTAGCTGAGTAATGCCACCTACCATATGCTCCATGAAAAGATATATAGAGGGAAAGCTAGCAGTGGGGGCTGCTAAAGCAGCAAGGAGACACTCCAAGTCCCTGGAAACCTGAAGAAACATGCTGCAGAAATACCAAAATCCAGCAGCTCACAGACTGCTTACACATATTTCTAGACATGAGCCATGGTTTCTAAATATAGTAGTGTCTTTGAATGTCTTTTATGGAAAAGAGAATTTTCTGGGAGCATGATTTATTATTGTACATGGACAATGAATGATTACCATACACATATCGAGTAGAAGAAATCTGTCCCCCATACTGCAAAAATTCTTATTCTGTAAGAATAAGATTTCTCTAAACCACAAAAAAACCCTTTGAGAGTATGTAACTTCAAAAAGATTGAATATGGCACAATTTTACAGTGCAGCTGTGACAACTGGATGAAAGGTAAAGCATAACTGCATTGCATAAAACTGAAACTCCATTGATAACATAATGCAATCTTTTAGGGAACAGGAGGGATGTCCATGACTCATTTAATTTCAAAATCTAGAATACTTTATTTAAAGTAGAAATACATATCTACCCAGAATCTATTTATGTAAAATTTTCTACTAATTGTATACAGAAATTCCTTAGCTGTACTATTTTCCTTCTGTCTTAGATGGACTAAGGTGTTCTGCTATGTAAGAACAAGAACTAATTTTTTTCTTAATCCTGAGATAAGCACTCTATACTTTAAAACAGAAGAATGTATTTTGACTTTCATCACAATTGTTCACTGACCTCAAAAAAAAAAAAAAAGAGTAACAATACTGACTGATACATTAAAATCTGAACACTGTACATTTTCTAATTCATCAAAATGCAAACTAGAATAAGCCCACATTTAGGAGGTGGGGTGAAAAAAGACAGTCTTTGGAAAATAAGTCTTGCACTTTATAGAAAGAACAGAGGCTAAAATATAACTTTCATATTTCTTTATATTCAGTCAAAAAAGAAAAAAATAGAATAAAACCCCAAACAATTTTAGAAGTGCAACGTGTTACTCAAACTTTTAAGCTGGTTTTAGTATCATTAAAAATGACTCAACTTTCCTAAAATAAAAGTCATGCTGCTTCTAAAGTTTAAAAAAAGATCCTGCGGAACATTCATATTTATTCCGGTTGCCCTGCTTTTAAGATTTCAGATTTTTAATTTCTGCTTCACAATTTTTCTTGAATTTAAAATGTTTCTAATTTTAAAGAGTGGAAACACATATAAACTTAAATATTTTTCTGTGCTTTCTGCAATCTTTAGTCAAAATGAGGAAAAAACATTGATCCTTTTAAACTGTAATGATTCCTATGTCTAGTTTATTAAGACACCAAATCTATCAGTTAATTAATGAGGAAGCTGAGGATATAGATTAACTGAATTTCACTTTCATAATAGTTATTTAGTTTATTATACATGTTGATAATAATTATGGGGGTTGGGACAGATCATGCTCATATATATGTGAGATGTGTCATGGAGTTCCAACTTGTGGCAGATTGGGGTCTAGCATGCAAGAGAATGAAACTTGATTTAAACAGATATAATTATATTTATATTAGGTTTTATTGTAATATGTTTACATCAAACAGATAGTATTAATCCAAAGCAAAGAGTGACGTTCACATGGTGTTTATTATGTGTTCATTTCTCATACCCATGACTGTAAGAAGAAAGGAAAATAATGAATGAACAATCCACTTGCTCAACCCCCATATAGACAAATCTTCAGGCCAAGTTACCATCCAGGTTTGAGAATTAGGGATAATTAATTTTTTCTTATATTTACTGTACCTATCTTTACTCTAGACACTAAGATTCTGCTTTTCTCTCATTTACATTTTGGGCTGACTATGACTATGTTAGTGTCTGAGGCTGATCAAAACAATATAGGTAATACCAAATGTAGGGTTTCAAGATCAGTTATACTCTTATTATAATGTGTGATGTCAAAACCAATTCTTACCAGCAAGAGCACACACATTAAATTCATGTGAACATCTCAAGATTTTCACAGATAACTAAAAATCATGTTAAAAACAGCCTTGTTTTGTTTGCGCTGAAGTTGCTACCTATCCTCAGTAAGTACTCCTAAATTAACTCCACAACTTTGTAAAATATAGTTAGACTCATTAACATCTAAAACTGGTTGCTATAAAACTGTCCTTAATTCCTTGGACTGCAATCATTTAAGCAGAACATATAAATTCACTAGAAGGCTAATTGCTCTTATTACCTCTTATGAAACCATGTAACCTTTTCATATCAAGATAGCCCATTTTATTTTTATGTTACTTTTATGTCCAACATTCAAACAAAATTATGTCCACTAAAGGCACAAGCAAACATCTAACTAAAAAACAAAGCCTTAATTGGGTTTTATTTCCATATACATGGCTGCAAATGCAGCACATTTCTCTGCACAGTCAACATTTCTTTTTATTCCAATAGGCTACTGGTAATCCAGTGTGTTCTGTATTATTTCCTGATGGCAATCTTGGGTACACAGAGATATTCTGGCATACACCAGGTATATTCATCTGGCAAGAGGTGATTTTTTGCAGATGGGTATGGACATCCCTGTGTAAGAAGATGGTCACTCCCTCCTCTTCCTCCACATCTCACGAAATATAGCAAAGTCACTTAACTGATAGGACAAACAGAGTGAACCCAAAAAATCAAGGACATTTCTAGACTTCAAAATCTGTGGGCAATTTAATAAAGGCTGGTAATTTCAAAGGGGCCTGAAGGAATAAAGTTTTATGGTCTTGTTCTGACAAGTTTACATTAAGCTGATACCCTGATATACTTCTACAAACTTGAGCTGGGCCTGTGTCTGACCTGGGTAATGCTGGTTCAGGAGTTTCTGTGATGAACAGGGTCATGCTGTGTAGATATGTTAATGTATACATGGTTACCAGCAGTGGTACCTCTTTTGCTTAGATGGGGAAGCAGAGGGGAGGATATCAAAAGCACATAAAAACTAAGTTGTGTCTGGGTATGGCGGCCCCTCTCTATCTTTTTATTCAGTCTCCTCTAACTAGAAAATATAGTAATAACTATAACTGCAATCAGGATAGTCAGACTTATGCCCACCTAACAAATTTGAGTTTATGTGGACAAAATACCCCCTGGTTTTAAAAATCTTCTCCCTTTTGAAATTATACTAGAAGTCCTGACATGGATAACATTTTATTCCCCACAAGCATTTTCATCCTTTAAATCTCTTCTAATTAACACCAGGCATTGTGAAGCAGATGAAGAACTAGAATGAAACATTCATTCTACTTCTAATGATTCCGTGTCAGCTACACTCTAATTAAAAGTGAATTGCACCATGTTAAAAGGATAGAAAATAAGGCTGTGAAAGAAAGAATAGCACAGTGAGAGTTAAATCACTGAAGACTGTGGGAATTTCCCTATAGTCGGCTTTCCTGCCTTTTTTATGTCCATTACTTGGGAAAGTTCACCTCAGCTCTAACTGCAAGTCCATTTCATCTAATGCCTGGCAGTGGTACCAGTCCTTCAGACAAGAGACACCCATCTGTGGGCACATGTGGGATAATCCTTTTCTCCAGTAGTTAGAGATGGGTGCTGGTTCTGCAGCAACAGCAATATCTTTTCCACGATTTTTGTCATCATTAAATAAGTTTACTCTGAGTATCACTGATACCAAAGAAATGACAAACCCTATTTTGAATCCGTTTCATTTCAGAAGCTTAGGGTGGCCACAGTTTCTCCATTTGAAATCCAGATTTGGTAGGAAAAAAAAAAGTTTTGTCAATTTTGTCTGTCCTTAATTTTGTTGAAAGGTCATATCTTTTGGGTTTTTGATACCACCTGCACCTTTCACCTTGTTTCTGATGTTTCTCCCTTGCTGTGTCTGTGACAGGAGGACAAGGAAGGAGCAAGCTCTGCCTACATCACTTTATGCAGTTTGGCTTTTGTTCAGCTCAACACTTCTACCAAAAAAGTAATGGTGGCCTAAAACCATGTTCTCAGTGAAAACTCAACAGACTTTTAAGAATCAAATACAAAGATTCTGTGTCTCCATTGATTGCAAATGTTTGACATGCCATTTTAAGTTGAAAAAAAGTCTGTATGATGGGGGACATAGGACGATGGCAAACAGAAATGCATTACATAGGAGGAGTAGTTCAGCAGGATCTCTGGGGATTAGACCTGACTACTAACTTCTTCAGTAGTAGTGCAAAAGAGAGAACAATGAAAATTTAATGACGCTTGCATGTGGTATTTCAAATATATAGATTAAGATATTTCAAATGTCTGGTGAAGAGAAAGATTAATGAAAGATCTAGAGAGGTGATAGGAAGAATCCATTATCAGGATCAGGAAAAATAGTGAAATTCTTTCACATATTACCTGAGAAATCAGTCAGCAAAAGAGAAACTGAAATTCCTTTGTAACCTATACTCAGCTTCCCATGGAAGGTTTAGAGGTCAAATAAAATAATCTGCAAAGGCAATTTGTCTTTGTAGGGATTATTAGGTAGCAAAGATAGGAATAGAGGAAATATCACACTAATTTCACATCTGCTCTTAATAACTTTTTTCATTCTCTAAAGAAATTGGTTTGTTCAGAGCTTAAGACATTTATAAACATTGACTGTTGGGTATTCAGACATTTGGCCTGATAAGATGCATTTTTGTATTGTGAAAAATCAGTTAGATATTCTATATAGTAATGTTGTTAAACTTCCCAAAAGAAACTAGGAATATTGTTATGACAACATAATTGGAAGACAACCAAGGTGAGTGTTTAAAGGCACTCATTATGATACAAACCTTGAACACACTGCTGCCACTGCAATCACTACATGCAACAGCAAAATTTCTGAGCTCAGTAAAAACTCATTATCATGGTGTCCTTAGATAAGCCACCTGAACTTTCCTTTACTGAGCCGACCAAGTTGCAGTGCAGGCACAAGAAATTTAGCCTGCACAGACCAGCGGGTACACAAAGCCCAGGCAAACAGACTCTCGATATTGCTGTTTACACTAATGTAGCGCATCCCTGAAAATAAACCATCACTGTCAATTCTTGATGAGGATGTCATGCATGAAATGCAAATTATGAATTAGTTCCAAACATCAAAAATGTAAACCCATGCGTTGGAACACAAGGAAACAATATAGATGAAATTGCCCTTATTGAGTTTATTCTAACATTTTCCATCTAATGGTTCAAATTAGTCAAGGAAATTATGTTTAATTTAATTTTATGGTTGTTTTCTTTCTGAAATCAGTACTGAATAAGATAACTCTTGACTAAGTTCCTTATTCATAGATGAGAAGCTGAATGCTCCCATTCAGCAATCAGCTTATGAATAATGTGAAAGAAAATATTTGTGTACTGTATGTCAATATTTTAGGAGTAGCAGATTTTTTTGCGTGTGGTGGTGGTGAATGATACATAAAATACTCTGGAAGTCTGTTCAGTCCAGTAAAAGTCTGCAGGGCTTTTGTGTCTTCTTTAATAACATTTAAATGGTATGATTAAAATAACTTTTGTTGACTTTTCATTGTTTACACCATCTTAAAGCTATGATATAAAATTTGCCACAACAACGTAAGCAGTATCACTTAATTGTGAGTTATGCTAAATCAGCAATATGTGCTAGAAAGAAAGGTAAAAACCAAGGAGAGAAATTCTGTAACACTGCAGCAGTTATTTGGGAGTCCAGAGAGATGTAATCGACAGAGTAAAATAAGTAGGCTCGGTATTGTCTTACCTTAGTTCAAAATGAGTAGATTTAATCTGAAATGTTATAATTTTCCTTCTAGTTACAAGTTGTAATTCCCTCATAAAGGTTCAAAAGGAAGAGCTAATAAGTTCCCAGAAGGAGAGGCTGGAACTCCTGAAGGTGGCTAGCAGGTGAGCACAGCAAAAGGGGCTGGGAATCCCAGGCTCGTGCTCCTCTATGAATCATTCTCACACAAACTCTCCTTTCCTCACTCCAGTATTTGCTGTAAGGTAAACAAAGACAGGATACTGTGAAGAAATATTAAATCATTTTGTGTTGAAAGTGGTAATGCGCCACAGGGCTGGTGTATTTCTACTGACAGTCTCAGGTTTGTTTTGTGTGTTCATTTTTCACTTTATTTATTGATCTCATGGCTGGACTAAGACAAATCAAGACACTTAAACATGCCTATTATGTCAATTCCACATTGCCATGACCTCTGCTCTTGATTAATGTGGCAGTGGAGGGGCTTCCCTTCCCTGTATTTTCTGAGGAGAGGAGGAGATGCAGAAATATTCATGACCATCTGTATCAGGAAGCTTATTCTGGTTTTTTTTTTTTATTTCTCCTCCTGTTTTTTAGCAGCTCCTTTGTGAACACTATGAAGATATACTGAACTACTTTAAACCCTTTCCCTACAAGGTACAGCAAGACAAGTAGTCAGGAGTCAGTAATTTTGCCAAGCCATGTTAGCCCCAGACACTAGGACAAAATTACAACTTAATTTTGCCAGACCTTTGGGATCAGAGGAGCTGTTACTCACTGCACAACAGGCCTGAAGTCACTGAAAGTAAGCAATATAATGAAATGTTTCATGTAGAAGAGTCTGCATACACAGCAGCAAGATTTGGGGAACTTCTTGAACTTTATATTTGAAGCAGTCTCAGTAGTTAACTACCCTTTCCTGTCACTGGATCTCCTTAGAGAGCAGCAGCAGAATGCAAAATAGCTCTCCCTGTCATATGCATCTCCAAGGTTCAGGGGAGCACTTAAACCAGCAGGATGTTTTCTGTGCACTCAAGTGCAGAGTAGACAAAGCAGGGGCTGTTATTAATGGGCTGCCACTCCCAGAGAAGAGAGACTGGTTCCTTCCCATCATCTTTTGCTTGTGCTTGGTAGCTCCAATCACACAGCAGGATTTAGAGGAGTCACTTGGTCTCACTGGTTCTGACATTTCTCCTTACTGATGGCTGGAGAAGCTGGCTAGAGACAGGGTCAGAAGGAGGGATGCAAAACAGCAAAGCAAACCTTTGTGAGGAAGTGACCTCTCCATGTTTTACCTCGGCAAAAAAATCCCCTTTCTTCACACCAGTTTCCTAACTGAGCATTAGGAGCTCACTGCATTTGCAGAGGGCAACAAATAACATCCTAAGTATTGCCTTGAAAGGGCTAACCATCATGGTGTGCTTCTGGGACATGTGGTTCTTCCCAGCATGGCATGTCAATGTTAGAACAGGGAAGTTCTACACTCCTTTGGTTGGTTTAGTCACGAAAGACAGGAAGATCCTGCCTGCTGTTGTCAGTGTCTCTCCTCCAGAAAGTTTTCTTTATTTAAAATAAAAAACTGATAGGATGTTGTACTAAAATATGGTATTTTACAAAACAAAACTGAGAACTGGTATTCATCCAATGATATTATCTTCAGCAAAATACATAGCATCTTACTTGCTCTTACACTTAATTGCTACTTGAATAGTAATAATTAATTGGGTCTTCTAATTGTCAGTGAAAATAATGTATCATTTTTTTGTCAAGTATGGAAGGGGAAAGGGGATGGGGGAATAATCCATTCCAAAATTTTGAAAAAAACTTCTTATGTTGGGTTTACAAAAAATTCCAGCTGTGAGAGGCTGACATGATATCGCCCAAAGCCAGTGCCTGTCACTGTATGATATGTGAGCACAACAAAGGCTCCAGCTGGCTGATACCAGGGCTAATAGAGGCCTTTTGGCTCATCTACCTGGTGGATCATTTGTCAGAATGTCACTTGTCTGTCCTTACCTTGAAGCCTGTTTGGTCCTTTTATTTTTTAACATCTTCATATTATTATACTCAATTAGACCAAATGTCTATCCAAATCAAATGCCCTAAACTCAACAGATGCTTGTAAGATCTCTGAAGAATTAGATTGGAGGTGGTGGGAGGAGCAGAATTTTGCTCCCTTCCTACATGATTTCTCCCAATACCTGGGGCTATTAAGATTCAGAAGTACAAGACATAGCAAGATTTTTATAAGCTGGTGGCAGTGAGATGGAGACTTGAAGTTAGTGGGTGTACAGCATGTCTCTACTGATTCACTGATGTTCTGAACTATTATGTCAGCTTTCAGATTTAGTTTGTGAACATTTCTCCTAAGAAGACCACTCCATCTTAAAATTACTTAAAAAATATATTTTAAGTCATATGCATAGTTACAAAAGTCATTGTTGTATGATCTTGTCACGAAAAGAAATATTTGCGTTTTTTTTCCTGAGACATACAAATGTAGACTGAGACTACAAATGAAGTCAGATTTACAACAATACCACCAACAAATTACCACTGGTAATCAGGATCTTTGTAATATCTTGAAGATCATTGAAAAGTTCTTATTCCTCTGCTCTGTGTTGATGTGTGATTGAGCAGTACCAATTCAAAACCAATAATATTAATATGGCCTGTGCTGAAGGACTGAGATGCTGCCACCTTGATTTTGCTGATGAGATGGCCTCACAAGTAAATTAGAGCATGCCAAGAGTTCTTCTAATTACAGATGATTAAATCATTGCACATATGATTATACTATCTTACCCTACTCTACCTACCTGGTGAATACCAGAAGGTGATCAGTTTGAAATTCTGCTGCTAATAGGTCTTGCACTACAGCTGCTTACATATGACCTAAAATAAACTGACACTTGAAAAGAAAAATGGGTGATCCTACTCCAAATATGGTGAGGGAAAACCAAAATAAAATATAAAGGGAATCTGATATGAATAGATGAGTGAAATGAGTAAGAGTGACAGGTAAGAATATAACAGGATTACACAGTAGCTGTCTTAATGAGAACATCTCCCATTCAGCCTGTTCTTCTCTCAACTTCCTCAATTACTTTCAGAATGACTGTCTTTTTGCAAATAGATAATTTAATGGAGCAATATTGCATGTTTATATTGTTCCTTTTCTTAAAGAAGCTCAGCTGTTTACATGACACTGGCCTGAAGAGGTTTCTTTGAAGTCAGCAGTAAGTACAGAATGACTGAATGAATCAGACTTCTTTTTGGGTAGGGTATAGAAGCTGAATTATTCCTCATAGACTATGAAATGCTTGGAAATTCTGCAATAAAATTCAGCTAATTATCTGCCATTGAGGAAATCCAATGAAGCAAGAAAGTGAGGTTTGAAAGGTACCAAAGATAGATCAGGTTTACCTTGAGCATAGTTATCAAAATAGCCTGACAGTTCAGTGTGGAAGTCGTACATTTTTAATTATTACCTAATTAAAACCTATATTGTCATGGGCAGAGAGGGTTTGTATGTTCAGGTACCTCAGTGGTAAACTCTGTGTTTATCACTGCATTAGACACTGCAACCTCAGCACATTTAGGCATCTACAGTGTAAAATTTTCACCTGACTAGTTATGTAAACTTCTTTCAGAGTCAACAGAGACAAGCAAGTGCCTCCACAGAACAATCTTCCTCCTCTGTGTCAGAGCTTCGCATTAGGATAAAATGGACTGTGCTGAGCCTCCACTGAATATAGTCACCACTGCCTAAAGGAAACCAAAATAATGATCTCAGATACAGACCCCATCGGTTGTAGCCTTCCAAAGTCAGATGAGATGGAAAAGACAAAAAGTGAGATAAGGGAAAACAGCAATGAGGGAAGGATGATTCCCAGTATTAAGACACCTGTTCATTTTCACCTTTCAGTTCCAGGAAAATCAAAGAGTAGCTCAACAGCTGTTTTGATCAAAAGGTATGCTTTAAAATGGAAGGAGGGTAAGAAAAGGCAAAGGAGTTGTGGTAGGAGGAGGAAATAATTTATCCATTTCTTGAATAAATAGATAGTGTGATCTATAACAAAACTGTAAAACTGAACAGCTGAAATAGTCCTTAGCAGAATTGTGTTGGAGAACTTTAGTATCATCTGTGTTTATAGACCTTCCTTGATAAATTTGGTAAAAAATTAGTGATTTTGCCTTAGATCATATCTGAACAATGAACAAGTAGTTGCTACTCTGAATCCCTCTAAATTTAATTAAATGTTGTTTGTATAAATCTTCATATGCTTTTACTAGACAATTTTAAGGATATGGAGCACCTTAATTTAGACATAATGATAGAGATAAGATTACTTAAGAGAAAGATATCATTATAAGAAAGCCAAGGATATGTCCCTGTGATGCATGAAAACTGATAGCAGGCTAATTACACCAGGAGAGGATTTTTGTCACGCTTCACTGGAGGGGCAGATACATTGTAGTTGTCTTTTGCAGACAACAAAAGAAGTGTTTGAAATTATTTGTCCTTTTAGGTCAAATTACAAGCAGAAACAGAGCAAACAGTCTAATCTTCGGCTTTTGTCCCCAAAGACCCTCAACAGAGCAAGGGAAAGATAGGAAATAATTTTAACAGCTCTTCTCCTGTTTTGAAAGGCTTGACATTTAGGGCCCAGCTTTCTGAACACTTGATGTGACTTTCAGGAATGTGAATGTCTTCTTGGGCACTGTTATGATATCCACATGACCTCTTTGTAAGCTTAATTCCTGTCCTCCTCTGTAACACTTCGATAACAGAAATTTATTAAGTCACAATCCACATATTTCTGATGAAAATCAGACTTGAAGGACTGTTTTGGTATAACTCCAGCTGGCAAATAAGCACCAAGCAGATACTTGCTCAACTCTATCCCAAACAAAACTAGGAAAGGGACGCACAGAGACATTAAGTCCAACATCAAGGTGTTCTCACACATGGTTCCCCATACTACCCCCTGAGAGTGTGAGGTTTAGATTTGTGTTAGTATTCAGCTGTAATGTTACCATTCTGTTGAATAGTACAACAAAAGCTATCTATACAGAACAGGTGAGATGTGAGGGACTGAATAATGTAATACTGTGAATTGAGTCAAACTTTAGGTCACTCTGAAAATGTATTGCATTTGTTTTCAAGATTATGTGCTTTGTCATGAAAGTCTTTTTCACAGTCAAAATGGGAACACTATTTTTGACTAAATTCTCTAATTGCATGAGAATTAGTAGAAGCAGAGGGAAATTTCACATTGCCATTTGTTTATTTCTAGACCCATGAAACATAACAATGAGTTGTCTTGTTGGTTTAGGGATGGTTTCCTGGCCACATGACTGTCTCTGACCTGGGGAATGCTTTTCTCTCACTCCCCATACCAAACACCCTCATACACCTCCTTTGTTTGAAGAGATTTAAATCCTAAATTTCTTCATTCATCACACTCAGAACCATGACTATTCTGTGGAATACTGCAAGGCTCATAAGTAACATGTAACTATTTTTAACAGCAAAGAAATTTGAAGTGTTCTACCTGGAGACTGCATGGACAACTTTTTGAGAGTTGGCTCAGGCTTTCTTTTCCATTGTACTCTGCACAAGAGTCAGTTGTGATCTGATTTCTATTGATTTGCTAGGACTATAAATTAATCCTGCAAGAAAACTTCAATCAAATTAATATAAAAATTTCTTGAATTGTGGGCCAGTTAACAGTAAAGTGATTTATAATAAAGAAAGAAGAAAAGGGTATGTGCTTTGGGCTGTTTTTAAAGGACTTATTAAGAATCATGTCTAAGATTCTGTGCCACCTTCTCAACTGAAAAAAACTGATTTGTGAAACACTGAGAGGTGAAAAAATAAGTGATTGTCTGCTGTGTAGACTTGAGAGGTGATGCCATGAAAACCCCATGAAGCTTAACAAGGCCAAGTACAAGGTTATGCTCGAGTCAGGGCAATCCCAACCACAAATAGAGGCTGAGTGGATTGAGAGTAGCTTTGAAAGAAGGACTTGGAGGTGTTGGTTGACAAGAAATTCAATATAAGCTTGCAGCCCAGAATGCCAGCTGTATCCTGCAACTTTCCACTGCCTAAAGCAGCCTAGAAGAGGGCTGGAGGGAGACTTTTTATAGGGGCATGTAGCATTAAGACAACAAGTAATGGGTACAAACTGAAAGACTGTAGGTTAAGAGGAGATATCAGGAAGGAATTCTTCACTGTGAGAGTGACAAGACTCTGGCACAGGTTGCCCAAGAAGCTGTGGATGCTCCATCCCTGAAGTATTCAAAGATAGGTTGGATAGGGATTTGAGCATCTAGTGAAAGGTGTCCCTGCCCATGGCAGGTGGGTTGGAATTAGATGGTCTTTAAGGTTGCTTCTAGCCCAAAGTATTCTGTGATTCTATGATTTGGTGAGTTCAATAAATAAAAAACTGTGTACTGCCTGCATATAAAATGTAACTGGTGTGCACATGGTTCTACTATAAATTGAGAGAGTTCTTTTCACAGCCTGCCAGTTTGGCAAGCACTGAACCTAGAGGGTAGGTTTTTTTGACTCACTTTGGCCACTGTTAGCTATATTTGTTGGAGGGCAGATTTTTCAGAAGGAAACGACCAAGGTCTGAAATAGTTATGAGCTTGGCAAACACTATGGAACAAGCAGCAGCAGAAACTTAAGCTGCTGGTTGCTGGTGGTGGTGTTTCAAATATATCAGTTACAGAGATACACATCTGCTATGGAGCTCCATCTGTTTGCACATTTTCCCCCCTTATTTAAAATTATTAAAATAATACTATGTTTGCCATTTCAGATAGTGTTATCTATAAAAAAGATACCTTAGCAGACCAGACACCCCTAATGCATGCTGGAACATCCTGTTTCTCTCTGTTTTAACAGTGGAAATCCCGTCTTGGCATAGCAACTACATGTTACCACTGCACCTCTTAAATCACACAAAGACCTCCAAGGCAGAAATAACTTAATCATGACTATGGGAAGAGGACTCTGCAGCTGTGTGGCTGCATCTGCTTTTTGTGATATGACCTGCAGAGGATGCACTAAATTTGCTAGTGCTAAGAATCACTCTTCCAGGTTCCTTCCATGCTGGTGTGCCTCTGTTCTGTAGCCCTTTCATCTGGCTAATTCATGCCAGGCAAAATAAAACACAAACCCACTAAAATGCATGTAAGCCTGTGTGCTTTGATTATGTCTTCAAATATAATCTGTGTTAGAGAGTCATCACAACTCAAATAGCTCTTTATTAAGAGCAGTGTAAAATTTATCAGTGGTATTTACAAAGTTTTCTATTGCCAACCACATTAATGTCTAGAGACAGAACATTAGTTTCCCAGCTGCTGCAAATGGGAGAAATTTCTCAGTGGTTTAGTAGAGATGCATTGATTTACACTGATTGTGGATATGGCTCAACACATCTACCTGTTACTGTGCTAACAATATTTCATGAATAAAAATGTTGGCTGGCAGCAGATGATGAAATCCACAGGATTTATATTAGACTCTTCTCCTTTGGAATGGATTGCAGAACCTAAATATCTTGTGATTCACATCCTAATCCTCAGCATTCTCTACATCATTACAAGGCTCCAAATGTATAACATTTTGTGAGGCAAATGCTTTACATAGGAAGAGTGTACCTTTTCTTTTTAATTTTCTCTTATAATATTAAACTTTTCCATCTCTACAGCACAAAGACAAAACATCAAGGATGTTAGGCAGCCTTTGTTCCACCAGTGTTTAAGTTCTGTCTAAGTTTGCCTGGATTTGAAATGATGTCTGGGCACAAAACCCTTCATGCTGGCTTTAGTAACATTCTTGTACAAGCAGCGTGCTTTGGACACATGTCAGAAAAAGAAACTCTATAGCAGCAACTTTAACACTGAATGTGGCTGCTCTTTTAGGAGCTGTTGGGAAGAATTATGGGCTCTGGGGGTTTAATCCTGCAATGTTCTGAGTATCTCTTCATGTGGCTGAGTGCCATTCCTTCACACAGCATCCAGTGAGAACAGAGGGTGCTGGTACTTCCAAGAGATGTAAATACCTTGGAGGATTTGACTCTAATCCTCAGTGAAGACAAATCACCAATGGAATTTAATGTGAGTTTGGCCTAAGCAAAGTCATAGGGTAGGGTAGAGATGTATTAATCTAGCTGTGACTTAATAAATAGAGGGCATCAAGCCAGACATTTTCCTCGTTTGTTCTTCTTTGTGCTTCTCAGGCACAGAAGAGTAGATTTTGAAATCAAGGAAAACATTACAGCTCTCCTAAGTTTCCCACTGCACAGCATTGTGCAAAGAGTTGTATCTAAAAATCTCAAGAGTCTGTGCCACCTTGCCGAGGGCACCGGACAATGCATACTGGGGTTGTCAGTGAGAACATTTTGGTGCAGAATGATGTCTGAGTGACAAGAGTATATCACAAATATTTTGTGAGAATGAAAGAAGGAGATGGGAGCATTGTTGAAAATATGGAACTGGATTAAAATGTTTATCTACCTGACTTGAAGAAAAGACTGGGATATGGTCAAGTCACAGGCAGCACACTCTGGTAGTTACATTACACTGCATTTCAAAGTTGAAGAGTAAATTACATGACTTTTACTTACTTTGAAATACATGTAGAATAAAAGCTGAGAATATTATTTTCTACTTTTTTCACTCTGTTTTGTGGGCTGGCACTGCATTGCAGACTGAAACATCTGGTGTTTGCTTTGTGGCATGTATGAGAGAAAAAGAGAAAGCAGGGACAGAGTGTTAGTATAATCCAGAGGTGTCATTCAGAGCGTTGGAAGATGTTTCCCAGCCCTTTCTCTCCAGTAACTGCAGAAGTCATCTATTGATATCAGCAGCCTGGGATAGATCCTAACAGCCATAAGCAGCAATACCCAGATCCAAAAGAAGCCCTTTTTGGAGGTGTGTGAATCACAAACTGCAGTTCCACATAATTCTCCATTGTAGAAGAGATTCACCTCCTTAGCTTCCTAAATAAAGGTGATGATGCATGAAAAGGTGCTAAGTCATCACCTCAGGTTTGCTGAAGAGGTATTCAGTTGCCCAAATGCAAGCATTGGGTTTCATTTGGGATTCCATAGGGTATCCTGCAGGTGTTCCAGGGTTTTCAAGACATCTGCATGAGGCTAGTAGGTTTGATACATTTCTAACAACAAAGACCAGTGTCTTTCTGAAGTGGCATCTGAAAACCTGGCAGGGTGCTCTGAGGTGCTTAAAGTGACTTTTGATGCTCTGTTTATTCACCTGTGTCCCAGCTCTCAAACCTGACTTCCAGCTGCTGCTTCAGAAAGCCTTCAGAAAGTCTTCTCTGTCATATCTGCCAGCCTTGTGAGTATTTCTTGAACACCAATATTGCACCAGATAGCTACACTGGACCAGCTGAGACAAACTACAGATATCTGCTTGCTCTAATGGGAACTTTACCTCGTGTAACCTCCTACACTCAGACATCTTAAGTGCATGTATGCAAAGTGCAGCTGACTCCTGCTATGTTGGTTCAGTGAGTTGCCTATGCATGGATGTATTCAGAAAATCTTAAACAAGTAACACTCTGCACAAAATTAGTAGGTAGGACACAGGACCCATAGAAGTGCCATCTCCTTTTGCACTGGCAATTTGGGACCAGAAGGAGACTAAGGTGTCAGCTGCTATATGTGATTGAGTTCAACTCCGAATGCACTCTCCAAGAGATAACTTACTGGTATATTGAACAACTTTAACCAGTATTTTGCTCTTCATAGCTCATCTGGGAAAGGCATTGCAAATGTTAGTGTGCCTGAATCACTTCAAAAAGCTAAACAGGCAGAATACACAGAAGCCCTGGTTTTCCCCCAAGGAGTCTGCTCAAGTGCTAGAAAAGAGAGAGTCTGCAGGCCTAGATTTGTTTATTTCTGAAGCACATCAGATGTTGTGGGTATGTCTTTCCACTATAGCTGTTCATCATGTCCCATGTAGTCATATCAAGCCTTTTCTTATATCGGGCAAAAAGTACATATTTTTATTAGGAGAGGAGTTAAAACACTGCTATGCAGCTTTTTCTCATATGTAGAGAATCAGAGCAAATAGTAAAGAGCAGGTTATTCAGAATTGCACCAGTAATTGATTGAAGCCATTTTTTCTTGGGGCAGAAACAGTGAAAGTGTCAGAGAATTAGGATAAAGGAAGGCGACCCTATGTTACAATACTCTGGTTCATGAGAGAGAGTAGTGACAAGTCTACACATTTGTATTGAGAAATATGGGGTTACTTTTTGTTTTCTGTCCTGGATTTGACATTAAAGTCAGAAAACATAAAATCACTAGGTTTTGAGCAATCAACATGTTGACTTCACAGGAATGTTCATCATACAGAAACTGGCTGTCTTAAAGAAGCTGCAGGCACAGTGCTGATTGGGAGGCATGATAGTCCTGGACAGATAAATCTCACCTACACGGTTCTGTGCATGTTTATTGAGTCTTGCTTTGTATGTGGGGCACTAAATCAGTCTATATAGGCACAGAAGCCTGGGCATTTCTGGATTAGTGGCCATGGCAGATCAATGGCATTGCACATGCACCATAAACATGACATCCTGCACTGCTCCTATTGCATATCTGCAATTTATCAGCACTTGTTTAGGTGCTACTTCTTTCCTATTAATACAGGAAACCTGGGGGAGCAGTTGGCGGCTGAAAAATTATGGAAAAAAAAGATTTCCACATATTTTTATTCTCCCTTTCCATAAAGAAGTCAGTTGTGATGGGAAATGAATGACTTAAGGAAGTATTCAAGAAGGCTAATAGAGCATGCAGAAAAAAATATTAGGGAGGCCAAAGCTCAGTTTAAACTTAGAATGGCAACTTCTGTAAAGGATATTAAAAAATGTTTTTACAAATACATTAATGGTAGAAGGAAAGGTAAGACCAGCCTTTGTTCTTTATTGGACAAAGGAGGGAACTTAGTATCTGAAGATGAGGAAAAGGCAGAAGTGCTTAATGTCTATTTTGCCTCAGTTTTTAGTGGGAAGATGACTTGCCCTCAAGACACCTGCCTGCCTGGGCTGGTTGATGGTGACAGGGAGCAGAATGGTCCCCTCATTAACCAAGAGGGTCCCCCCATTGCCAAGAGGCAATAGAACTACTGAAATGCTTAGATATTCATAAATCTATGGGACCAGACGGGATCCACCCCAGGGTAATGAGAGAGCTGGCAAATGAGCTTGCAAAGCCACTCTCCATCATTTACCAACAGTCATGGCTCACTGGTGAGGTTCCCGATGACTGGAAGCTGGCCAATGTGATACCTATTCACAAAAAAGGTGCAAAGGAAAATCCTGGTAATTATAGACCAGTCAGCCTGACCTCAATACCTGGCAAAATAATGGAACAGTTTATATTAAGTGCCATCACGCAAAATTTACAAGATGGCCAGGGTATCAGACCCAGCCAGCATGGATTTAGGAGGGGTAGATCATGTTTGACCAACCTGGTCACCTTTTATGACCAGGTAACCCACCTAGTGGATGCAGGGAAGGCTGTAGATGTTGTTTACTTGGATTTCAGCAAGGCCTTTGACACTGTCTCCCACAGCATACTCCTAGACAAGCTGGCAGCCCATGGCTTGGACAGGAGCACTCTGTGCTGGGTTCAGAACTGGCTGCATGGCCGGGCCCAGAGAGTGGTGGTGAATGGTGCTGCATCCAGCTGGCGACCAGTCACCAGCGGTGTCCCTCAGGGATCTGTGCTGGGGTCAGTTCTGTTTAATATTTTTATTGATGACATGGATGAGGGCTTAGAGTCCTTTATTAGCAAATTTACAGATGACACTAAGCTGGGAAGGTGTGTTGATCTGTTAGAGGGACAGAGGGCTTTGCAGAGGGACTTGGAACGGTTGGATGGATGGGCAGAATCTAATGGGATGAAGTTCAATAAGTCCAAGTGCCGAGTCCTGCACTTTGGCCAGAATAACCCCCTGCAACAATACAAGCTGGGGACGGTGTGGCTGGACAGTGCTCAGGTGGAAAGGGACCTGGGGGTGCTGGTTCACAGTCAGCTGAACATGAGCCAGCAGTGTGCCCAGGTGGCCAAGAAGGCCAATGGCATCCTGGCCAGTATCAGGAACGGTGTGGCCAGCAGGAGCTGGGAGGTCATTCTTCCCCTGTACTCAGCACTGGTGAGGCCTCACCTGGAGTATTGCGTCCAGTTCTGGGCCCCTCACTTTAGGAGGGACGTTGAGATGCTTGAGTGTGTCCAAAGGAGAGCAACGAGGCTGGTGAGGGGCTTGGAGCACAAGCTATATGAAGAACGACTGAGGGAGCTGGGGTTGTTCAGCCTGGAGGAAAGGAGACTCAGGGGTGACCTTATCACTCTCTTCAGCTTCCTGAAGGGTGGCTGTGGTGAGCTGGGGGTCGGTCTCTTTCTCCAGGCAACAACAGACAGAACAAGAGGACACAGTCTCAAGCTGCGCCAAGGGAGATACAGGCTAGAATTAAGGAGGAAGTATTTTACAGAAAGAGTGGTCAAATACTGGAATCATCTACCCAGGGAGGTGATGGAGTCACCATCCCTCAAAGAGTTTAAAAAAAGACTGGATGTGGCACTTGGTGCCATGATCTAGTTGAGGTGTTAGAACATGGGTTGGACTTGATGATCTTAAGGGTCTCTTCCAACCTAGAATTTCTGTGATTCTGTGACTCTTAGTACATGACCTCAACAATCTTACCTACTTATGAACAGAGTATTTTACCTGTTTACCCACTACATGCATCTTAGAATAAGAGTAGCATGTAACAAAGCAAGTGAAAGATAGCTACACTCCCTGTATCATGAGATCTTCCTCAAAGTCAGGCTTGCTGGACATAGATTAATTAACAGCAAGTCATAAACACATAGAGATAACTCTCTTTAAAAGATATGAAGCCTTTTGTATCCGAATAGTATCATTTTTCAATACAACAGGACAGAAAATCTACTTTGATTTACTATAACTAATTGCCAGTTCAGCTTCCTTGTGATAGAAGGCACCATGATCCCTAGCATAGTTCACTGTAATATCCCTGCCATATTTTATTTAGGATTGACAAAAATTTTGGCCTTGCATTAATTTGTAACGGTTTCTACTCTTCCATGTACATGTAAAACCTTGTATTTTCTTATTCTTTTTAAACCCTACTCAATAATATTTGAGCACTGTACATGTTTTTGCCTTGGTTGCTTTATCAAAATCTATCCCACTCAGCAGTGGGATATTACATCTATTACAGTTACACCTGACTGCAGGGTTCCAGATCCATCAGACTGACAGAGGCCTGAGGCAGAGGCCCTGAATGCACTGAGTAGGCAGCAACAGGAAAAATGACAAACAGGATGGCTTCTCTTTCCCTATGGTTCTAGTTCTTTTTGTAACAGCTGTGTACAGCCTGGTAAATTTTAATAACACATGATGTATATAGGAGAAAACAGGTCTAATAAGACTGCTGCTCTTGCAGCTTGAAATCAAATCTAAGGTTACAGGCTATATAACTTGAGAAATAAACTTGAATCCAAACATTGGGCCTCAAGTGAAAGAACCCTGCTAAAAGAAGCGTGGTGTTACATCTAAACATTACCTAGTGCAGGCTAACCTTCAGATCCTTCTGTATTTCAAAAATGTGAAGGGATGTGGTAAGAAAAACCAAAACATGCCTTGAGTCTGCTGAGGGACCTCAATGTCAGAAAAAGTCAGAAGGAGGAAGTGTAGGGGAAATGTGGGACTACTGCTGAATGAGACAGGGAATCTGGTGTCAAAGGTCATTGAAAAGGCCACAACCTTCTTCACCTCAGTTTATGCTGTCAACACTGACATTCAGGAATCTCAAGCTCATGAGACAAGAGACAAAGTCTAGAGCAAGGAAGCCTTTCCCTCATTAATAAGGGAAGGGAGCACAGAAATTAATTACGCATACACAAGTGATTTCATGGGAGGCATGCACTGACCAGTGTCCCTGTGAGGCCAACCTCTACTATATTGGAAAGGTCATGGTGACCATGGGCTTCTTGAGAACTGGAAGAAAGGAATCACTTCTATTTGTTGTCCTAGAGGGCAAAATGAAGAATCTGGAGAACTACAGGTTGTCCAGCCTCCCCTTGATTGCTGGGAAAGTGTTGAAACAACAATTCCAGGAAACTATTTCCAGGTACATAAAGGAACAGAAAGGGATAGGGAGTAGTCAGCATGAATTTATAAAAGGGAAATCATGTTTGACCAATCCAGTTGCCTCCTACAATGAGCTGACAGGCTATGGAGTTTTAGAATTACATACTAAAGCCGTACTGATCTGGAAAATATAAAAGCTAAAACTTAAGGCATCAACACAATGATCTAGCACCGTTTGAAACAGTACAGGATCTGTCAGTGGCCTGCTCAGCTGCTGTTTCAAGAGGGTGCAAGCTTCCCACAGGTCCTGTGTTTCATCGGCCATGCCCATGCAACTGTACTGATTGTTCTAAGTGATCTCAAATAGCAGTAGCTATTTGAATTTAATCCAACTATTAAAGTCCCATAAATGGTCACAGTCTTTAGATAGTTAAATCTATGACAGATAAATCCAGATCTAAATGCGTATATTCACCGCTTATTTCATAGAAATAGAAAAATAACTAGAGGCTTCTATGGACTAAGTATTTTCTGCCAAAAAGCCAGTTTCTCACAACTTCCTTGTGAGATGAAGTGGAGGGGCAGGCACTGAACTCTCACTGGTGCCCTCTGGCAAAAGAATGGTTGAAGTTGTGTCAGGGAAGGTTCAGGTTGGCTGTTAGAAAAAGGCTGTTGGGCACTGGAAGAGGCTCCCCAGGGAAGTGGTCACAGCACCAAGCCTGACAAAGTTCAAGAAGCGTTTGGACAACACTCTCAGGCGCATGGTGTGACTCTTAGGGATGTCCTGTGCAGGGATAAGAGCTGGGCTTGTTGATGCTTGTGAATCCTTTCCAGCTCAGAATATTCTGCGATCCCAATTCTCTTCAGTGAATGCATACTGTGAATGTAGGCATCACTTTTAGGCAGAGTAGCTTAAATTAAACGACTGCCTGAAAGTTCACTGCATTCTCCTTTCAGTTATGCACATATAGGCATGTAGAAGCAATTGAGATGCTCTAGGGTATGCCATCTGGCATTCAGGTCTCATTCCAGAACAGCACTTCTGCATTTCTCTATCTGATGTTGTAGCTGCCAGCCCCATCTGAATGCCCCAGGTATCCTTGAGCATTTCAAATGGCACTAAATGGCATTTAGGCAACAGAAATTAGTCCCTACTGTTCTTTTGGTGCTTAATCACAGAGAGATTTAAAAACTACCAGTTTGGTCAGAGTCCCACAAATAAAATAAAAGGCAGTTTAATGTATATAAGTGAATGCAACAAAATATTACCTTGTAGGCATACAGCAATTGAAGTCATAATGTGGTTGTTAAAACTGTCTAATGTGATATTGATGTCCCCTTGTCACTACATATTTGGCATGCACATTTGAGAATGCCATAGATGCATACAATTCTCTGAGTATAGATAATGTTGGCATAAACCTCTCCCTTTTTTATCATTCAAAAAACAACAGTGAAGTCTCATTTCAACACGAAGGCTGAGAAAGCAGGCAGGCAAATGACTCCCACTGTTGTAATGAGCTGTAATTGTGTGCACACTTACAAGTATTTGCCAGTATGGAATACTGAAAACATTCCTCCAGGGGGTCTATCTCTGAACAGAAATATGCCAAGAAATTAAAAGCCAAAGGTAAAACAGGAAAAAAGGTTCTTAGTCCTGCCTGGCTATTACAAGAACCTCTAAGTATTACCATTTATGTAACTTGCTGCAAATGAGGCAATATCTTAATGTAGCAAAGGTAGAAAGGTGGAAAAGGTGCGAAAAGGATATAATTGTAGCTCTGAAGAATTTTTTTGCCTTTTGTTAAACCTTCTAGAATACTGCTGTTGAAACAGGGGAATAAAGAGTAGTACATTAAAATGTTAGATGCCATAAAGCAGTGCCATTTTGAAATGGACTTGTAGAACACCTAGATATTTCAAAAGCTGCACCTTTTAATGAGGCTATCAGTGAGTGTTTGTGACTTATGAATTAAAGGCATTTTAATTTTACAAATGTCAAAAGCCCTCTGACAGTTACATACTTCACACAAATGCAGGAACAGTAATTTACAGTAGTTGGACTGGTTGCAAACCATCTGAAGTGTAACTAAAATCTAAAAAAAAAGCATAACCAAACAATTGAGCAACTATATGAACAAACAGCCCTGTCCCTCCAGTAGGCAGCTGAAGAGAAGTTCTAAACAAAGTCATACAAACTAATCTATCTGTTGCATCCAAATACCCTTGGCTGAGCTTACGTCCCTTAGGGCAACACAGCCTGTGTAAAGGCTGAGCAACTAGAATAATGCTATATAATTCAACATGGAAGAGAAAAAAATACATATAACCCTCAGAGAAAGCTGTTCTTTAGCTTGTGGATTAGGGCCAAAAGGCTTTTACAATCCTTAGTGACCAGAAAAGTTTGAAATATCTATTTCCCTTTGCTCGCTGTCTCTCACAGTCACATTTTTGTGCTCTCTTTGGATGATCCCTATTCCAGTACATCACAGCAGTTTCCAGCTGCTGGCTCTTGCCCAGCTGACTAGCACTCAGGAAACAACCTGCTCACTTTCTTACAGTTTTGGGACATCTCCGAGGAGCAAGACAGACATTTTTCCTGCTAGTTTGATTACCCATCTCGAGGGAAGAAAGTCAGCCTCATTATCAAAGGTAATTCCACAAAGAAAACCTACATCTTTCCAGTGTTTAAGTGGCTCCCAGAATCCTTGTGGAACCTCTGCAGGCTAGAAATTAAGTGCCTGGCTCCACTGAATACATCTGAAACTGTTTAATGGAGATTTAAAGCAGGATGTTTTAGAACCCCCTCCATCAGTTTGAAGAGAAACCAATCCAATTAATTCTCAGCTGTTCTTCTACTAGTGAAAATACAGGGAATAATCTTAGTTCCACTTAATTTATAATTTAAATGATTGTTTGACTGTTTAAAAAAAGCTTTATTTTATTTTTGGTAGGGCTTTATTGTCAAGTTAATTGACATTTCAGTATCTGGGGCAAATCCTGGGGAAAATGCTATAAAATAAATGGTTTATTAAAATTTAAATAAATCTTTTTTCATAAGAAATTCAACCAGACCATGTATGTCAGGGGAAAAATTCAAACCTGAGTAGTTTCAGACATGAAATGGGGATGGATGGAGATCTTTAGCCCAGCCACAAGGTCTGACAGGTCTAGAAAGATCATTTACAAAACCCAGGAGCCTGCAGAACCCTGTTGCTGAAATACACCTATCTGCAGGTGTTCAGGCACCTGGACAGCCTGTGAGATTTATGGTCAGACTGCGGTCTCAGACACAGGCAGACTGAGGGTAGGTCACAGCTTAGGTCAACAGGCAGCAAGTGACAGCAGACTTTGTATTTCTCCTCTGTTTTGGTCTGAAGAGCTCATCCCAAGCTCCTGGCTGCCCAGCCCTTGCCTCTTGTTATTGCTTTTGCAGACATATAATAACACATAAAGACCTAGGGATGCAGGAGGGGATATTCTTTTTGAAGTATTAGCAATGATCTTTGCTGACTGCATTTTTTTTTCTGCCTTTTGTCACCTGTTAGGATCGAGCAAGATTAGAAATGCACTGACTAGGAAGAGGGGGGAAAAAGGGAGGTTGGAGAATCTGCAGCACCTAGGGTAATGATTTCAGGGAGAGGCAGAGAAATGACCCCAGGAAAGGGGAGAAAAGGAAAGCAGACTAAGAGAAAAAAAAGTGAAAATGGTACTGCTACAGCAAATGCAAGTCAGAAATTATGAGGATGTCCATGACTTTACCATTAGCCTGGTTCCCTACTCAAAGTTCTCTAGACGCTCTCACAACTACTACATGTCACAGACACATTTTATGAAAAAACCTTTCTTTAGGATTTTTTCTCCTGAGAAGCCTCAAGAATAAAATGTAAACAATTATTATCTGCTGCTGCGGAATGCAACAGGTGGATCTGTGATTGGTCTCAGGTGGTTTTTTCTAATTAATGGCCAATCACAGTCCAGCTGTCCAGACTGTCTCAGTCAGTTGCAAGCCTTTGTTATCATTCTTTTTCTATTCTTAGCTAGCTTTCTGATGAAATCTTTTCTTCTATTCTTTTAGTATTGTTTTAACATAATATATATTTTAATAATAAAATGAGCCTTCTGAAACATGGAGTCAACATTCTTGTCTCTTCTCACATCCTAAGACCCCTGTGAACACCGTCATATACTATATACTCATACAATCTAAGAAAAAGCTGTCCTTCCCATTTTGTTCACACAGAAGGTGAAACACACCAAGATGTTCACACTGATGCTGCTGATCATGCTCACAATATTGCCATGTCTCACACAGTCTTGTAGAGAAAGCTGCAAAATAACAACAGTCTTACACCTCTAAGGAATATGGATTGCCTCCTTACATGTCATAAAAGGGAAAAGGAAAATTCTTGTCAACTCAAGGAAGCTATGCATCACCAAATCTTGTAGGAGCTCTTATTTCTAGGGAGCCCCCACTGTAGGAGGATGGGTTGTGAGAGAATAGAGATAGTGCTGAAGGTAAACTCGCCCCTGATAAATTGCAGCTGTGCTAATTACCAACGAGTGGGAACAGCCTTGCCTTCAATAGGTCACAGCTGTATCCAATAAGGATGGGTGTTATACAAGAGCGGGTGGCTGGTTGAGGGATGGTTGGAGTTTGTTGGCTGCACTGAGGATGGGTGTTGTGGTGTGCTAAAGGAAGAGGGCAGTGCTGTGTGGTGCTGCCCATAGGAAACTCAGAGTGAAGGTATGGAATATTTTAAGATAGTAAGGGATGCTTGTGTCAGTCATGAGTCCACTGTCCATTGGTGCTCTGTGTGAGGAACAGGTAACAATACCCCATCTCTTATGAACTTAAACCTCACGTCCTAGCCTATTCTGTTCCCCTGTTGGAAAATATCATTGCTTCACTTCTTGTCTCTCTTCTGCCCTTCTTGTTTATTCTGTTAGCCAGTCACCAAGGCTGTCCTTCTTTAAACCCTTACAGCACCTAAATGTAATGTGAAGTGCAGGGCAAAGGAACTGCTAGTGCTGATTAAGTGACTGATGTGTCTGAGAGCAGGAAAGTCACAGAGGAAACTTGACAGCCTTTATTACCCCATGATTCTTGATGAAGGCAATGGTCAGAAGTGTGTGCTTTCCGAGGTGCTGAGAACTACAGTCTGAGTTTCTCTAGACTGAGGCATGGCTCTGCTGTCTCATGGAGAAAGTAAAGACTTTCTGGGACAGTTGAAAGAAGTCTACTTGACATTTTCTTAAAAAGCTGAAGACACAGAAATATTAGGATCAGGTGGCTAAGTTGTTTCTGGGTAGTATCATATAGCAATAACTAAGTTTTCTTTCATATAGGTAGGCATGATCTGAGAATAAAAACATCTGTTTTCAGAAATGGAGATTGTTTTATTTTGTTAAGCTGCAGTAATTACGCGGTATAAGTCCACTGGTTCAAAGCTCACGATGTAACTTCTGAGAGATAATAAAGGTAAGCTGTTGTTAATTTTCTTGTAATGAACTGCATCATCTTATGCCTAAAAACCTTGACAAAACCTTATGCTTAGTACATGAAAAATAAAAAGTAGACTTCAGGAACAACCTTGTAACACATACTTTTGAAGAGGTACAGAACTCATTTTGTAAAGCCTGGGAAGAGGAGTACTCAACTTGTCCTAAAGAATACATGACTTCATCCAGGATTTTGTAAAGTGCCTGCCAGTTTGGAAAAAGGTCAATTACCAAGCAGCAGACTAGACATAATTTTAGAAGATAGTTTTCAGTACAACACTGAGCATCCATCTTACTTATAGAAGGTCTTTTTAGGGAATTTAAAGTGAGGTGTACAAGAACTGTTTTTTTTTTTATTTCTTGTAGACAATAAATAGAGCCTTTCAAAGTAGCAAATGAGACCCACTATGTGGCCCACTAAAATAGTTTGGATACTGAATGCAGACTGCATTCTCAGATACTTCATGGGACTAAAACTTGCTTTTTTTAACTTCACAATTACTTCTGTTCCATACAAATACCATGACAAAAGGTAAATATCAAGCTACCAGGCATGCCCTGCCAGGGGATGTTGTGTATGTGACTCTGCACAGCCATTCACCTCCATGTGCACATTTCCTGCAGACCTGCAGCTGATGAGGGGCCACAGGGCAGCCTCTGGCAGCACTGGGACAATGCACAGTTTCTACCTCATTCAGCAGGCCAGGATGTGCATTTGTGCTTAGCTCATTAAGGGCTGAAGTGAGATTGCAGCACCTTGTGTGTTGACTGCTTAAGACTGCTTTGAGCTCTGGGCCAGTGTGGGGAATATGCACTTAGATTAGTCAGAAAAGTTGATAGTGAAGGCATGGGTTTATCAATAGGGAATAGGTGGCTTTCTTGCTTTCCTTTACAGTAAGATGAAAGACCTGCTCCCCTAATTCAGTCCAGCCAAGACTGTGTTCCTCTTACTTCCCAGTCCTTCACATCCATTGTTTAAGAAACCAAGCCACTTCTTGGCATCCATCTGTTTAACACATCTGTCTCACTTTGTCTGGCTAAATTCCTTGAGGCACTCTTGTGGTGCTCTGCAGAGAAAATAACATTTTCTGTTAGACAGCACTCTACAAAAAATTCAAATGAAGGGGAGAAAAGGTAAAAAAATATCCTTATGAGACATGAAATCATTGGAGTCTTAATCTTCACCTAAAAACTTTTTTTGATGTTTTATTTTATACTTAGTGCTTGCACTAGTAATGAAAAGTTTTGTAACACCTTCCATCTCTTTAAATCAAATGGTTATTTTCAGGGCTGTGAAACTGAGGTAACCATTTTTGCAGCCTATAGAGTTATACTGTGCTGTATAGTTTTTTTTAAAGTCACACAGATAATTGCATTCCTACTACTTCCAAAAGGAATCTTGCAGAGGGGGGCGTACGTGGCCCGAAGTTTGGAGTCCGACTAGCTGAGGGCGAAAGGCCGACGCCCCTCTGCAATTCCTGGCCAGCACCCTTTGGCGTCTGATGGTCTCGGGCTGTGCTGGCTGCGGACTGGCTTACACTGCTGGTATTGGGGAGGAACGGAGCTGACTATTTCCCGGGGGTTAAACGTCGGTTTATTGAAGGTGTTGCGGGATCTAAACGCGGGGAAACTAACCGGGAAAAGTTTTTCAATAGGGGGTGAAACAGGATTATAAAGGAGGGGGGTGGGTACAGACGGACCCAATTGGGAAAGGTGAGGGGATGAACTTCACAGAAGTGACACTCCATGGAGACCAATAATCAAAAGGTAAGGAAGGTGTCTTGGGACTCTAGCTAACTACCACCTCCAGAGAGGAGAAGGTTCTCGAAACCTGGGAGAAGAAAGGGGTGATTGACTGGGCCCAGGGAGGAGACAACTTTCACTTATAAGGGAAACTAGGGGAGGAGCAATTACATATCGGCAACTATGAATAGAGCAACTTAGCTGACAGGGTAGCAGTGGCGGGAAATAGTGGGGGAACAAAACTATTTTACACATAATAGGGGAGAACAATACATAAATTGGGGGAATAACACAAGAAACTTAACAACACACTACAACAGAATCTCTTTTGGACAGTTTCAGATCTGCATGTTATATCACTTTTCTTTGTTTTTCAATATTTATCTGATTGTGCCAACTTCTATTATTTTTCTGAATTATTTCTTTCACTTTACTTTTTTTCATTTATAGCAATAATTTACCTGATGAATATGAAAAAAGCTACGCCCACGTCTGAGGTGGAACCACAGCTGTCTCTATATTTAAAGTATATGTGATTGCAAGTGGATCCATTCTGCCATGAACAAGCACAGTGGGGTATCAGAGAGCAAGAAGTTGCTCAGCTGTGGCTCAGTGACTCACAAGAGCTGAGATAAAAAGTTCCAGACCGGGTGAGGTGGAGGGACTGCCAGAGAGGTTAGGACTTAACCCCAAGGAGACTCTTTAGCTACAGCTCAGTAAAGTGCTTTGGAGATTTTCTGAGAAAAGCCTTAGGTGTGCTGGCTCAGAAAAGGCTGAAGAATATAATATTTTTTTAAGGCTGCTAGTGTCTGTCACTGAAGCATATTTGATGTGGGCAGCAGGCCAGGAAGCTGGAGTCTTTGAAGGCTGAATATCCTTCCTTATTTCTGGAGAAGGTTCAGGGTTTCAAACCATTTGGGTGCTGCCTAGATTATTTGTGACTTAAAAAGGAAAGAACAAGACAGAGTAAAATTTTTAAGTAACTAGCAAACTACATAGGGGTACATATCATTAGCAAGTAAAGGGGCTCTAATCAAGGAACATGAACTGATCTGAGCTAAAAAGGAGGGAATAAGCAGCATCTAAGCAAATGGAATAATGCTAATTATATCAAATGTGGTTTGCAGAAGGGGTTGTGGCAAATTGAGCTGACTTGGAAAAATGGAAGATATTTTTATGGATGGAATGAAGAGCTTCTGCCTAACTTCAGCAAAGCAGGTGAGGCAGAGATTGATGAAACAACTGAAAGATGGATAAAGTGTGATTCAAGGAGAAACCTGTACTGATAGGAAATTATTGGTGTTCTGCAGTGTTCATCTTATTTACTTTTGTCATTCAACAGTCTTGGCACACTGAATTAGGCTATGTTACAAGGTTAGGAGGCAATGCTAACATGACAGAGGTGCAGGTTGTTGTACAAGAGTTAGACTGGAGCATCTGAAACAGGATCACTTTTTATACATTCCCAGTGCAATGCTATAGTTAAGGGAATCTGTTCTGCTGAGGGCATTGGAAGAGAAAATGGGGAGCTGATCACCAGAAAATGAGCATGAAGATAATTGATTATATAATGTCTCAGTGTTGTTGTGGAGCACCTGACATCCACTTGTGGAATATGTGTATGCTTCTGGTGAAATCTTCCCAGCAAAAGGTGTGGAAATATTTCTGCTGTTTAAAGGATGTGAATTATGCCTTGTCTTGAGTACCATCTGTAGTTCTGATTGCTCAGCTTCAAAATAAATTAAACCAGTAAAAGGATTACAGTACACTGCCAGTGCTTAAAATGGCCTGCAAGAGAGCTGGAGGACTTTGTAGAAGGACCTGTAATGACAGGACAAAAGGTGATAGTTTTGAAGTGAAAGAGGGTAGATGTAGATTAGATATAAGGAAGGAATTCTTCACTGTGAGGGTGGTGAGACACTGGCACAGGTTGCCCAGAGAAATTGTGGATGCCCCATCACTGGAAGTGTTCAAGGCCAGGTTGCATGGGGTTTTGATCAACCTGGCCTGAAGAAAGGTGTCCCTACCTGTGTCAGAGGGGTTGAAACTAGATGATCTTTCAGGTCTCTTCTGACCCAAACCACTCTGTTTTATTATTATTGGGATGATTGTGGAAATTGAAAGCATTCTTATCAGAAAATACTTAGAAAACTGTTTTTTCTAGCAAAGTCTGATTTGAGAAAGTATGTAATTGCTCTTATAAATGCATCAGGGAGGTTCAAGAACTGTTTCAGATGAAGTACAGTGCTGGTGCAAGAGGAGATGGATATAAAGTAGCCTTGAATAAATTTATATGGGAATTAATCAGATGCTTAAAATGTCAGAAAAGAGCTTCAGAAACTGAATTTCTGAAGGAGTATTGGGAGTTAAATTTAGTCCATTTACAAAAGAAAGGAGTTCATTTGAAGAAGAGATTATATCACATAATACTTATGGTTGCTCAGGATTGGGTTCCCTTTGATAGCCAAGAAGATGCCTTGCAGTATCATAAGCTCCCTCCTGGTGTATGACTACATTCCCATGTTGTGATTCTGACATCTCAATAATTCTGATGGGGAGGAAGGAAAAGAGTGATCACTAGCACAAGTTTCTATTAGTATTGGCCTCCAAACCTGAGTGTCAATAAGTAATAACAGATTCAGGTTTTGGGGGAAATCTTGAACTATGCCTTTGCCAGCATGTCCTAGAACTCTGATTTTAATGGTTGACATACCTATAGCATTAGCATTTGCTAACATTGTTCAGTTATCTGGAATCACACTCAATTCCAGGTTAAACACTAATAAAAATACTATAAAAACCTTGTAAAATCTTAGATAGCTGAGAAGGTCACAAAAGTTTCTGCACATCTGCTTTACAGTAGAAGTATCAAATACCTGGCTGCCAAATTTTTCTTGCTTTCAAAAGTGACAACTACCCAGCTGACACAACTTCAGAAGTTCTGGGTTGAAATTCCAGCACACCCATAGGTGGTGAGTGCGAATTCCACATTTTCTCTCTATTGTACTCTCTTTCCAGCCACATTTCTTAGGGTCTTCAGCCAAAGCAGACTTCTCCTTTGGCTTTCCTGAAAATGTCATGTTTGTGGTCTTTACCCCTTTGGTTGTGAAAAAACCAAATGTCCTTTAGAACAGCTAAGCACAGTTTTCTACCTGCTTGGGAAACCCCAGGTTTCCCAATCTCCTCCTATGCTGGAGATCAATAAATTAGGAGTGACTTGTTAGCATATAATAGGAAATAAAGCTATTTGCTACCACAGGAGATTACATTAATGCTTTGGCTCCAAAATACACAGAAAACTATTTTTTTGCATAAATATCTTCACTGCCAACAATCTTGATCATGCAGCTGGATGGGATTTGAACACTGCTATTTTGATCAAGACAATGTGACAACACCTTTGAGCTAATAATGTATTTAGGGGGGAATCTCAGCGCCTGAGAGTTTTAATGAAAAAGAAAAAAAAGTGTTATAACCTTCTTTTGTATTTAAGTTATTAAATATGTTAAAGATGTTTTTGATTACTGTCTATGTCAGATATAAATGAATGGATATTTGTTATTTAAATAAAACTTTGTAATAACTCTGAAGCTCTGTAGACACAGAGAAAACAATCCATTTCACTGTAAAAAATGTAAACCTCCTTTGGCTTGAGTACTGGTTTAATGCTACTTTTTCTACCTAAAATATAACTTATCTATTCAAAACTGTGAAGAACTGGATCTACTACAAGTGTTACTGCATATAGAAACTTTAAGAAGTCAGTATTTTCAGGATACAGGAAACGAGAACCTTAAGGAGGGAGTTTGATTTTGTGCTATTTGCTTTCTACCTTATGCTCTGAAGAGTCCAACTGGAGTTATCTTGTGTATCCATCCATCCATCTGTCCATCAGGTACTTTCAAACTGCTTTGCTCCAGAGAAGCCTGGTTTCATTTGGCATTTGTTTTACTTTCAAATTTGACTTGTTTGATGGTTGATAAAGCACCAGAAATGCACTGATTTACTGTTTTTATAAGCCTTTTAGATCAAATAAAGCTACAGACTTTGTAAACCATGAAAATGTTTGGCCATCCTCCCCATGGGAGTATGTATGAATTTCTCATATACTGCTTGACAAACACCTGAATTCATTATACACCTTACTGCTGAGAGAAGAGTGTGGTTTGTCCTGCTTCCCTTGCCCTCTGCCAAACTTACCAATGGCCAGGACTGTACAGAGTATAGCATAGCAACAGACAAAGGAGAAGATTCTGCCACTAGCACCTGATCCCACATATTTTGTGGAAAATAAGGATTCAAATTGCACTACGGTGCAGCCCTATCCTACCAGCAAAAGATGCTTCTGGTGTTGAAAGTAGGGTAGGTAAGGCAGACTCTTCCTGAGGGGCTGTCCTTCTCCTCCAGTTTTCTCAAGGACTCAGAGCAAGGTCTTTAAAATACCTCTCTTTACATGTAGCTGGAAGCCTTAACCATGGTATACACAAAGATAAGTGACATTAAATTACTGGGCAAGAAGTATCTCTGTAGTGTCTGGGGTTAGCATGATTACTTTACAACTCTTATTCCCCTTTGTGGTTTGTGTTTCTGGTGAATTAGGTTGGGTATTTCCCTTAGCTATTTCTTCCTCCTCATAAAACATGTTCTTCTGATCTCTTTGGGATCATTAATAATGTAGATTGATGCAGGCAGCCTATACTGCAAATGGAAAAGGCTTGATTAAGCTATCATATGATGCTTCTGTTAAGCAAGGATTATCCTCTTGAGCTATTCTAGAGCATTTTGTAATGACATACCTTTAAATAGATATAGGACCATAAAACTCACATGAGGATACAAAGGTTTTCTTCCTGAAGGTTGTAGCATTCAGATCCAGGTTTTCTTCAGGGTCACATTATTGTAACCAAGGTCACTCATGACACCAGGGTATGAGGGCTTGATTAGGAGCATTTTTATACAACTGTGCCCTTGCCTGATAAGGATCCTTCTTCTGCTGCTAGGGAGAAAAATGGAGCAGTATAGTGATGGAAGGAAAAAAAGAGCTCAGAAAGAAATATTATGCCCACTTCCCAGCAGCAGTGCCCATAGAAATTTCCACCACTTAATTTGGAAAGATAAATGTTATTTTTAAAACATAAATGAATTTTCATTAGTACACATTATTGACTGGACATGGCTTCTTTCTGGTATGATTTAGTTGATATGATGGTGTTCAGTCAAAGGTTGGACTCGATCTTGGAATTCTTTTTTAACTTTAATGATTCATTTTTTCTATATTCCATATTATTTTTTCTGTATGTACTGTTTTATTTGGGACACTTTTCAGGCTATTCTCATGTATTAATTCTAACCCCTCCCAGCTTGAACTTCTCAACCCAGTCTAAAACACTGTAAAGGTACTTAAAATGTAAGCATGTTGTCATAATAATAATTCTTATTAGTACAAGAAAAATTTGTTCCTTCCATAAATAAAATGGCTGTGAAAGGAACAAATTGTAGAGTATTAACAGAATAAAGGACATGATAAACAGCATTGTTAATTAGTTTGCTTAGTCATACTTTTATATATTTGGTAAGAGTTAATCATATTACATTATTATAAAACCATAACAGTTGTAATGTCATTACAGATTTTTATTTCAGATGGGAGCTTCATGTCTTCCAACTGCCTAATGCAAAATAATTTCTAATTAATAATTCCTTTGGAGTAATTATAGCTAACAATGTGAATGTGGGGAAATTAATGAATTAGGAAGAAAGCTTACATTTTGTGTTAGGATCTGTATGCTAGAATGATTTACAGTTTTTCAGCTTCCTCTGGTAATGGCTGTAATTTAATAATGAAAACTTCAAGAGATGTCCCCTTTCCACCTCACTGATTCTACTTTTTCTGCAGCTGTCATTGCATTTACTCTCAGAGTGTGAATTAAATGGAATAACTGCAAGAGTTTATGAAAGAAAGACAGCTTGTTGTTTCACCTTTTGCAGTGGAGCCTACACTGAAGAACTAACTTCACTGGTCTGACCTCTGCAAGGCAAACTGTGAGCTGCCACTAAGGAAAGTTGCCTCTCTGCCACTTTGTGCTGTTTTGGTCTGGTGACCTGTGCAGTGCAGAACTTCATTCGTTGAGCAATGGTGACCTGTGCAGTGCAGAAGTTCATTCATTGAGCAATGTTTGCCACAAGGACAGACAGAGGAGCTCAGCATCATCTCTTCAAGGCTCCAGTTCTCTGCACTGGGATATAGAGGACAAGCTCTTCCCAAATCCGCCATCCTGGGATAACTTTGTCTCACTCTGCTGTTATTTTCAATGTCCTCAGGTGCATCTTAGAATTCCTTCACTGGCAGAGAGTAATATGAATCCAAATACTTCACATCTTTCATTTAACATATGCAAAAATTTGTTTTGAATCTTACTGAAATTGCTGTTGGAGGATGATGGTCATACCTATGCAGTTACCTGGCTATAAATTGGATGTGTCTTAATTCAGGTACATTTGTATCTGAATTATAAACCTGAATATAAACAATTTAGTCAGCTGTGGAGATCTATTTGAGGGAATATGCAGTACTCTCCAAACAAAACCAAAAAGAATATTCAGGATGGGAATCCTGGGTAGATCAACTTAAAAAGCTTTGTTTAAGTGAAAGGCAGACAAAGTGATAGCTGCTACCACGCAGCTTTTAGAGCCAGCTCTTAAACGCAGTAAAATGTCATATTACCTCAATGCCTTCTGCTAAATACTGATGTTTTGGTTTTTTGTTTTTTGTAAATGCTCTCTGGCTTTTTAATAATGTGTGTGTAGGTAATATCTTCTACTTTGCAAAGTCTCTGGTTTATAGTGAGGATGGGAAAACTAATGAAAATGGATGTTGACACTGTAATATCTCCTGTCATCTGGAAAGACAAAATACTGAGTGAGATGCAAGGTTTGGATGCCAGTTTTGCTGTGCTAGGTCCTCGAGTTAGTATGCAATTGCTGAAAGGCAGAAATAGTTAATGATGTCAGCCAGGTGATGTGACCTGAATTAGGCATACAAAAAAGCATCTGAACACATTATGGTCTTTAATGCCAACTATGAAATAAACTACACTGCAAAGGCCCATCAGACTAGTAGCTCCATCATATTGAAGAACTCTTGTGTCTCAATGACCACTCTCAGCTACCACATCAGCTGGTCTTTACTGGCATTTTTAATCTCAGGCAGGATGCTGTCTGAGTGGTGCTTGGTGCAGCATGGCAGGAGATGTAGGGCAGGGCAAGGTGAAGCCAAGAGCACTCAGTGTGATTGTGTTTGTCATCTCGGTCCTGGGGCTGCAAACTGATTTGGCCCCTCAGGCTGCCTCAGAGTTGCTCTGTGTGGCACCTAGATGCCCATGTCTGCAAGGAATCTTTCAACACATTGCTAGTTGCCAGGATCCCTGAATGTAAAGTGAGTTTGAAAATCATTAGTATTTTTTGTGTAAGCTATATGCTGTGTATTTGAGAATACTAATAATGCATTTTATTTTCTGACTGCTGAAATATTCCATGTTGGCATCAATGTATTTCAAAAAAAATTCTCTTGTGTTCATTTCACTGTTTTTAAATCTGCCTTTCTTTTCAGCATGGCTGTTCTCATATGTAAATATATTATTTCTGCTGAGACATCAGTTTTGATTAGAGTTGGCTTTCTAGCTGAAGGCTCTTGAAAAAGCTGTCTGGACTTCTGTCAAGGCTGTGATCAGATGTTGTTCTGTCCTACTAGCTACCTTACAGTGTGTCTTTTTGTATCTATCAGAAGCTTCTAAATCCCAAAGAACACATTTTCCACATATATATCTCTTTTATAAATGCAGAAATAGCATAAGCCTAAAGTGCATTCACTTTGGTCATCCTATTATGTTTCCAAACAGGAATTAGAACAGAACACAGTAGTAATATTGACAGAGTGTTATTCAATTGTCTTTTTTCCCTATGGACTCTTGCTTACTTACTTACCCTGACTCTGAGACAAGATGGTCAATTGAACCTGTTTTAATCCCTGGGGACCCCACATTCCCCCTCCTTTTTAAACTCAGAGTAAGGCTACTTGTAGGTGTGGGAGGTTTCTTCTCCAGTGTGGGACTGGAGACCTTCAGCTGAGAACAGCGGGGAGGCAGCCCTGGGCATAACTGGTAGCTCTGGAGAGGCAGAACCTGCAGAGTCCTGCTTGGCAGAGGGGATGAGACAGGCTGTGGTGGTTACCGCGAGGTCCTGGCAGCTTCCACACCAAGGGTGAGCACCTCCTCATCACAGCAGGTAGAAAATGTCCCACAACCCCAACTTACACCACCTCCCATCTCCTCACTAAAGGATTTGGGAAGGGTGAGTGTATTAGCAAAGGCAAGGAAAATTGAGGCTAGGAAGTGGGAAGAAGTATTTGATGGAAATAGAGAGTGGTTTGATTTTGACAGAAATGAGACTTTTCACCAGTCTTAGTGGGAATGGAAAGATACAATCATCTTTTCTTAGCACTATTCTTGTTTTCATTTATTCCCAATAAGAATCCTTCAAGAGCAAAAAACTAAAAAAATCCCAAGGAATCCCTCAGAAATATTAGCAAAGGTGACATATTTTGGTCAAGGAATCAAGCTCATGGAACAGATTGGGGGCACAAGGCACAAAAATCCTGTATATTTTGGGAAAAGTGTTATTTCATTGGCAAAAACTTATGTGGATTTTCTTCTATTCTGTGAAAACCAGATAAGTAAATTCACTGGAAAATTAAGTTTTCGCAATGTATTCATTTCCAAGTGGGAAATGGTGGATTGGTCTTAGAATGTCACTCCAGTTCTTTTTATGTAGAATATTAATTAGAGACTTTTGCCAAAGATAGCTCTATGGGAAACCCAGCAGAGTCCTGTAAGAAATGAAGATGTGGTGCTAAGAAAGACGTCTAAGACAGATACCCCCTCTCTTCTCCAGATGGAAGGCATAGAGGGAAGAGGAAACCACTTTCATAGATGGTCTGATTTTGTGTTTACACTTGGAGCAAGATGAGAGATTGGATAAAAGGCTAAGATAATGTATCTTAATGGATACAGTATTTGATACCAATTTTGACTGAATAAAATGAGTCTTAAGCAGATGAAATCACTCCAGATACTTCTTGGGCTTCTTACTGTTCTGCATAGTTTTGGTGGGATACCCTGAAAGATAATGTTTTGAAAAAAAGAAAAATTAATATAGGACATATTACACATGCAAGAAAAGTTTCTCACTACAGTGGCTTAATTTCTGTCATTTATCTCAGAACCCTGAGTTAGGGTTCTGAGGCATAGAAGTAACAAAACACATTTAAATTCAAGTCCAGATTCTCATAAAGAGTTGCAGAAAGACTTCTGTTTCAGGAAGGTATCCAGATCTTGAAAACTACTTGAGATCTAGTAGAATGTGTCAAGATGCACTGGAACATCTCAAAGCTGAGTGTTTTGCACTTTGAAATTTACCTGTCTAGGAGCTTTAGAAAATATAGTTGCTGTTTAAGGGAACAAACAGGGAAGTGTTACAACTTTGAGAACCTGGCTTATATGCTGGAACTTGCCCATCTCTCAAACTCCCAAGTGTTTTGGTAGTGGTGTAGTCTGAAAACTAAATGGAATGTCTAAGTAGACATTTCTTCAGACTCTTACCAATATATTATACCTCAAACACATCATAATGCAGCGTGCCATGTCCCATAATGTTTCACAGTAATTCAGTAACTGCAAAATTAACTTCATGACTAAAGTACTGCATGCCCCTCTGGTCTCATTCTAATGTACACAATTTTCACAAGCTAAAATACTGTCACAAGTGAAGCTTACATTGTAGTTTGAGGTCTTCATACTGAAATCTGGCTGTTATAAATAAATACCTAATTGGAATTGTTTTTTCTTCCCCAGAAGATTTGGTAATAGATCCAGGTATTTTTAGAAGCAAAGCATACTCAAATATATTTTAGTCTCCTGTTCCAAAGCACGAGTACTCCTCACATGATTATGCACCTTCTGCAATGTCAACTTTCCTTTACTTGGCAGCTTCAGCATATTGCCATGAAGTAGAACTTTATAAATAGCTGTTTAAAAGAGACTCTCCACCCCCTCTGATTTCTAGGGTTTTCTCTCTCCTTTCTTCTTGAAAAGACTGGTTTAAAGTCAGATTTAAAGAGACCGCTGGGATCAGCAAATTTGTGCTGCCCAGACAGAATTTTAGGTATTTTGATAAGAAAGGGAACTTTATGAAGTCATATAAATTACATTTTAAAAGTAGCTGGTATCCAGTGCTGTGCTTTCCTAATGTCCTCAAGAGATAACATATAAATTTTAGTGAAGTAGAATGTGTTTTAAAATGATGCTTAACTAAGCACAGAAGCTTACTGCAGTTGAATGCTATTAAAGTAAAAAAAAAAAAAAAAAAAAAAGCCATTCCCCAATTTAGGCTGACAAGATGTCAGCATTTCAGCATTTTGTCCTACCTGAACCCCTCAGGAAGAAAGGCTCAGTACTTTTCTGAGAAAGTATCCACAGTAGGTCAGGCTGGCTTTCCCATGGCTGTAGAAGCTTAGTGGTTTAGAATATGAGTCCAAGTTCAGCAAGAGTGGGGAGATGATGATGCCAACTTGGCCTATTAAAATTCTCTTTCAAAGGTTTTGGCATAAATTTAAAATGGTAATAAGCCTAATGATCTAGTACAACAGCCTCTGATAAAAGTGCTGGAAGACTGTCTTAGGGATACAAGAAAATTTTACTTTAACATTGTAATATTTACTGTTCTTCTGTAACATGTATTTCCAATGAAGTGGTGAGTAATATCACTTAATCTAAGTCAATTAGCCAAATGGTCTGTATTCCATATTTCTAAAATTTATTTCCCATTAGGGATACAATTTGCTTATCATCATTATTTTTCATCCTGTACTTTTGATTTCTACAGAATTTTAATTTTCTATCACCTTAGGGAGCGAGCTGAAGTCTGCATTGGGGGAAACTTACACAGAAGCAATTTTGCTTTCAGCAAGACCTGAAAAATTAACCTTCCGTTCAAAAAACACGGGGAAAATATGAGTTCTGCATTTGCAGTCTTTATGAAAGAAAATTACTGATCTATTCCTCCAGACAGAGCCTATAAATGGAGCTAAAGAGAGGAAAAGAACACACTAAAGAACATAATGAGATCCCAAATTTTAATCTAGTTCAGGGACTGTAGCTAAATCTCTCATGCATCTGACTTCAGTGGGATTCAGGCTTAAATTAAGAATATTCTTAATTGCTTATGTTAACATTCTCTTTAATCAAAGCCTAAGGAACAGGGGGGAAAAGTAAGACAGTGTCAGGGTGAGCTGGCATCTGTGTGTTTGCCTTACAAAGGGTGGGTTATCAATCCAAAAGCTGTTTTGGAGAGTGAAGGGCAAAAATGAATGACAGAAGAGGGGCGGGCAAAGCTCTGAGAAGAAACTCGTTATAGAAAAGCAAGATAGGTGACAACAAAGACTGATGGTGGCAAGAGGACATGGTTTCTGTCTGCACACCAGCTAGTCCAGGTGTTTAAAAAAAGACTGATGGCGGCACTTAGTGCCATGTTGTAGTTGAAAAGGTGGTGTTAGGTTGGACTTTTGATGATCTCAAAGGTCTTTTCCAACCCAGTTGATTCTGTGATTCTGTCCTGCTGGAAGACCTCTTGAAAACTCACGGAGACCTATCATTTGCTTGGTGCTTTTTCAGTGAATCCAGTGCTGAGCTCGTACTGCACAGGGAACGGGCCCAGGCAGGCATTCTGTATTGGCACAGCCTGTTGCTTCAGCATGCTAATTTGCCAGTCACTGTCTGTGAAACTGACTCCGGCAGGAATAACAGGTGGAGCTTTGCCTTTACTCTTTGATACCTAATTTTGAAGTGTCTTCTCTTCAGCAAGTGTCTTATATTATTTAGAAAAGTCACATATTAATATAAACACCAAATAACTAGTGTTTATTAGCAATTTACAGGCATAACACGTCATTTTCTAAAATGTAAAAATTATTTGTTTAAACAAGCACTTGGCACTATGTTTCCTGAACCTTGCAAAATGGACATGGTTTGAGCAAGAAATAGAAGAAAGGGGGAAAAAATATCTTTTTTTCTATCCAATATCTGCTCTTAATATTATGTTTTTTTACAGAAAATGAATGTGGAGTGCTCTCACCAGGTCTCAGCTATGGTGGTACAGGATACAAACCTCCTTGAGTATTTGAAATACTCAATTTGAAAATTTGTATCCTTGAGGATACACAACTTGAGTATTTGAAAATCTTGTGTATCACCAGACTTAAAACAATTTTTTGATCAATTGTTTGCACTCACTTGCCAAAATAGTATTTATGCTTCAGGTGAACATTGAACATTGTCTCTTGTGAATCTATAAGTTACTTAGAGAAGATTTAGTGTCACTGGTGCAGAGTGGTAAGAGCACCTCACTGTTCAGGAGGGCAGAACAGGCTGTTCAGGAGGGATGGGCAGAGCAGAAAAGGTAGAAAAGTTGCACCGTATATATGGGAGAAATTCAGCTTTACAGCCCTTTCAGGTATTGTTAATGTGGTTGAGAGCCTGTGGGTAAGGGTTGGGGGATGTAAAACAAAGAAGATGTCATTGTGGGTGTCTGTTCTTAATTACCCAGCCAGGATGATTGCACTGATGAGTTATTCTACAGGCAATTAAGAGAAGTCTCTGGATTGATAGCCTTTGCCCTTATGGGAGACTTTAATTTCCCACACACATCAGCTGGCAATACCATACTGACACTGTTGGGATGAGTAAGGCTGGGAAATGCCTTACATTTCTTGAAGAAAATTTCTTTGCACAAAGATGCAGTGAGCCAGGAAAGGTGCCCTCCTAGACTTGCTGTTTGTGAATAAAGAAGGATTCGTGGGAGACATGATTGTAGAAGGCTCTCTTGGTCACCATAACAGCAAAGGTTGAGTTTCAAATGTTTGGTGTAATAGGAAAAAAGGCCCATCTCTGCCTGCTGGGCAGCAGTGGGCACTCAGGCTGTTTTTCCTCTCTTTCTGCAGCTCCCAGGAGGAGAGGGAGCTCTGGATCAGCGCAATTCTGCTCGGGCCCTTGGTGTCCTTGCTGCTAAACTTCAGCAGGAACAGGTCACCAGCAGGATGACCTCCGCCAATTTGGCTGTTTGCATGGGGCCAAATGTTTTGAGCCCACCTGCGGAGGACAGGATTCCTGTGGTGCAGATGATGGGGAAGATGATATTTACCAGCTGACAACAGCCTTCCAAGCACAGCTGAGCTGTTTTGTTCATAAGTGTCTGGCTCATTCTCAGCCATTTTATTCTATAGTGTAGTAGGATTGCTGTGGGGTCTTCAGAAGATTTTTGAGAATTTGGATCATTGGAGTGATTTTGATTGTAGTAGACAGACATTGTGCTGTCAGTTGGAGAGTGAATAGAAGCTGCATTTCTCCAGGAGGTTTTACTTTTCTTTTAAACAATATGTAAATACACAGTCTGTAGGAAGCTTAGATACTTTTCCCCAAAAGCTTAGCATCAATTTAATGTTAACAAGTTACTGTACTGACAAGTACTGGTTGAGATGACCTAAGATGCATTGTGTAAATCTTTTCAAACACAGTTGTTGTATATTATGGGTATCTTTCAATACTCCTGCCTCATTTGACATGAAAAATACTTTAGAGAGCTGTCGTGGGGTGACAGCCTTTATCCCAATATCGTGTGTTATGTCTGGCAGCTGTGCCTTTTCCCCCACCCCCCCCCCCCCCGGCAGTCTGGCTGTGGCGGGATGGGGAAGAGAGGAGGGGGGGGGGGGGGGGGGTGTGACCAGGCACTTTTGGCTTTTGGCTTTGGCTGCTTGGCTTTGGCTAGCTGCTGCTTGCTTGCTTGCTTGCTTGCTTGCTTGCTTTTTGCTTTTGCGCTGTTTTTTTTCTTTTTCTTTTGTTCTCTCTCTCTCTTTCTTACCCTCCCCCAAGATACTGGACCGGCTCCGGATCGGACCTGCGAGCTCCAGGACACCCGAAGCCTGCTAGAGAAGATTCGGCGCCCTCCACAACACAGTCTGGTCCCTTTTCTTTTCTTGTGTTGGGGAGTGTTCTTTTGTTACTTGTAAATAAATAGGTTTTGTTTTCCACTTTGCTCCTCCGAGAAATTCCTTCCCGAACCCGGTGTTGGGGGAGGGGTGGTTGGAGGTTTGTTTTGTTCTGGGGGGCTCCCTCTTGGAGATTTCCCCTAATTTGTCCTAAACCAGGACAATAAATTTTTGGTGCGTTGGCCGGGAAAGCGGAGGCCAAAAACAGTGGAAAAAAAACCTATAACAATAATATTCTGGTTTTGGTTGTTTTGTGGGCATATTGGTGATTCATAATGTCATTTGGAGTGGAAGCTTGCCGGTTTTTCTGGTCCCTAGGGGCTTTTGAAGTTTTAATACCTTTGTGGTCCCTAGGGTTATTTCCTTACCCCAAAATAGCTCTGATGTTGTCCCTAATAAGTAGCTTTTGTAAGCGGGGGGCACTAACCAGAATAATCATTGTGCTGGCCTTATGTGTGATGATGTGTCGGATAACAGTGCTGGACTTTATTTCAGGAATGTATGGATTGTTGTCATGGTTGTGTACTCAGTTTGTTTGGGGAGAAGAAGAGGAAGGGGCTTTTCAGCCTTTGTCTTCCTTCTTCTCCTACAAATTGTTGACATCTCTATTAGAAAATACTGACTTTCCCCTGAGTTTGAAAGAAACCATCTTTCTGGCATTTAATTTATTAAGCCTTGTCTATACTGTCTGGAGTGTATATAAAATGAAAGCTGAGATTTCTAGAGGGGTTAGAGAGACTCCTGATTCAGGAGTAAAACAAAGCAGGAAAAATCTTGACTGGAGTGGGAAATGGGAAGATATGGGCCACACTTTAAAGGAATTTTCTGATCCTATAGACTGGGACTTTCCATCTGATCAAATTCAGAATCCAGTCGAGGTGGCAAAGTATTTGAGGGAGAAGTGCCATGGTAATACTAAGGAAGAAAGGATTACTGTAGTGAGCTGGGCCTTGGCGTTTGTTTACCGTACTCTGCTAGATACTGTGGAGCAGCAGATAGCAGAAAGGGAACAGGGAGATAAGTTGGTTACTATCCCAGTGACCCAGGCTGCAGCTAACATCCCAGGCTCCAGGCTAGCAGCTGAATCAGACAATAGGCCCCAAACCATGGCTGTTGCAGCTAATACAAGAGGTGGAAAGTGTAAAGACAAGACCGATCGGAAGGTGGAGGATGATGACGATGATGCAGAAGAAGGACCCTCACCAAAATCAGAGGCCACATCAAGGGGCACAGAATCTGGAGCCAATATTGACTCCTTTTCTCTGAAGGACCTCAGAGGCCTAAGAAAGGATTACAGCCGACAACCTGACGAATCTATTATTAGTTGGTTAGTCCGCCTTTGGGATGCTGCAGGGGAGGTTACGATTTTGGATGGTACTGAAGTGAGGCATTTGGGATCCCTGTCACATGATCCTGCCATCGATCAAGGTGTCATGAGGGGGGCTAACCCTCACAGCCTCTGGGAACGGGTCCTAAGAAGCGTAGCAGAACGGTACCTGTGTACTGATGATCTCTATATGCAGCAGACACGGTGGAAGACCATAGAACAGGGGATCCAACGCCTGAGAGAGATGGCGGTCGCAGAGCTCGTTTTCTCAGATGACACAACAACTAGGAATCCGGACCTGGTACCATGCACTCCGATAATGTGGAGGAAACTTGTGCGACTTGGGCCACCTGAATACGCTTCCGCCCTAGCAATAATGAAGCGAGATGATACATATGAGACTGTGCTCGATATGGCAAAGAAGCTTCGAGCGTACGCAGATGCTGTGCATGGCCCAACTCATGCCAGAATTGCAGCAGTGGAAACCCGACTGCAGAAACTAGAAGACAAAATAGAGGAGAATCATAAGAAACTCCGGGAAGAGATTAAGGAGGACCTTATTGAAATCTCAGCCGTACAAATTAGAAGCCCTGGTGTCCAACGCCGGCGCTCCTTTGATGGGGAGAGAAGGTACATCCCACGGGCTGAGTTATGGTTTTTCCTGCGTGAGTCTGGAGAAGACATGAGAAGATGGGATGGAAAACCCACCGCTGCTTTGGCACAACGGGTGCGTGATTTGAAGAGAAGAGAAAGTATAACCAAAAAGATAGCAGCTCCGGTCGCTCGTAGCCGAGATGTTAAGTATGACGATGACGATGACATGTCCGATCCCCTTGAAGGAACTTCCAAGGCATATGCCCAAGGAAAGAAGGACAATCTGGCTTAGAGGGGCCCTGCCTCCAGCCAGGAAGAGGCACGGGAGAACCGGGTTTTTTGGAAGGTGTGGATCAGATGGCCTGGCACATCAGAGCCACAAGACTATGAAGCATTGGTTGACACTGGATCACAATGTACTTTAATGCCATCGGAACACGTGGGGACAGAACCTGTTTCCATTGCTGGAGTGACGGGGGGATCACAACAGTTGACGTTGTTGGAAGCTGAGGTGAGCTTGACTGGGAAGGAGTGGCAGGAACATCCAATTGTGACTGGTCCAGAGGCTCCGTGTATTTTGGGCATAGACTTTCTCCGGAATGGCTATTACAAAGATCCTAAGGGATTCAGGTGGGCTTTTGGAATAGCCGCAGTTGAGATAGAGGGTATTAAACAATTGAATACCTTGCCTGGACTATCAGAGGACCCATATGCAGTAGGACTCTTGAAGGTAGAGGAGCAGCGAGTGCCAGTTGCCACCTCAACAGTGCACCGCAGGCAGTACCGGACGAATCGAGATGCTGTGATCCCCATCCACAAGATGATTCGAGAGCTGGAGAGCCAAGGGGTGGTCAGTAAAACCCACTCACCCTTTAACAGCCCTATCTGGCCCGTGCGAAAATCTGACGGAGAGTGGAGATTGACTGTGGACTATCGCGCCTTGAATGAAGTGACTCCACCACTGAGTGCAGCTGTACCGGACATACTGGAACTGCAGTACGAGCTGGAGTCCAAGGCAGCAAAGTGGTACGCGACCATTGATATAGCTAACGCGTTTTTCTCCATCCCTCTGGCAGTAGAATGCAGGCCTCAGTTTGCTTTTACATGGAGGGGAGTGCAGTACACCTGGAACCGATTGCCCCAGGGGTGGAAACACAGTCCTACCATCTGTCATGGACTGATCCAGGCTGCACTAGAAGAGGGTGAGGCTCCAGAACATTTACAATATATTGACGATATCATTGTTTGGGGGAACACGGCAATAGAAGTGTTTGAGAAAGGAGAGAAGATAATTCATATTCTCCTGGACGCCGGATTTGCCATTAAGAAGAGCAAAGTCAAGGGACCTGCCCGAGAAATTCAGTTCTTGGGGGTGAAGTGGCAAGATGGACGGCGTCAGATTCCTGCGGATGTTATTAACAAAATCACTGCCATGTCCCCACCAACTGATAAGAAGGAGACACAGGCTTTCTTAGGTGCTATAGGTTTCTGGAGGATGCACATCCCTGAGTATAGTCAGATTGTGAGACCCCTTTATCTGGTTACCCGCAAGAAGAACGACTTCCATTGGGGCCCTGAGCAGCAGCAAGCTTTTGTCCAGATCAAGCAGGAGATCGCTCATGCTGTAGCCCTTGGTCCAGTCAGGACAGGACCAGATGTGAAGAATGTGCTCTACTCTGCAGCCGGGAGCCATGGTCTGTCCTGGAGCCTTTGGCAAAAGCTACCTGGCGAGACCCGAGGCCGACCATTGGGATTTTGGAGTCGGAGCTACAGGGGGTCTGAAGATAACTATACTCCAACAGAAAAGGAAATCTTGGCCGCCTATGAAGGAGTCCAAGCCGCCTCAGAGGTGATTGGTACAGAGGCACAACTCCTTCTGGCACCCCGACTACCGGTGCTGGGATGGATGTTCAGAGGAAAGGTTCCCTCTACCCACCATGCCACCAGTGCTACTTGGAGTAAGTGGATTGCCCTCATTACGCAGCGCGCTCGGATTGGGAAGTTAAATCGCCCTGGGATTCTAGAAATAATTACAAATTGGCCCGAAGGTGAAAGCTTTAGTGTCGCAGATGAGGAGCAAGAGCCAGTGACCCGGGTTGAGGAAGCTCCGCCATACAATCAGTTGCCAGTAGAAGAAACACGTTACGCCCTATTCACTGATGGTTCTTGTCGTGTCATAGGGATGAAACGGAGGTGGAAAGCAGCTGTATGGAGTCCCACTCGACGGGTTGCAGAGGCTACTGAAGGAGAGGGTGAATCCAGTCAATTTGCTGAAATCAAAGCTATTCAACTGGCCCTAGGTATTGCAGAGAGAGAGAGGTGGCCAAGGCTCTATTTGTATACCGATTCTTGGATGGCAGCCAACGCTCTATGGGGATGGCTGAAGAGATGGAAAGAGGCCAACTGGCAGCGCAGAGGAAAACCAATTTGGGCTGCGGAAGAGTGGAAAGATATCGCTACTCGGTTAGAGAAATTACCTGTGAAGGTTCGCCATGTAGATGCCCATGTCCCCAGAAGTAGAGCTAATGAAGAGCAGCAAAACAACCAGCAAGTACATCAGGCTGCAAAGATAGGGGAGTTGAAGATAGATCTCGACTGGGAGCATAAGGGAGAGTTATTCTTAGCACGATGGGCCCATGATGCCTCAGGCCACCAGGGTAGAGATGCCACCTATAAGTGGGCACGAGACCGAGGGGTGGATCTAACCATGGACAGTATCTCTCAGGTTATTCGTGACTGTGAGACGTGCGCTGCCATTAAGCAGGCCAAGCGACTGAAGCCCCTCTGGTATGGGGGGCGGTGGTCTAAGTACAAATACGGGGAGGCCTGGCAGATTGATTACATCACACTGCCCCAGACACGCCAGGGCAAGCGCTATGTACTAACCATGGTAGAAGCCACCACAGGATGGTTGGAAACCTATCCTGTGTCCCATGCTACAGCCCGTAACACTATCTTGGGCCTTGAGAAGCAGGTCCTTTGGAGGCACGGTACTCCCGAAAGAATTGAGTCGGATAATGGAACTCATTTTAAAAACAATCTTATTAATACTTGGGCTAGGGAACATGGCATCGAGTGGGTATACCATATCCCCTATCATGCACCAGCTGCAGGGAAGGTGGAAAGGTACAATGGATTGTTAAAAACCACCTTAAAGGCATTGGGAGGGGGGTCTTTAAAAAACTGGGAGCAGCATTTGGCAAAGGCTACCTGGTTAGTTAACACTCGAGGTTCCACCAACCGAGCGGGTCCTGCTCAGTCTGAGCTCCTTAATATAGTAGATGGGGATAAAGCCCCAGTGGCCCATGTCAGAGGTTTGTTGGGAAAGACAGTATGGATCAACCCTGCCTCGAGTACAGACAAACCCATCCGTGGGATTGTCTTTGCTCAAGGACCAGGTAATACATGGTGGATAATGCAGAAAGATGGAACAACACGGTGTGTACCTCAGGGAGACCTGATTGTGGGATGAGACTCATATATGAATGTCATTGTTTGTTGAATGTGAGACAGAAGGAAACTGTAAGTGTCAAAGGTTTGAGCAAGTAAGATGAGAGGAATGCGTAAGTGTCAAAAGGTGTGAGTAAGTGAAATGAATGTTTTTTATTGTATGTTCACGATATGGGATAAGGGGTGGAGTGTCGTGGCAAGAATTATACCAACTGCATTATGTGACACTCTGCAAAAACACCTTTTCCCAAGCTCTCATCGAGCTGCAGTTGCTTTATTCCAAACCCCGTTGTGTTGTCACTACCAAGAGCATAACATTCATTAAAAAGGCTCCTGTCACTGCATTTTTAGTATTGCCCAGTAACACAGTATTTATTTGCAAGAATTTTTTGTAAGAATGTAGGTAGTAAAATGGACTGCATTGACTTGAAGTAATTTTTTCCAGGTCAGAGAAAACTGGTAGCAAACACTAAAATTATTTCCATACTGCATTAAACATAAAAACATAAAAACATATGAATGGGGGCATATACCACTATTGAAATGCTGGTCCTTTGTGTCTCTCCTACTGTATTAGAAAGAATGTGTCTGTGTAGCTACATCATGCAGGCAAGCTGTGTGTTTTTCCCTGTTTGACTGGACAGATATTCTGGAATGATGATAAGCCTATTAGGTGTATTAACTATATTGTGATATCACTCTGTATCCTGACAGTGCTCAAAACCAGTTTGCTTTGAGCCCTATAAAAACCAAAACCAATAACACAATAAACATCATAAAAGCTGAAGTCCTGAAGAGCCTCCAAGGTAAACTTACACAGGTTTTAGTGGAAGATAAGAATAAGTGAAATGGAGGCAGTGAACATTCTGTAATACTGTTTACATAAATGTGACAGTTACACAGAAAAACCTCGTATTACATTGGCAGGTTTTCTGTAAAAATATGCATGTAAAACAGAGATAGATGCTTTATTATAGAATGAATATATGTAGTATAAAAGATTGTTTATGTGCAAGAGTGAGATTCTTCGTATTAAACTGTTGGTTTCTATTTTCAATGTGTCAGAATAACTGGAGGAAATTTGTGGTTTGCCTTTTAATAACCCAGAGCACAGCAATCCAGCCTTCTATGGGGAAAGTTATGGAATATATGGTCGGGCCATCTGATACAAAATAAGGCAGCAGAGGACTACAAAGAGTTGTTTTCCTATTAGAGGTGCTGTCAGGAGTTTGTTATGGACAACACTAACATTCTGAATGAAGACTTGGGCATCAGTGATACTCCATTGATGCCTGAGTTCACTTGATCAAGGGAGAGTAGGTCTTCCTTGTCTGTCTGTCTCTCTTTTAAAAGAATTATGTTTGTACCAACAAATGTAATACTCTATATGGAAGGCTAAGCGTATAGCTGATAAGTAATCCAACTAATTGTCCACATGATTCCCAACATGTCACAATCCAGTCCAGTTTCCTCCTGCATCACAGAATGGGGATCACCTGGCTTACCCTACCAAAATATGAATTGCTCCCCTCTCAGTCTGTCATCCAGACTCTTTATGATCAGTGGGAAGAGACAGGCACACCAAAGGCAGTCCAGTTGTCCTACACTGCTAGTCTAGGATGAGATAAAACATCATTTGAAGGCACTGATCTGTCTTTAGAGTCTGAACAGAGAGGATATTTATGTCTCTGATTTACAAGATTTATTTACAATTATTTATTAAGATTTACAATCATTAAAGTTAATTGATACAAAATTATACTCTTAGTCATTCTATTACAGATTGCACAAGTGAATAATACCTCACAAGAGTGTTTATGTGAGCTGTTTTTGTTACAGCATTTTAAGAAAAGCCATCTGATATGAATTAAACAATCCCACCATTAGAACAATGCAAATGCCTTTCATTTAGTGTCCAAAGTCTTCCTTTTTCTCCTAGGATCCAATGTGCTAAAAGTGAAGCTTTTAGTTGTATTTTCAACTGGAACAGAGAAGAGCATAACCTAAAATGTTGGAAGAGTAGAAGTCAATATTTGGAGGGAGATATACTCTGTATTACATTATTGGTGTGTATTCCTCAAGACATCCAGATGCAAGGTGAATGAAAAGCAGTGGTGCATGCTGTGCGAGATTTTGAGTACATTTATTCTTTTATGCTGTTATGATATATAAGAATTGTATCATTTATACATTTTGAGGCTGCATTTTCAGCTCTTAATGTCTCAGAAAGGCCAATATTGGTATAAAAACAGTAAATGGACAGACTAATAACTGGGCCTCCCAGATGAGCTGGGCTCTCAGCCTGCTTTATCCCTCTAACCTGCTGCTCTAAGGGGGTCTGGAGGACACAACTCTTACACACGGCAGCTGCAGAGACTCCATGTGAGTACTTTAAAAAACTATCTGCTTCTTCAGATAGCTGGTTCTTGCTTTGACTTACCTTCTGGAGGAACAAAAGGCTTTAATTGACTGCAGAGACAACCTGGTGCCCCTAAACTGAACTTTATCTTCTATTGATGCCTTTTCCTGGTCTTAAAAAACTGAGAGCCTGACACAGTTAAAGGGTAAGGTGTTTTTACCTTGGTATTTTAGAAAGGATCTCTTAACCATGTCTAGCTTTCAATTTTCTAAGACCAAGAAAACGCATCACTATGAGATAATTTTATATATGCTTGCGTCATGCTTAACACGGAACAATGCTTAACCAGAGGAAGCTGTGTTAGAGCAGATTTGTGCCACCAGAAGAGACATACTGATGCAATTAAAGTTTAAATTCATCATCTTATGGTCAGTGCTGTGGAGTAATTCCATTTCTTGCGGTTAAATGCTTTAACCTGTGTGTTTGTCTTCAGAATAATGTATACAGTATGGACTGGGAAGCATACTTGTCAAAACTATGAGTGACATAGACCAATTTTAAATTACTAAGGTTCTATTTTTATATTGAAGTGTCATGCACAAGCAATCAGAGCGAAACCCAAAGGAAGGCAGGGAAAAGGTAAGCATTTTTGTCTCAAACTGGGAATGCATTTGTTGATATAAGCAACATTTTATTTTAAGCATTTCCTTCTGCTGGTCAATGATGCAACCTGTTTAGAGGTAGTCAGTGAAAAGCAGAAGTATTTAAAGGACAGAACGGCCTTTGCACTATTTGCACATCCCAAGCTATTTGTACACCTGCAGAGTAACTCACCTCAACTCTGGCCATTCACAGAGACTGTCATTTCGACCTTTAGTATCCCAAGTACATTATCCCATGAGTCCTTCAATCTGTGAAAGAAAAGTGAAGAAGAACAAAAAGGATCAGAGAAAGGGCTCGCTGAGGTCTTGCTGGAGATCAGGATCAATAAATCTTTAGTACAAGCCTCATGAACCTTGTTGAAACTTCCAAGTGCAGAGGAGCATTGTTTTATTTATGTTCACAAACAGCCTTTTGCCAGTGTGAGTTAGTCAATACACCAATTACCAACATAAACCTGGGCAGCCTGCACCTAGCACCAGCTGTTCTTGTGTTGCATTGATACCTCATGCCCTTACAAGATAGCAGGTCTTCCTCCACTCTTCCTGGAGTGGATCAGCCATTGGTTTATCCAAGGGGCTGCCCATGTGCTTCTGATAATGTGGACATGTTATGGGCAGTATTATGAAACAAAGCTGGTCCTTAAGTGGCATTCTTAGACATTTTTTCACCAAAAGCAGCTGGTAGTTATTAGTTTGGCTCTCTACCTAGCATTGTAGTAAGGTGGGAATCTTATTTCCTTGATTTTTGAAAATTTCAGTGTGTCAGTGGAGGGTTTGAATTTCCTTAGAGACACTTGTGTTCTAATTAGCAAGTTGCAACTGATCACATTTATGATTACCATTTCCCTTTTGTTTCTCATTTTTTTATTTGTCAGAAAACCAATAAAGTGGGAAGCAAGTTCAGAGGAAGAGGATACAGAGCAGAAATCATACCATACCATTCTCCTTCAGTCTCAGCTAGGCAGAGAGTTAAATCAAGCTACTTGAAGAGTCCAAGTCCTTTATTACTCAAGTACAATTAAAAACCAAAAAAAAAAAAAAAAAAAAAAACCAAAAAACCCTTTTTGTTCTTGCTTAACATTGCCAGCATTCATATTCTGCTTCCCTCACAAGCTTGTGTGGTGGAAGCACATGATGTCAAGGGGGCCATTCATTGCTGTAGCCTTCGGACAGCAGACACAGGATATTCATGGCCTTCAGCCTCTGAGCTTCTCAACAGGCCAGCAGCTGCAGGCAGGATTGGGGTGTGGGGGGATCAGTACCATGGCTGTAAAGGTCAGGAGGGCACAGCAACAGAGCTGGTGTGGACAATGGAAAGATGAGTACAAATGACTGCAAGAGGAGAATGCAGGGCACACATGTTGCTTCCTCAGGTTGACTGGAGCACAGGCTAAATTCTTGGCTCTAGAAGATGCAGGAGTACGTCCAAATCTCACTCTGGTTCATCAAAAGACCCCCAGGTGGCCACTGGGGAATGCTTTGAAAATGGGACTCAGGTTTGTTCAGTGTTAACCATAGTTCACAAAAATCATAGTTATGACAGCTAAAATTACCTCTGTTCGTTTTAATTCTGCTAAATGTTCAACTAGGGAAGCTCAGGATTGCCACCTCAGACTGCAGTATGGTCTGCAGTCTGAGGTTCACTGAAGTTGTAGTGTTTAACAGATGATGCTCCTTTAATTTCTGGCCAGGTTTCTGAAGAGATTTTGCTTTCCTTACAAACTTCCACACAAGGGACAAGGAGAGTATATTGAGAGGTAGAACCATTGCTTCTAAAAAGAAAAAAAAAGATCTTACCATCAGTGCAGCAGAAAGCTGGTACATATACTGCATGCTCACTTTCCTGTCACCTCAAGGATGGAGAGACCCACAGTATGCTGAGTGCCACAGATATATTAATCCAAATATGATGCTTCTTTTTTGCCAATTATTGAGATGTTTTGCTGTGGTAAGGTTGGTGAAGTTTTGAATTGTACCCCCAGCCATAAATAGTGCACTTAGACCTGTCAAAAATGCAGTGGCAATACCTATGAGTATTTTTTTATCCATTTAACAAGTACCAAAAGCCTCACTTGTTGTTTATGGGGCTTTATGAGTAGCACATTGACCTCAGTCTTTCTTGGTGGACCATTCAGCTTAATAGCACTTCTCAAGCTGACCTACTTTGAAGATGAGCCCCCAGGGGTAAGACCCATTGGACTTAATTTTAGAAGTCTGCTAACTCAGTGTCAAAGTCCAAACCAGACACCCTAAGCTTCCTAGCAGAGAAATGGGTAATTCCAGAGGATGACTTATCTGGCCTGTTTCAGGATTAAGTGAATCACTACCGAGAGTTGCCTGTTTTTTCTATTTTTTAGTATAAAGGGAGTCTGCAATGACAGGTTTTACGCATAAATGTTAGACTTCTAAATACCTGAAATAGGAACTTAAACTCTGTCTTGGATGCCAGCATGATCACTGAAATATAGAAGCTTAGAGAATGTGGAAGTAATAAAGTAGGACTTGCAGGATAAATTTTATTTTTTTAATTAACAAATAGTGGAAACTCTTTGTGTTTAAAAACCCTTTATGGTAAACACTATCCCTTTTTAAAAAAAGGCAGATTTTCCGTGGCTTTTCCTTGTTAATGAATTACTAATCTCTGCTCCAACAGAGCCACTAACAAATCACTTTTTACTAATTACTTTTTGCAGAAAGATTATTAAGTTTTTAAGAAACTTTAAAAATTTTCTAGTGCTTACCTAAAATATCCAACTATAAATTTCTGTGCAGGATATCTAAGTACTGATTTGACATTCTGTAAAATGTAAAGTGGCAGAAACCTCCAGATACGACTAATCAAAACATTTTGGGGGAGAAAATGTTAGAGGGAACAGATCTGTCACTGATACATGAAAAGGTTTTAATAATCAAAGGTGGTTTTAGATCCTTTGCTCTCTGCTGGATGTTTCCATACCCTCACCTTCTCTAAATGCTAGTAAGCTGTTCATGTCACTGAGCTACACAGGGTGAAATTTTCATGTGGGTAGAGGGAGAGAAGGATGATCAATTCTTTCCAGCTTTCTTTTTCAGACTGATTTTTTTGGCTGTACTAACCTGGCAAAGTCAACAACACAAGGCTTTGAATATCCAGCTGCACCCTAGGTTAGGATATCTCCTTGCTTCCTGGGTTTAATAAATAGTTGCCAGGGATCAGACACCAAAAAGTAAGATGGTGTATTGGTTCAGCTTTTAGTAATACTTGGGTTCTAAATTAAAACTCACTGGAATCGAAGAAAGAACTAGTGTTTCATAAATACTACCAGAATTTTCTTATATTTATTTGGATCATTTGCTATATTGCTTTCAAATAAAATTTTATATAAAAGTAAAATAGCTGAGCATTTTTAAATCTCCCTATTTTTCCACTTAAAATAATTTGAGGTATCTCAATTTCCTTTCCAGTTTCCTTTTAATACCCTGTTTATAACTGGTGAGAAAGAGGCACAGTTAGCAACATTCTGCCCATAAGCAGAAAATCTAATGATTCACACACAGTGGTTTAGGAAATTCTCCTCTATAACATAGTTACTAAAGTTTTAGTTCAGATAGTAAGGATCTGTATTTTGCTGGAGAACGCCAGGGGATTTTTTTGTGATATTTCCTCTTACCCCTCTTACATCTTACTCTAAATAAGACATTAAGAAACACAGAAAAGTAGTAGCAAGAATTTTGTTAAGGTGTTATAGGCAGCTTTATTATTCGTTTAGTGCCTTACAGTACATTATCAAAACATCTTTGGTGCTTTACAATACAATTGTAAAAAGAAGGAATAAAGGAGTAAAATATTTTTAATGACTTCTTCTGTATGCATAGTCATCTTCTAGCCCTTTAGGACAGAACTAACTTAGACAAAAGAAGATTAATTAATGCTTGTGCACCATTTTGAAGAGTCAAAATACCTTAAAAAATACAAGTTCTGTTAACAAGAGATTTCAACACTTGTGATAATATGGGGATCCTCTGAGTTGAAAACAGCACTGAAAATTATATGACCTGAGAGAAAGAAATCAAAACCTGAATATGAAAACATTGGAGGTCCCCAGGTGGTGCAGGTATTTTGCTGTTCTCAGTGTTGCGGGCTGAGCACACATTCCACTTAAATTTTTCACAGGACATAGTGACAAACAGTTAAGCTTTTCCTCCAGACCTAGGGTGATATTTGAGTATCCATGATGGACAAACACAAATAATTTAATATTTTTTCTCTCCCCTCACCTCCCTAGAGAAATATTGTCATTGAGCTGCTTGATTACTTCTTGTGTTCTTTTGCACTTACATGGCTCTCTGCCTTGGTACTGCCTGCACTGCTGAACCTCAGCTTATAAGGAGTGACAAACACACCAGCTTGGCACAACCATTAAGTAACCACACTTTCCTGCTCTCAGAAAAGCAGAGACAGAACTTAGTCATAAAATAAACCCTGCCAGAGGATTACATTTCTACAAGACATCCAAGCCTTAAGAATGGGCTTGTTGCTCTTTCTCAGCACTGGGGACATCTCTTTATGAATTTCCAGAACTCATTCTGGCCATCATGAAACAATTGATTATCTTTGTCCAAAGGTGGTTAAAATTCCTTTTTATAATAAAACAAATAGGATTTTAACAAAATGTTTTCAATTAACTTTTGGGTGAAAATAATTTTTTAAATTTTGTTTGTTTGTTTTTGAGATTCCTTCAGTGGAAATCCAGGCATAGCTGCACTCCTAGAATAGTTGTTTATTGTGTGATGCAATCTGGGAAAAATAATTCAGTGAAAATTAAAATATGAAGTATTCATCCACTACTCCCTTTCTTGATCAAGGTTTTCCATAGAATATAACAGACTATGTCTTCCAAGTGATTGTATTTTATTTGACAGTTTTTACTATCAAACTTTGAGACTTCAAGAGAATAAATGGGAATAAACCACCCCATTGCACTTGCAGAAAGTGAATGGTCATTCCTGCACACCTTTACTGGGCATTTCTAGCTCCCCACAGTATGAGCTGTCCAATGCACTGAACTGTTCCATAGGGGCTGCCTCGTCAGTCCCAAAGAGGACACAAAAAGGAAGGAGAAACAGTTTTCCAAGACAAGACACAGGGGTGACAAACATACTGCAGAGAGTTCCCAAGGGACACAGCCATTCTCCAACATATCTTACGGCTTTTTTAAAGCTCTTTCATAGCTTACTGTTATGCTGACAGCATCTGAAATGCATTTGCACCTCTCTCCCACACAAAGTGCCTTCAGTGCCTACCAGCAGTCAGGTGGCTACCAATATATATTGCTTTGTGCTAGGTGTGCTGAAAGTGAGTCCATAAAAAAGCTTCCTAAAGCAGCTGTGCTTCCTTTTGTCTAGGTCTGGCTACCCACAGAGTATATGTGCTTTCTCTCCCCTGCTGAGAGAGCAGTGGTTGTGGTAGGGTGACCAGGGGGATGTGGAACAGGATGGTGGTTTCCTTTAGCAGCTTTGTAACTCTGGTGACTGTGGGGTGCTCCTTCAGCTAAGTAGAGGTGGCAAAGGCCTGGTTGCACTGTCAGGCTGTCAGAGATTTCCAAGCAATGGTAGTGGTGAAAGAGGGTATAAGTAGCTATTTTTGTCTTAGGACTGATTCAGCTGCAGTAGCTGCACTGTGACACACCGACTGCATCCAGCCATCTTCCCCTCCTCTGGGCACTGAAGGGTTGGTTACAGTTGTCAGCCCTATCTTCCTCTTTTCCCCTTTCCCTTGCCTCCTCCCTTTGATTCTGTAGGCAGCTCAGCCTCCGTAGTGTCACCTGCCGCACGCCGATAGTGACAGGAGCAGATAGCACTGCCGGCAGTGACATCCCTCTGTGCCAGGCACAATCTCCTAATCAGAGCACACAGCCCTGTGCAGTGCAGCCATCTAATTGTTTACCTTCCAATTTTTTCCTGCCCTAGGGAGACAGTGTTCCAAAGAACAGACCATCAGTTGAAGCCCTCAAGACCTGGAATCTTGCCATTTATATCCAACCTGACTGCTGGTCCAGGGGCTGAGGCACAGCTGCTGAGAGAAGCAGGTTCTACATGTCTGAGCTCTTAGTCTCCCTTCCCTTTGTTCTCTAGTTTGTGGTTACTCTCTGACATAGCCTTAAAGTGCAGCGCTTAATCTGAAAGGCTGACATTAGGAACAGCAACAACAATGCTTAGCAATAATCCATTGCATTTCTAGAGTGTTTTCTGCCTACAGATTTAAAATGCCTTGAGAAAAACTTGTATTGTCAGTATCCTTATTGTAGAGGTCAGATCCCTGCAAAAGAGATTAGATAATAGTTTCTCATCTCCTTTCTGTTCCTTTAAAATATTCTAAAAGCAAGAAAAGAGTGTGTGTGAGAGAGGGAAGGAGGGAGGGAGGGAGGGAGGGAGGGAGAAGGTGGCGGAAGGAAGGAAGGAAGTGGTGGAAGGAAGGAAGTGGCGGAAGGAAGTGGCGGAAGGAAGGAAGTGGCAGAAGGAAGTGGCGGAAGGAAGTGGCGGAAGGAAGTGGCGGAAGGAAGGAAGTGGCGGAAGGAAGTGGAGGAAGGGAGGAAGGGAGGGAGGGAGGAAGGAAGGGAGGAAGGAAGGGAGGAAGGGAGGGAGGAAGGGAGGAAGGAAGGGAGGGAGGGAGGGAGGGAGGGAGGGAGGAAGGGAGGGAGGGAGGGAGGAAGGAAGGAAGGAAGGAAGGAAGGAAGGAAGGAAGGAAGGAAGGAAGGAAGGAAGGAAGGAAGGAAGGAAGGAAGGAAGGAAGGAAGGAAGGAAGGAAGGAAGGAAGGAAGGAAGGAAGGAAGGAAGGAAGGAAGGAAGGAAGGAAGGAAGGAAGGAAGGAAGGAAGGAAGGAAGGAAGGAAGGAAGGAAGGAAGGAAGGAAGGAAGGGAGGAAGGGACTCAGCCTTGTCCTTAGGACTTCAGTCACAGGCAAAAGAAATGGAATTATATTGAGCCAATTAAATAAAAATTTAAGTTAAAGCAATTAATCTTGGATTACATAGATTGATGGTAAGGAATTCTTGTTAAATGAACCGAATACGTACTTTTTTTTGTGATGCTAGAACTTTGTCTGCTGGAGGTAATTATATTTGCATTGGCTCCTCTGAGGCATTTGATTTGATGGTATACAACCTTATAATTAAAAATGAAAACAAGAGAAAATCAGCACAATGGATGTTAAATGGAGTAAATGCTGGGTAATTATCATTTAAATATGTGAGTGAGAAGTTGTCACTGAGCAAGTGGCATACACAGGATTCTGAGTGGATCTGTTCCCAGGCTTTAAAGTGCTTTTTATCAGTGCAACATTTTAACTCTTGTGAGATGAGCATTACCTCCTGATAATTACTCTGATAGATGATCTGAAGATCGTGGAGCAGCATGAAAGAGATGAATAGGTGAGATGGGGCTGTCTTAACTTACTGGCAAATTAGCTGGAAGGAAAACATTCTGTTTTTAATAGATATGATTGTGATAACTTATATGTAAGAAAACAGAAAGCAGACCACAATTATCAGATGGTACGAGGACAGTATACAGCTATCAGTTGGGAGATGGAGGTGAAGACTAACTTGAATATTTAAGGCTGGACTGCTCTGGCCCGAAAGAATAAAAGTGGGGAAAGGTACTTAAATAAGAGTATAGTCCATGAGATTCCTAGAAAATCTGAAAATTATCTACATTTCTTTTACAAGTATATTTAAAAGCTTATATATTCACATTCAGAGACACAGGTGGATATGAGAAAATCAACAAAGTGAGGAAATGAAGGAAAAGGTCGAACACACATTTCAAAGCTTGTTTTACATTCCATTTAAATTCTTAGTTAAACTGCTGAAATCATGAAGATTTTGCCCAGCTCCCCAGACATCTTTGACAGTCACTGGTTTTAAAGATGTTGGGATGCTCTAGTTAATATCTCTATGGTTCTTTTATCACTATTAGAATACTCAGACCAGTTCATTTGCAAACTCCTTAAAAAGTGAGAAATCAAAAACAGACACAAGATAATAACACAAGGACTAGAAAACAGATCTTATAATGAAAGACTCAAGGGCCTTAGTGAATTAAGTTATTGAAGGAAAATTAAGTTTTCATTTGATCAGCCCATGTGTTACCAATGGAAATGTTGATCAACCAGAGTTGTTAATATAACTGTCTGTAATACAGCAATGGAACATTTAGCTTATATCAATTCAAACTGGAAAAGAGAAAAACATAGTTTATGGTGGAGGAGAAATGGTGGAACATATTACCAAGGGTTATGGGTGAATTTCCCAACGATGAGGATTTTTCAGTCAGTATGGGATGGCTTTCTAAACATGGTTCTCTGGTTGCTCTGTAAGTCAGATCTGAAATGGCAGTTATTTTAATTGAAACTCTGTGAACTGAATATTAAAGGAACACCTTGTGTAATGACATTTGAATACCACAAAAGCTGCCTAGGCCTCTCTTGAGCAAGAGGTTCTAAACCTGAATGAACATAAGTGAAGGTCAGTGCCTTCAAGAGACACAACCAGAGCCACTACAGGATAGGCAGAGCTGGAGCCTTGGCATCCAGAACTGCAGTGTCCTTTCTTTGGTCCATTATATCTCAGCTATACTTTTACTGTCAGTGTTTCCTAACCTAGGACCTAAGGCAGCCCTATTTCATATATCACTGCCAACTACTGCAGTGGGAACTGAGCTGGATATTGAAGCAACAAAAGGCAACTCCCATATATGCCACATTTCCTCTTTTTTAATAAATGCTCTGTCTCTTTATTGCACCTAGAGTTTCAAACACCTGTCTCTCTCAGCTTTCCTAAGACTATACCAAACTATGTATAAAAATAATAACCTCATAAAACAAACACAAGATGAAGAAGTAGTAAAGAATTACAAAAATGAATGTCATAAAAAGTTAAACTAATCCCTTGAGCAGAAGAGGACTTCATTTTTCAAAAGTATGTCTGACTACACTAAGGAATTTGCAGTTTTAAATCCCTTCATGGCAGTCACTTTGCCAACAGACAATAAAGCTGCAGTTTAAAACTGCATTAATCTTCTGCAAAAGGCAGCAGAGAGCTTTCAGTGTGCTTTTAAAATCATCATTTTTCTTGTAGTACCAGCTACTCCGTGAGGGGTAGGGGGGAAAACCTGCAATTAAAACTTTCAATTATCAGGATGAGGCCAATAAACCCTTTTTCTCCCTCCTACCCCATCACATCTTCCTTTTTTCCTTGGTGTCTGAAGGCATGCCTGCATGCTTGCTCATCCTTCTCATTGCTTGAGCTATGTAATACATCTGACTGTATCCCAGGCCCAACATTGCTCTCCCAGTCATGTCCCAGCTCAAGATAAGGAATGTCTGTCCATGCAGTAGATGCATCTCTGTTCTGTTTGTTTGTACCTTGTCTTCTGTGTTCCTATGCCCTGAATAATCTGTTCTAGTGAAAGGTGCCCCTGCCCAAGGCATGGAGGTTGGAACTGGATGATGTTTGAGGTGTCCTCCAACATAAACCATTCTCTGATTCTATTATTCTATCTTTTTAGATGCTGAAGTGACTGAAAAAAGGGCTTATGTTGCTTTTGCATATGAGCAAAAAGCTCCTTGTGTCTCTCCCCATATATCCTATCAGAAACTTGTAAATGTTCTGCAATTACCTGAATATAACAGTAGGGAGGTGTTCAAAAAGGGTGGGGGAAGAAAAAGAAACAAAACTAAGAAGGTGTAAATGTACCAGGGGAAGCATTTGAGACAGGAAAGAACATCTCTGACTACAGTAGGAGTCCTAGTAAAATATCAGTATAGAATTTGAATAACTGTATATAGGCCTTGCCCTGATAAGCCCCGGTTGTTGTTGACGGGCTGCAGCTGCGATGTCCTTCATTGGGCTGCAGCTGTGGCTAGTGAAGATAACTGGGATAAAAGGGGCTGGGCTTGGCCAGTCAGGGAAAACCTGGAAGGAGTCCTGATTAAGGAATAGCAACAAGCAGAAGAAGTCAGAGCTGTGAAGAACTACCTCCAATAAGTATTGCTGAGAAGGTATGAGATGTTTGAAATATGATTGCTACAGTATGGGACTTTAAAATATGAAAAATATGAAATAAAACAACAAGATAACAACATCTGACTGGGTGGTATTATGGTTAAGGAGCCTGTATGTTCCCCCCTGTGATGCCCTACAAGTGACTGAGGTGTAGGACTGTCACACAGTTTCAGGATTCAGAAGCCTGTCTAGAGGTCTGTATTCTCTGCTTGTCCTTATCACACTGCTGAGTGCCTTACAGGCTGTGATGTACCTATCCTCACTCACAATAGCTCTGTGAGTTTGATAGGACTCCTGCCACTCATTTTTTCCCCCCACAGAGCTAAAATCAGTCTCATAGAGTTAAAAGAAGTTTGCAGATGAAGAGAAGCTCATTTCACCTTTCAGTAATCACATTTTTGGTACCTTCTCCCCGTTACTTGCTCTATGCTCCATCATTTCCAACAGTCCCTTGATCTGAAACACAAGGAAGAGTCCATCTTGCCTGGGGTCAGGAAAAATCCTGCTTCACTAAGCTGAATATTTGGATTACATTAAAAAACCCCAAGATGATTAATCAAGATGTCTGATTCTCTTAAGCCTCCCGGAGGTGGTGTACTGGCAAGGCAGCATTAACACATCCTTGACAAGCCCCTCTCAAGTATGATTTTTAATTTTTCTGGGGAAAAAGCAAGAGCAACAAACCCAGTGTTTTTCTAATGTAATTATTATCTGACAATACATAACCCTGTTTTTTCCTATGCATCACTGGTTTTTCCTTATGTATGCACTGAGGACATGTAAAGTAACAGTCAGATGGAAAACTACAGAACAACAAAAAAAAGAGTATCCAAAATTTATCACTGACATTCTAAGAATTGTTGCCTTGTGATGTGCCATAGTAGGAGTGACTAAAATGCATGAACACCTGTTAAATATTCAGTATCATGATGAAGTTCTTGGAAAATAACTGGCTTAGATTCCTAGCTTTCAGAGTATGTGTGCCCAGCCACTTCAGCATAGCAGTGTCTTTGCAAAAGTCTCATTCTGTTGCCACTAAAATATGCTAAGTCATTAGTTTGTTGTGAAAATTCAAGCAATGATGGCGACTGTTTCCTTTGGGTATTTATAGTAAATTAGACAAGTGATGGCAGCATATGGAGCCTTAGAGATGGCAAAGAGAAGAGGCAAAGACAATTCCTATTATTTGGTTTATCAGGCCATGAAGGAGATATGTCTTTGCCTGTTGCTTGGCAGGAAGGGAGGAAGACATGCTGATTCTTTAGTAAAAATAGACTTTTGAATTTTTTTATGTTAGGGCATTTGCTCCTTTAAAGGTAATTCACTAAAATAATTTTAATATTTTTTCCATGCATAAGGAAAAAAACAGAGGGTTTACAGATTTTCTTCTTTAGCATGATCTTTTACCACAATGCTCTTACTGTTATGCTTTATTAGTAGATTAGAGGCCAGGGGAGCTCATTTATACAGCTTATACAGGCAGATCTGGACTTCCATCTGTGCTGATTGAAAAAGCAGAAATGTGGTACAGTTATGTGCTTTGGTATGAATTCCCTTGACTGTATTTATGGATCAATGAGCCCTGCAGAGACACAGAGCTCAGCGCTGAGATGATCTGGGCCAGGCTATCAAACTAAATTTCATCCAGAGGTGAGCTGAAAGGTGATGCTCTGTGGATGCGTCACTATCTAGGCAAGCTTCTTCACTATGTACATTGTTTTCCATTAGGAACATCTATTTCCAGTGTAGTCCCAAAAGCCTAGAAATCTGAAAAATGGAATTGGGCTTAACAAAATGCCTGGCCTTTTTTCAGTCAGATTGTTTAAACCCCTGGTATGTATATTCCATTTAATAAAAGCTTATTTGAAATATAAAACAGGCATCCAGAAAGTAATAAATAATTTACACATTGGCATTCTGAGGGAGGGAGGGGGGGGACTGCTGTACTTTTGGAAGACAAGATAGCACATTAGTATCTCAATAAATGTCTAAAGTCCAAAGGAGGCAGGAAAAAAGGAGGGCAGTAGTGTAACTTATTTTTTCATGTCTAATAAATGACTTCTGTGCTAAATGCACTTGTTAGACAGAGTTAGATAAAGTATGTTTTGCAATTACACTTGGGAAATCAAAATAAGCTGGGAAGTTTTGCCTGGATTGCAAACAGTAAATCCCTGAATATTCCTTCACCCCTTAGGTTAGCTTAACAGAGAAGGCTTAGGAACTAGAGCTGTATCTCAAGCTTGCAAAGTATCCAGAGAGGAGAAACAAGTAGTGTCTGATAAGGCTTTTCATTACAGCTGTTTAACATGCTTGTAGTTATGTTGTTCTAAAAAACTGGTGAGAGAGGCTGAACACAGAGCAGTGGTGGATGAGCATCCCAACTTCTACATATGCAAAACTTGCCAAGAAAATCAGAAGTCTGATAAATAAAGTGCATGTTTTAGTGCATTCCTATAAAGCAGCTGTATGTTATTTTTAATGGGTAGAATCATTCTGGAAAATAACCAAGATGCTTGCTTAATTGTCAATAATTTAGTATTGGAAAACTGTGGTTGTGATTTCTGAGGCTGAAAAAGCATTTTGGGATAAACAAGCAAGTTGGCCACTGCAGGGAAGTTCTGCTCTTTCCCCAGAACAGCCTCTGGGCAAGGCTCTAAAGGACCCAATAAAATGTTTGATCTTTGCTTTAGTATTTGTATAGCTTCCGTATAGTCTTACCTGAGCAGCTGATTTGTCTTTACAACTCTCTCTGAGATGGTGAAATAATATTTGTTCAGATATACACGTGGAGATGAGATGCAAATGCACCAGAGATCCCAAAAAAGAACTTCACTGTAACAGTCCCACAGACTACACTGCCTACAATATTGGTACCTGGAAGGGTCAAATATGTAACTTTACACTGGAACCTGGGGAGAACTGCAGACATCAGATGGGGTAACTAAAACATTCAGATGAGAGAACATGAGACACTAAAGCTGGCCCCCGGAAAAATACTGAGCAGGAAGGAGTACTATAAATCATATAAATAAATGGGATTTAAAAAACTATTTCATGTGGGGCTATCACTTGTTTTTTTTCTTAAAATGGTGTAGTCCTGCTCTAATTCAAAATATCCAGATGTTGGATCTGAGTTTGTTTCATCTCACTGTGTGAATGTCCTGCTTACCATCCTTCAGACTGTGCAGAGAAGAACATAAAATATAGCAGGATAGTGACAGTAAAGAGAGTAATACATAGCTAAGACTTTGGAGAAATCAGTTTGCCAGGGTGAAATTCCAAGTCTTCAAGGAGTACTTATTCTATCGAATCTACACTCCATTAGGTGTGGGAAGCAAAATCTGATTTTGTGCAGATTTGTCTGAAAACTTAGGCTGAAAGAGAAATACAAGCACAGGTTTTGTAGAAGTTCACAAGAAATGCAGTGCTGAATAAGCACAAGGAAATCTTCATTGTAATGATGACTTTATGGTCCTGGAAATCCAGATTAAGATAGGAACATAAAACATGCCAGTGAATATTGGGGCTAGCACTACAGTGATGACTAAGTATTACAGTTTTTCAGCTTAATCCTGCATATGCCTAGGCACATTTTTGGCCCTATACAGCATCTCAGCTACACGTCATCTTACACATCATTTCACTCTGCTGAGCTGATGATTTTGGAGTAAGTTTAGGAACAAGGCTATTAATATATGTAAGTATTAACAGGATTGGGCTGAGAACTGTCCAAGTAAAAACTGAACTAATACTCTAAATTGGACAGATGGATATGATGTGCTTTTGGCAGACTTTTGCATTTCCTCCTGAAACTGGTCACAACTGCTTATAAAACAAGGGTTTATTGCAGTATTTATTTATATGATTTATTTTTCCTATGGCTAGAGTTTATAACTCATTTGCTTCATTTCCAGTTAGTATTTTCTTCCCTCTATTTATTCCCAAGTTGTTTATATATATACATATATTCCTTTACATAAATAAATATAAATGTGCTATCCCAAATACTTATGTTTTCCCATGAACAGTTTATGTTCTTTTTCTTCTATCAAAATCTTTAGATAAAAATTAGAAGGATATTAAATCTTAGCTGACCTGCTTGCATTCTGTCATAAGATTGCATTCTGTCATATTACACTATGTTGAATATTGTCACCACAGAATCATAAGAGCAGGTAAAGACAGAATGTGTAGTATTTACTACATACTTACATTATAAATCTGTGAAGAAATATGGGACACAGTAGATAAAAACAGGTCAAAGATTTGTTCTTCTTCTCATTTTTCTTTTTTTTTTCTTTTTACTTCATATAAAGGAGGATTATGGCATGGGGCCATTCCTTGATTATAATTACCTTTTCCTGATTATAGATCTGGGGTGGTCCCACATGACTTAGGGTACTTTCTCCACTACTTCATACTACATCAGTGTGGGAACTAATCCAGAAGTGCTGATGCAAATTTAGAAATTTTTTGGATGTCATCTTCTCACTTGCTAGTCACCTGAATAAATCCTATGGAATTTGCAGTAAATGATCTTGATTTTGTTGAATTATGCAGCTGTAAGTTATTATTCATTTGCAGACAACTCCACTGAATTTCTACAGGAAATAATGGTTTCACCATTTTGACTTTGGTTGTACTCATCTACAAGTGGATGGAGATACCAGCCAGAATCTGTCTCTGGTGATCAGCAGTAGCAGAACTAGTCAAGGCCTTTAAGGAAGGATTTTTAAAACATGTTTTAGTACATTTGGTTAGAGGAGAGAACTGTGAGCCAGGTATCTTTATTGCTGTCCTCGGTCTCAGCTGAAGTCAATAAAAGGCTTCCCATTAATCTCCCAGGGAAATGGATTTGGCCCTACATATCTTCCTGTGCATTTGGAAAAGCTGTTTCTTGCACAGTGATTTCTGCTTTTCAGGTGAGATGAAACTAAGGGATGTGAAGGTACTTTCCCCCACTTTGGAATCTGCAGTAAGCTGAGCACCTGCAAGTTTTGCCTCAATGCAAACACCTTTCTGTAAACACTTTTCATTGATGAAAATAGCCATGCAGGCAACTTAATGCCATTCATATTGAACATCACCTTTAAAAAAATCACCTGTAAAAGTTCCTACCATTTGCATCTGGTTCTGAATAACAGTAAAGAAAATGAGACTGGCCCATGGAAGCAGCTGTAGTTTTTGGCAGTACTGTTTTTCATTAAAAAACAGTTCCACATCTCTTCCCTATTTTAAAGCACCAGATGACTTAGCTTCTTGCCTCTGCTCTTAAAGACACATCAATATATTTAAAATACCTGTGTATACTCAAAAAGATCAACTTTTTCCAATACATGAGAATTCAGCAATAATAGCTAACATGCTCCTTCCTCTTCAGAGAAATCTGTATGATTTGGATCTGAGTATGGAGATGTGCTGGTGACCCCATTTCCTTTGCACTGGTGACCCCAGACAAAAACAGGATGCTCTGGAAAAACTTGAATTGCCATATTCTACCTCTCCTAAAGAGAAAGAACAACAGCTTTCAAAACTGTCTTTATTGCACAGCAAAAGCAGAACAATAGATTTAGTACTAACCCCACAGTACTGCCATGTGAATAACCAATTTTTCAATTTTCTGGCAGTTCTGAATTTATTTTGTGTTAACCTGTAAAGTAATTTGTCATACAGAGTACTCAGCTAGCTAAAAGCAAGAGGAAAACCAATTCCAGTACTGAATAATGCATTTCTTCAAAACAGATGGTATTTATTTGTATAGCTTAAATAAATGTTTTAAAGAAATGTTTATTTTTAAAAGTTAATTTTGGAAAATTTTAAAACAGAATGTTTTGAGTTTTTTTTCAGGCTAGTTAAAATTTTGAACCAACTGTTTTATACCATGTTTGTCCATCAAGATGTAGAATAAAATAATAAGATTTTACTGGGAAAAAATTCTTATACCATCCACAGGGTAATCAAGCAGTTTTAGTTACAGGACTGAATCTTCATCAGAGCTGATCACATAAGTGCCCCTCTCAAAACATCAGTGATTACAAAGCTCATAACATATCCAGTGTCCTTTTCAATATTCCATAATTTTTGCCATATAATATTCCCATAACTACAAGAATTGCTAACATCAGAACAGACCGGGTCTCCAGTGCAGGCTGTCTTTATCCATCTGGGATCTTCTTATATGTTTGAAAAAAGGAATGAAAAGAAGAAGGAATCAGTGTCAAGAGATCTTCCAGTTTTGCATGATTCACTAAGAGAACTAGATATTCCCACACCAAATGGCTCAAAGGCTGTATATGGGGAATTGTGCTATTTCCAGCTTTGTGGCGTTAAACAGAAAAGCATCTTTGTGGCTCAGCTTATTTGGTAATCCTTTCTTAATTATGGAAATATATATGAATCTAAAATTAAGGGCTGTGCTCTTTTAACTTCCTGGTTTTCTGTCTACACGTTCCTCTTTAGCCAAGGGAACATGGAGAGTGGGACACATCTCACCTGATCTCACAAGAGTGAAAAAGAGGAACCTGTTCAAAGCTAGTCTCTGTGGGCTTCCTTTATAATTAATAGAAAGACATAGGTGCCTTCACAGAAGGGTTCATTTCAGATGAATTGTTCTGATGCCTGCATTAGGATGAGATGAATAGCCTTCTGAAGGGGCCTGTATTTTTCCATTGACTTAAAAGGAATCCTAGTGTGACTTAGATGCCTGAGGTAAGTGAGATTAATCCTGCCTTGAACCAAAAGGGACAATATGGTTTGGTTTCTATAAATGCATTTAGACTTAAACAAGACTAGGGAAATTTCCATTACAGATCAATAATTTCCAACACTACATATTTTCTGAAGAATGCATTTATAAACATGTGCCTAAAGTTTTTCTTAGTAACTATTATAGATGAGAAAATAAGAGAACAGAACCTTTTCCACCCTGTCCTCAACAGGATGCTTTTGAACATCTACATTTACATTTTGCTTGGCTGACTGAGCCAATTACTAGTATGCAGAAAAGCAGTGCTGGACTCCAAGGTGGGGGGGAATAGGATGATCCAAAAAGAATGTCCTTAAATTCTATAAAAGGAAAAATCATTATTTTATTAATATACTTTTGTAGTCAGACTAGGGTGCTAGGGCGAATGAATGAATACCTTTTTGAAATGCTATCCATGTATCCTGACCTGGGAAGTACCTAACAATGGATGCAATTACCTTTTCTGTGATGCCATCATTAGTTTTCCCTTAATTGTCACCTGAGTCACTTGACAAAGATTTATTTGACTTTTGATACTACAAGCCAAGCTCTGAAATACTTGTGAATTAGAAAGAACTCTACCTTTCCAGGGACAAGAACTGCTGCATCTCAATGCCAAAGTTTAATCACACACAGATTTACTGTGTACTGCTATTTCTAAGAGATGGTGAAGTAGCTAAGTGTGCCCTTCTGAGTAGAAATGGAAAACAAAGAATGAATTCCTGAGCTGTCTTTTTTCAGAGACAGTGGGAGAGGGGAAAGAGTGTATATATGCTGCCAGAAGAGCTAAAATAAATGCAAACTGATAATTACACTGTATGCAGATTGACATTTTTTATATTCACAGTGTATATACTAGCAAAATATAAATGCAGTGTTGTTGATGCAGTTGATGCAGCTCTCCCTCATTGCTCCAGCCTCTCCCAGCAGTTGGGGTCAGCAGTAAGGACACAGAGCACATGAAGTATGGCTGGCCACAGCAAGACCCAGATGCTAAGCCAGGGATGATATCTTTTCAGTAGCTGCATCTGGCTCATTGGCAGGCTCTACAGGCAGATCTGCTGGCAGGCCTGCATTTGCCTCTGGGTCTGTCATCTGTCATGTTGTTACGCTGTTGATGGGCTGTCTCTGCTGCCTTGCCCTCCCAGGCTGCCTTTGCCTTTCAACCACTCCTGCTGCCGAGGATTATGTGCTGTTCCAACATTTGGGGACAAGGGGACAGCAGTACATCCCTAAGACATGTAGTTCAGAGAGCAGGATCAGGACAGTCTCGGAGTCAGAAATATGCTGGGCACATGCTCATTAATGCATGTTTTAAAAAACAGCCTTGCAGGTTTGCAATTCACTTGCAGCCTATTTGTTATGCTTTGTTGCTAGTTAGTAATTCAGGGCTCCGGTGACTCATGCACCTTTGTTTTTAATTATGACACTTTCATTTCAGCATATACCTGATGATGACATATACAATTGTTGATTAGCAAAGCAGAAGCCCTAATGAGCAGGGGGTAGCTTAGTGTGCTGGCTGTAAAAATAATATGAAATGTATCATTGATTTCTCCATTCTCTGCTGCACGGTGCATGATAACTTGGAGAAAACCAGTTAAAATAAAATATTAATGGGCTAGCAGTACTGGGAAAACAGCTCACTGTTAACATGCTCAGTAGTGAGAGAAAATTACAGGTTTCATTGTGTATGCTGCACCATCTGCCTACGCAGAGAGCTGAAGCCGTAGGCTCTCCCGGGGGAAATAGCTGTGGATAAGTTATTCAATTAGAACAGTATTATTGGCCAGCTACCTTGGAGAATTGGGTTGATGATGTTGTGATTATCCTGCTCCACATTCCTTCATGTCCCAGACAGGCTGCATCACTTTGCAACTTCCTTAAGTGCTCACTCAACTGTACAGTAGGTGAGCAATTGAAACAGGGAATATCAGGAACGCCTGAAAGAAAATCAATTTTGAATGAACTTTCTCTGCCTAGCCACAGCCTACATATTCGGAGTCATATTGTATTTTTTGTGGACTTCAGTGTAGTAAGTGACAGAACTGGCAGTGGGAGGAAAGAGAATTTCATTGTGTGCATTTAACCTGTGGCTGGGCACCAGATTTCATGTGCTAGGTTACAAAATAGTACAATGCTCCTTCAAGTGTGACATTCTTATTAGTGACACAGGAGCTTTCAGAGAGTACTGCCAAGACGTGTTTTAAGAAACTGCTCTGACCCTTTGTCAACAAAACTCCAAAATGTTTTTTTCTCTTCTTTGAATGTTGGGTTTTTTATTCTTGTGCAAAACAGATCAGATCATGGCCTGATCTCTGTCTTGCAAATCCATTTTTTTGCTGACCTCAGGTTCAAATTAACGACATCTGAGAAGTATTGTCAAAATAGAACTCACTCTCACTGTGCTACATGCATAGGAACATAAACAGAGCAGCTTCAATTTTTTTTTTTTTTAAAGAAGCAATGCTGCACTTAAAGTTTAGATTTTTAAAATATTTTTTCCTATAAATCTTCATCCTTTTTCATCACCTAGTCTCATTTTAGCTGTTCCTGATCTACTTTCATCAACAATGGGATTTTGAGAGAGTCAGGACTTGCTGTATCATTTGTATGATGTCTTGTATCACATAGACTGTAGAAATCTTTAATATCATTAAATGAATTGGTGCCCCCTGTAACTAAGCAGCAAAGGTTTATGGTCTTACCACTAAAACTCAAAAAATAATTCTTTTTAAGAATTGTTTCTATGTTCAAAATTGTAGTCATATTTCTTTCCTAGTCTGTCATGCGCTGATGTAATCTGGAAAATCTAACAGGGAATGCTACAGGGGAATTCGTGGGAGTGGCACATTTTTCAGCTGTGCTTTAATCAGAGCTGAGCTCTCCTGGAAAGGTGACTTATGCCTGCTTTGAGTTCACATCACTATCAGTAATCTTTGCCTCGTTCCTCAGAGCTGAATGTCCTGTTAAACAAAGATGCACATCGTCCACAAGGCTCACAGGAGGAGGCATTTGCGAGGTGACAAATGAGGTCATTGGCTTTGCAGTGAAGAGTCCTCAGACAAGCTCAGAAAGGTGCAATCTCTGAAAACAGCAGTGCTGCTGCATGACTGATAACACCAAGTTGGTTCATTTCCTTGCCATTTATTTTTCACTGAATATAGTGGGGGCAGGATGGCAGCAGGGAGATGCCCTGCCTGATCACCTTGTCCTTGTTGCAGTGCTTTGCTCAGGGACAGAGAAAACATAGTCAGCCATCCCAAATGCCCAGAGCAAGGCTGGCCTGGAAGGGAGAAAAGGGAGAACTCTCAAGCTGTGGGAGCTCTTGTGCTTTAGGAAAATTTGGATCATGTTAGTGACTTCTTTGTAAAGTGCCTTGAAGGGACACGACAAAAACCAATGTCAAGGGATGAAGCAATAATAGTTATTCATATCTGCTTCCACCAACCATTTTGAACCATTTTCTGCAAGTCCTCTTCATGCTGCACCTTACATGACTTCTCTCCCAGCTCCCATCCTCCCTTTTGTGTGAACATCTGGTACCTCCAGAGGGCATCTGCAGACCAGGGTGACTTGCACCAGTACATCTGTGTGACTTGTAGACTGTGGGACAGTGGTTTTGAGCTTCATGCTTGCAGGGCAGCAGCACATAAAGCATGAATATGGATGAAGTGCTGCTGTGCCATGTGTGCTCACGCTGCTAATGATAAATATGATAATAACGGCAGGCCCACACTCAGAGAGAAAATTCAGCTCCCCCCATGTGCACCCTCACTGATTGAGTCTAGAAAAGGCAGAACTCATCTATCAGCACCTTGCAGGGCCATAAAATACATTGACTTTTTAACTTCTTCCACTCCTTAGAACCACATTTTTGCATGCAGACTATGACAGGGAAATTATTATGGGACTCCTGGGATATGCAAACCACTGACTGAATGGAGTGCCATTTCCTTTCATACTACCAGTGGAGAAAATTGTGCCATCTGAACCCACATGCTCACCAGCTGATGAATGTGAGGCTATAGCTTGCTCTTCATTCAGAGCTTTCCTGTCCATTTTCACACCTGTGGTCTATTTAGCTGTGGCATATGTGAGCTGCTGGAGCAGAGAAACCTGGAAGCACAGCCCTGGATCTGGCTAGAGGCTGTGGCTGGAGCAAAATGGGTGGCTGCACACCATGTACTGTTCATGTAGTGCCTGTTAGTGTGACACTGTCATTCAGACACAGCTGGACCTTCCTGGACAGGCTGTCCTTCAGGAAGATGGTTGCTGTCTGCAGGCTGCCCATGGAACCTGTGAGGTGAGCAGACCCACAGGCACCCTGCCCTGCCTGCTCTGCCACTTGCTCCTGGGGCCATGCTTCCCTCACAACAAGGGAGGGAAGGTGCTGTCCAGTCACCTGCAGTGACCATGTAAGCGACACAAGACACAACCAGGCCCTAGGCAGTGGACTTGGCATCTTCAGAGTTGAAGTGTTTCAGCTGACTTCAGTGGGTGCCTGATTATGCTGTCTCCTGGAGATAACCTCCAAAAGTATGGGACTTTCTTTGGATCAGAAATGGGAAAGACAAGATGGGTCTGCAAGACAAATCATTGAAAGCTGTTGACTTAATTTTAGTTTGCTGAATACTTATTTAAGTGTCGAGTACTGACTGTGAGAATTTATTATCTTTACTGTCTAAAGAAGAACTTAGGGGTTCAGCAAGAGATCATAATGAGGGGACAAAAAATAAAGGAAGCATGAACTACAAATCTTGGGCTCAGTCAAGTGAAGAAAGAGGAAAGTGCTTGGTTATAGAGATGTTTAATTTTTTTCTTGCGCTGGCTGTTCTCATCCAGGCATGAAAAACTGAACTTCCCCATTAGTCTGGCTACATAGACTTCTTGAAGGGGCCTGATCCTAGGAGGACTTACAGAAGAAAAAATCATGTTCCTAGCACAAACACCCTGCGTAGCAGTAACAAATAGCTAGTTGTACTGATTCCAGAGTTTTTCCATGACACAGTCAGGCAAACAAAGCCAATCTGCTGGCATGGTCCCAAACCTGCCAGTTCTGGAGTGAGCTGTGTCAAGCTGGGGCAGGCCACCTGTGTCTAAGGAAAAGGTAAGGCTGGAAAGCCCTGAACGGATCTGTGGCTGACCTCCTCCAGTGACCCTGATAGTAAATGTGGGTACACGTGGTTAAAGCTCAGTCTGCCCCTTGTCACACTTCTGCCTTTGTTCAAACTGACAGCTAAAATGACCAAGCTCCCAAAACTTAAACTGCTAAGCCTCTATTTGAACACATATTACTTTTTTTTTAATCAGATTTTTTACTGTGGTCATTCCCAGAGTAGGAAAAATTCCAAACTAAACTGAGAGATTTTGGGGTGTTTTTGTAGATTCACTTCCTGAAAGATTGCTTTGCACCTGAGGTTCAGATAAAAAACAATGATATCAACTAGTTTAAAAGCAGCAGTTTTCAACAAAGGACATATTATTACTTAGACCTCTGCAACCACTTATTTATGTTACAGTCAAAAAGACATCTTCAAAGTTACTGAAACAATTCTTTACAGGCTCTGGGAAGAAGCTAGATGTCCCTACTGGACAATATCTTCAGCAGCCTGTCATCTGGGATGTGTATTTATTTTTCTAACAGAAGCAGGCAAGGGGGTATGAAGTGCAAAGCAAATGGTACCTCTCTAAAATATGTCTTTTATTTAATTGTTTTAAAATCCTATTTTAAAATGTTCTATTCATCTAAATGTTGTGCTTGGACAGACTCCAGGGCTGTCTAATACTCATGGAGAACAAGGAGAGTTTTTGTACACATCTGCCTTTGAGAATTTTACAATAGTGGATATTTGTGTTGTTTCATTTTTGTACATACTTCCTCCTCAGGGAGAATTCTGTATCTGGAAGCACATGTTAATTTAACCCTTGAGTAGAGCTGCAGCAAGAAATGGTTTGTGTGTGCCCCTTTGGGAAACCAGTGGTGATGGTGAAGAAACAAGCTGTCAAAGACTGAGAGTTTACTGTTGTTTCTGTCACCTGCTTATTTGAATTGTGAGCATTGGTGCATATACAATTTACCAACAGCAGCAGGTCCTAATATATAAGTTAAAAAATCCACTTGCTATTGTGTGAGATAAGCAGGATGTTGGAGAGACGGGTACCAACACTGCCATGTAAATTTGTCTTGTCACAAATGTCAGAAGTGTTCTGTTTTTAAAAATCCTCCATTTTTTAAATAGAATCTAAGACTGATACAAAAGGAAGAAAAAGGGAGCATGCCAGAAGACTATTGAGAAATTACATTGGTTTTCCAGGGAAAAATACTGAATAGGTTAGTTTAAAGGGAGAAAAAAGAAAAAATAAGAATCAGAACATGAGTTATTTTCAATTTGTAATGCCGACTCAGCATGGGAGAGAAAGGATAAGATTTGGCTGATGAAAAAACAATTCTCTTGTCCCTTCCTACTGGCCAAATGTCTTCCTAATAGTTTTTACAAACACAGCTAATTGTGTCAGCAATGGGAACATACATTTGAAGAATAAACCTTGATCTTTAAATGGTGGCAAGATGAATAGGGAGAGGACTAATGGTAGATACACTTTTCATGGTTGTGTTTGCTGTAACACGTTTGATGCAACAATCCACATGCAGCAGGAGGCAATGTCTTTGCACCCATTTCCAAGCCCGCTTCAGCTGACACTTCCTCCCAAAGCCATTCTCTCTTCCTTTCTCAGCATGGTCAGGTTACCAACACTTACAGGTCTCTGCATCCTTGGTATCTTATCAGCATCTTCCTGGGCAAAACTTTTCTGCTAAACAGTTCACAATCCGAAGCAGCTTTCCATGCTAATTTCTTGGGTGATGGCATGAGCCAGTGTTCAGAGAATCACCTATTCCTTAGGTTTCCTGTGCAGTTTTGAATATTCAAAAAAATAACCTTTCTAAAGGGAAATTATTGGTTGCCACAACCAACCAGCACCAGCTCTGAGTTTTGAGCTTTTTCTCAGCCATTCTGTGGGTCACCAATGTAAACAAAATGTTTCGCAAAGAAAATTATTCACTTCCAGCAGAAAGCAGGACTATATCTGTACATGATAAAAATGTTTCACACCTGAGCAGAAAGCATGCATGACAGCAAATTAACTTCAGTTGTTTTTCACACCATAGGTCATTTATTCTGCTTGAAAATGAGAAATTGTTATTGTCTGTATCAGACAAATGAGACGTTTCCCATTCTAAGTCACCTAAAAAGTTTATTCCTGCTGTTCCAAGAATTTAGTGTCAGTATGAGATATAGCATATCTACCTTAAATATTAAAATAACAATGGCTTTTAGTATGTCAAAATAAGGAAAATAGGGTGATACTCAGCATCTGGATCTTAGCTGCAACAGTGACAAGAAATATATTTTCAGTTCATCTAAGATAATTTAGGAGATCACAGGACCTGCAATTGCTAGGATCATATTTTCTTAATCAACTTTGCAGTTTTCTGTCATACAAGCTTTGTTCTTTTCTTAATCAAAACTACTGTAGCAGTTTTTGTGGTGGTCACTGCAGAAACTGCAAGGGAGGATTAGGGAGCAGGAAAACATATGTGCTTATCAGTTCTTAAAGCTGGAAAGCAGAAGTCAAGTTTGCACTTTGTGGATTTATTGTCTTGAGAGCAAAAGCTCACCTATGGAGCACAACCTGTGATTAATTACATACTAGTAAAACACTTCCCTGAATATTTAGATGCTATTTCTGTGCTATTTGACACCTGTTTTTTTTTAATTTTAGTGCTGACTGACTCACTTTAAGGGCTAAAGCAGAAGTGTACAAATGATCTTCCAAAGAACAGATGTGAAAATTCACACAAACTTTAATAGGACCAGTATGGAATCTCTCACCAATCTTGCTCTTGGCTGATTTCTTGTCCTTTCTAAGCAAAGGTGTGCACCCACTGCTGCATGTAGGGATTCTGCATGTGACTAAGGCCATATGTGCAGAAAGAGAGAGAGAAAAAATGAAACTGATTTGGGGAAATTGGTTCAAATGGTGCCTGCACATTGGGGATCTCTGAGGCCAAGAGTACAGAGTGGGCAAGCTAAGGTCCAAATTTCCAAAAACACACACAAACACATACGATGATATTCATAAATTTAAAATCTTACATTTGATAGAAAATAAAATCAATCACTTGACCATCAAGTGAACAAGCACACCTATTTTGATAGAAATTTCCTTAAAAATAGTTGCCAGTAAAACAGGATTTCTACCACAAACAGAGTCAATTCCATGAAGTCTTTTGCTAATTTAGTTATAATTTTTTCATTCAAATAGAGGCTCTATTCCCATCTGACAAAGGGGTCCCCCTGCATCTGGAAGATGGTCCAATTACAGTTTAAAGAAACTTACAGAAAGGACAACTAGCTGAAGATAGAAGTCTCTGAGAGTGGGGAAGTAGAAGTGAGGGTGGGTGCATTCTCATATGAGTAAAGTGACGACAATTATATTTGTCCTGAAGTTTTGCAGGGACAGCAGTCAGGCCCTTGGGATCAGGTTCGGACCTGCTTTCTATCCTTCTACTTCCCCTCTCTTTCACTATGTTCAGATCCCGTAATTATATGAAAATAAAGCCTTGCTCTGGTTCATTTTTTGCTCTTACACACATTAACTAAAAGGGTCCCTTAAATTAAAAGCTCTGTTTGAGGCAGTACTGGCAGTACAGACAGTGAAAGACTGCTGTCAGATACCTTTTTCTGGGAAATAAAAAGGAGACTGCAGGCAGCCTCTAGCTTGGGAATCCCACCCAGGGCAAGATCACAAAGAGCTAACACCACTTTCTCGTTCTCTCCATCTTCTGGGAGTTGACAACATAACCAGGGGACTTCATTATCAAGCTACAACAATGCCTGAAAGGAGAATTGCATGATGATGCATTCCCGTGCTATCCCATGCTTGTCACAGGCGTTGAGATCCCTGAGCTGTCGTGGGAATGTCCAACTGATGAGGAAGCATTTGAAGTCAACTAACTGCTGAAAATGCCTGTGTGCTCCTATTTATTGCAAATAGGCTGTGCCTCGCTCCCTTTAGGCATGGCTGGGCAAATCTTAACCCTTGCAGCTTCAGGTCTCCAGACCTTCTGCTTCAGCCAGCAGGGCTGTGAGCCATTGGATTGCCTGGAAACAAGCAGGGGGCTTTACACTACAAGCCTCACGGCATAAGAATTTTAACATCTGGGCAGCTGGCCAGAACTTGAAGTCTTGTAAAACTTGTTTCCATGAAAGAAAGAGATTGATTATGGAGTTAAGATTTCCTTGATGAAAGTATAAATCTATAAGGGACATATACACAGTCTTGTTTCCTTGACTACAAGAGGAATCAAACAAGAAATTAATTCTTCAGTCCCAATTCCAAACCTGTTTTGGCCAAACACCCAACTGAAAACTATTGTTTTTTTGCTTTTCACTCTGCATTTCCTCTGTCACTCTACCATAATAGCTGGTGATTTCTTTCAGCTTTCTTAGTGTTTTTCTGTGTTGCATGAGAAAAGCTCTTCAAACAATGCCTTTCCTACTCCTGAGCAATTTTAGCGTAAAAAAAAGCAGAAGCCTGGTAATACTGCTGTTTCCTCTCTCTTTCTCTCTCTCTCTTTTTTTAAATTTTGAATAATGGCATTTAAATTGCAAAGTATCACAGGTTTTAGTCAGTTCTTCTATCCTATGCATTGTTTTACAGAATTTAATCCAGGACTTCCATACGATCCCGTTTCCATGCAGAGAGAATTGTCACTGCTATGAACAGTAGGACTGATCAGCTTTGCTTTTCAGCAGTACTGAGCATCAAACTATCAAAAGAGGGTTTCTTAACATCAACATTCTTGTCAAGATTAGTATTTCACAGCTCCCCACAACCTCGAACAATATCACCCTCCATGCTCCTCATACCATTGTGCATTTCCACTTCAGTACAACTAGCTTGGACAAAATTTCACCTTAGGTTGCTTTCTTACCACACAGCTGGAAAAGCAAATGACTTTGCTGATAAGGGTGGCTTGTTTTTTTGTACTTTACTGCAGTACTTACTATTGGACACAGCCTAAAAACGAGCCACACCATTATGGGGAAGTTTCTCATCCTGATGATTTTGTGCATCTGGGCTGGCATGGCCATAACCTTTGGCTTTCATCATTCAAAGCAGAAACTTCATTCTAACAGAGTTTGAGTAATAACTTAACAAAAATCTATTGACTCTGTTCCAGTATATCCTGCCCCATTCCTGGAAAGGATTCAAGACCAGGTTGAATGGGGCTCAGAGCAATCTGGTCTGCTGAAAGTTGCCTCTGCCCCTTGTGGGGCACAGCAGGAACTAGGTGATCTTTAAGGTTCTCCCAACACAAACCATTAAATAATTCTATTATTATTTGGAACAAAATATCCTTAAATACAAATGTTGACACAATTTTAGCTTTAGACATTTATACCTTGTGTAAGTTGAAGATATCACTGAATAAAAAACCGCCGTTAATTATCCATTAAGGTTGTATATTATTACACACTAGAAAGTTTTCTCCTTCAGCTGCCCTCTTTGACACACACTTTATAAGGTCTTCTTCCCTGCCAGCTCATCTTTAGGCACATGGAAACAACCTGTTCCTGTGCCTTTAAATTTCCTCCTAGAGGAATGCCCAGCTTTCCTGCTGTCTTCTGCCCTTTGAGAGTGCCTCCAAAGAGACTCTCTCAGTCAAGCCCCAAAATAGGAGTGAGCAAAAAATAGGAGAAGGGAGCAGAAAAAAGTGAATGGAAAAAAAGGACACACAGAAGGAAGGAGATGGATCAAGAACTGAAATTCTCTAAATACCAGTGGAAAACAGCAAGGTTCCTGGTAGGTAGCATGGAAACCTTGGCTATATGCATATTGCCACGCTGCACTTCCCCCATTATGGCCACATGTCCCATTGCTCAAGGAGCCTCAGCAGCAGAGAAAATAAATGAACAAAAGAGGTGTTCCTCTTTTCCCAAAGTTTATTTGTGATGTTAATGCAAGCTTTACTAAATTTGGAAATGCAGCACATTTAAACTGGTAAATCAATAGGGAGATGGGAAAGGAGGGACAGGATCTGCATTCTTTTCCACTGAAAATGTTAAAAAGAAAATGTGTGCTTGTTGTTGAGCTGGGAAAACAATCTTAAGAATTAAAAATGCTTCATCTCTTCACTGATTTCTGCACTTTTTCATTTATTTCCAAGTCTTTGGCAGAGGATCAGGGAACCCAGAGCAGCCTCTTGCTGATCTCATGCAGCTATTTCATGTTGAAAACACTGATCTAACAACTCTCAGGTGCATGGTTGGGAAAATTGTGATTATTGTTCAGAGAACTTGCCATGGGGCAGCTGACCATTGATTCCTAATGTGTACCAGATGGGACCATGGCTCTTACTTTGTACAGAGAATTATTTAGATGCACTCTGAGAATAATGGTGATAGTCTGCAGATTAGTGGTAACATTAGCTTTTTGTGAATTAAAACTGTTTACCACTACCAGGGAAAACACAAATGGGAATGCCATGAGTTTCTAGAACCACACCTAACAGTTTTTTTAAATGTTGGATAAAATGTGGATTTAACCTTTTGTGAGGTTTTCTTCCTTAGTATATTGCTTACGTAAAGCCCCAGAATATTGGTTCAGACACTGAGTGGTAAAGGATCCATCTCAGCTGCCCTCATATTCTGTCTGCAACCAAGATGCCCAATTTCAATTCTCTCATCTCGCTCTACAGTCAGTGGAGAGAAGCACACATCTATTTGATGCTTCTCTGAAGTACTCTGAGGTGATCTCTGCCTAATTCTCTCCATTGCCCATGAGGGGAGTCCTGGGCAGCTAGGCAGATGTAAGTGCCTTAATCCTGAGAAAAGTCTCATTCCAATTCCTCTGTTTGCTGTTGCAGGTGCAGATGAAGAATGAATGTGATGGTGATTCCTCCTCTGCCTTCTCTGCTGAGCACGTGGATGGGTTTTGCAATAGTGGTGTTGGTCTCCAGATGAAAATTATGAATTTTGTCAAATCGAGTCACTACCAATTAGCAATAATCATTCCTGATCAAAAGCTGTGGAGGCAGGCACCAAACCAAGGTACCCCTTAAGCATGTACTTAACTTAAACATGCAATTAATAGCACTGACAAGTACTTGTTTAAGTGCTCTGCTGGATCTAAGCCCTCTTCTTTTAACCAGTATTCACCTTCCTCTTGCCAGTAGAGCTCTGACAGGAATGAATTACGCAGCTGGGATGTTCTACAAAAGAAAAGCATGTCTTCTGTGGCATGCACAAAGACATCATTTGGGTTTTAATGAGAAACTGTGTTTTTAAAATAATAGGAAGGAAAGAAAGATCAGAGAAAATGTCCCTTTCAACTTTGTTCTGAAAAGCCATGAGTCAATATTTTTATTAAAACAAGCTGTTTCCTTCATTCTTTTGCCCTTAACTTGTAAAATTGAAAGTAGTTTTACAAGGAAAATCTACAATTCTATTTGGCATGCAGAATGCTAGAGAAAAGTCCTAAATTGGCAACAAAGGGAAATATTTTTACTTGTTGACTTTACTGATTGAAAAATAGAATTTAGAGCAAGTCATAGAAATTTTTCCAATAAAGTAATCACCTGACAAAAATGTTTTGCTTTTAGGAAAACTGATTTCTGATGGATGCAACCAATCCAAATATTTTTAAAATATATTTTCAAACCTTTTTTCTAGATATTTAACAATGTTTTTACCTCTTCTTTATTTTTAGAGTTGTACACATTGCATTTGGTCTAAGATTGCACCACTCAGTGTTCAAACTGATGCTTACCATGCACAAAACCAGGAAATTTATATTTAATGTTCCTACATTAACTGAATCTCCTATTGGAGATATATCTCCAAACTCCGAACTCAGTTTTTTAATTATTTACCTCAATCTATTGAAAGTTTAAAAATCAGTCAGTTGCTGAAGATGTTCTTGGCTTAACATAAAATACCAATGATGTCAAAATGCTCCCATTGCAATGCCAATATTTCTGCAATGCCCAGAAAGGAAAAAACCCAGACAATAACTGGAATGCTCTTATCTCACCTAAAAATCTACCTGAGCCTAAAAGTGCTCCTATCTTTTATAAAACAACAAAAACTCTAGTGGAAAAAAAATCATTTTAGAACAAGACTGAAGATTAACTCAGGCAATTCCAAACAGGGAGGGACATCAAGATGGATGTGTGAAATTTCCAAAATTAAAAAGATGATGTGGAAAACACTACAAAATAGTCATTTTTATATTTGTCATGTAAAGAGTTCAGTTTCAATCCAGTTGCTGACTAAAGCTGTGTTACAGCATAATATAACATCCTGATGCATGTGAGAAAGCAAGTTACCACTAATATGAGAATTTTGAGAGAATTTCCTGCCTTGTTTAACAGAAAACCTTCATCCACTGTAGTGCAAAGTCAGGGTTTCACAGGCAGGAGAAGTATGGAGTTTTGAAATTGCTAGCAGAATGCACATAAAGCAATTAATTGCCTGGTAACCTAAAGCAGCTGCAGCTTTCTGCATGAGTCTGGAGTCCATGGCCATAGGGATGTGGAGAGGTTTTTCCCATGGCTGTATGGAATTCTGGCAACTTTGTAGGGAGTCCAGACTTCCACCTCGGTTCTTAGAGGTAAATGTATTGCATTCATTTTTTCAGAAGACATTCTCCAATTCTTACCTCTCAGATATATATATCTCTCGAGCATAACTCTGTTTCAGTGAGATTTTATACAAACACACCGAAACTAGCACATTCAAACTCCTCCTGTTGACCACTTCAGCTATGCAGTTGTTGCTGCTTTTATTGGCCCTTTCCTCCTGAGGAACTCATGAAACAAGATCCAGATGTTAATGTCAAGCACTTTTCTTACTTCTCTTTATAGACTAAGACTTTGTTTCTTAGGACTCTTCATCTGCAAATACCTCCAGAGTAATGCTTGACTTTAATTTCTTAGTTAATTGATGTCTGGATGCAGTTCTGTGCTCTAGGATAACCCTGCTTGAGCAGGGAGGTTGGATCAAATGATCCATTCTGTGATTCTTCTCATTCAAATTCGTGTTGTTCTCAGGATGAGCTCACCATATTAAAACACCATCTCTACTTCAGTGGCTCAAAATGTAACAACATTAGTCAGCAGACACCTAATCCTTCTCAAAGTAATTGGGAAAACTAGGAACTATTTGTTTTCTCTGCTCGTTACTGCTCCCAAACACCATTTAAATATCAATTTACATGCTTTATAAAATAATAAGTGCATTTCTTTTAAATAAAAATTATTCAGCTTAATGCTTTAATACTTAATGCTGAAGGCCCCCGTTATTTTCAAGTTCCAATAGAGGTAGCTGTCAGAATCAACTGTTGCATAAATTGCAGGTTTAAAATAGAGATTTTAAAGGTGTTATTTATGGATCACTTTTTGAAAAACCGCTACTTGGGGGTTTTTAGGTACTTCCCTTTTTGGGAAGCTACCAGACTTGATTTGGACCCTACCAAGTACTGTAGTGTCCATTACTTTATGGGCAACTTGTTGCCAGACTCCAATGCCTGCTCTGCCTGTCAAGTAAGGTATTCAAAGAGGAGGCTTTGAAGTGCCCAGGAAGTAGAACTCTTGGTCTGCTAAGAGAAGCCTTTAAATTGCAGAGATTTACCACAACACTGGCACCACAAAGGTATTTATTCCCTACGAGACACTGGATTTTAGAAGAGGATGGTGGAGGAATAAGATGAGCACTTAAAGCATTTTGCAGATACTTTTGGAAAAAAATAATATTTGAATGAAGTGTATTTTTGCCAAAATCTATATTCATTGTTACTTAAAACTTATGGGTCATGATTCCACCTTTTTTGCTGATGACAATTTTGGGGGAAAAAAGCTATCATTATCTGATCCTGGAGAAAGAAAGGTTACCTTTCACCTCTCTAAATGGTGTGGTTTATTTGGTGAAATTTGTTCTTGATATTTCCAAGGTACTTCAATAAATCAGGACTGTGTAAATTAGTACCACAGATCTGCCTCAGAATGACCTTCTGTTTCTGTATAACTACGTCCACAGTCCTTTGATCTGTGTTCCTAACCTAGCTCTGCTTTGTTATATTTAAAGAAATACAATTCTTGGGCCTCCCTTCAAACTTGACAGAGTAGTAACTTCCAATTTAGAAAATTATTGGTCAAAATTCAGAAATTCTACTGCCAGAGTCATTATTCCTACTATTGGTCTACTAGGAATGCTAGAAGGAACAAGCAGCATAGAGCAGTGTTGATAATTGCTGGAATGTAGTTTTCTTTAATCTCAGTTATTCTTGTCCTACACTTCATCTTGTTGCCTATCTGATGGTAAAGAGACTTTCCTCATACAAGTCCTAGCAAAAATTACAGGCCTCATACACCCTCAGCTTTGCCCATTGCAGAGATTCTGTAAGTTTCAGTTTCACAGAGTTTGTACCAAGATCTCAGGATCCTGGCTGCTCAGGATCCACAGGGTTCCTGAATGTTGCAGGCATTTCTGCTCCCCTGGAAACCTCTGTGAAGAACTGCCAAGACAATTATCAGGCTTATATGTCTGTCTCATGACAACATTTTTTCTCAAAGAGTAGTGCAGCAGAATCCTCTGACAGGAGACCAAAGTAGGAATTGCGGAATCTGTAAATATTTATTATAGCACCTTCTACTGCTCAAATTTATAGAATCATAGAATGGTTAGGTTGGAAGGGAGCATGTCATCTATTTCCAACCCCCCTGACACAGCCAAGGACACCCTTCACTGTACAAGGCTGCTCAAACCCCCACACAGCGGCCTTGAACACTGCCAGGGATGGAACATCACAGCCTCTGTGGGCAGTCTGTTCCAGTGCAAAGTTCCTTATTGTCAATAGAAATGGGAATGATCTACACAGCCCATTGCTGATGCCAGTGGGTGTTACTGGCCCTGGGCACTTTTGGAGGCTCTTGGTGTTTTGAGCTCATCAGTTCTTGTGGATTCAACAGGACCATCCGTTTCTGGAACTCCAGTTTTGTGACACTTTCACATTTGGCCTCTCAGTGCCAGTTTTTGACTATCCTTTAGCCTGCTTTGTGGGAAATCTTTCTCCATCCATACCAGTAGTTATGCACACAGTCCATTCACACAAATTCATACCAAAGGAGTATTTATCACTGGCTCTCCTGCTAAGTGAAGGTAGCAATGTAAGGTGGATCATACAGTACACAAAATGAGAAATTAACAAGAAATTAATGTAATTTTTTCCTGTTTTCTCTCAGGTATTAATAAAAATCCCACTGTGAAATCTAATAATCTTCATTATTTGACTTATAGAGTTTGCTATCTCCATTGTTCTTTTCAAGCATACACTTAAAATGTATGTATTGTTAGTGATTTGATCCTGAAAGGCTTACTTGCAGATGTCAGAGGGGATAGCTGCCTATGTGTTAGCTGTTCTGAGCAGAATTTACAGGACTGGGCACTATTTTTTGAAATGCATACTGTGAAATACATGGATACAAAACCTAGGCACATTAATATACAATTACGTTGTAACTGTGAAACCTTAACACCCTGTTAATATTGCGTCTTGCATCTAGTGTGTGATACATTTGAGAAAACATATGGTACATAATCCTTTCCAAATGGTTTTAGAAATGAAAAGGTGTCCTCTATGAACCTATGTCACCAAGGAAGGAAATGTTTCCTCATTTCTCTGGGTGCTGGAACCCCATGATGAGCAGATTTGCATAACAATTAACCTCTAAAAATAATTTATAACCTCTCAGATGAGAAATCAGCTTCAGGGTAGTTAAAAGGGGACACATTCTTTATTAACATGACTGTTTGTATAAAGGAGACATCAAAGCAGCTTAGACAGTCCCTCATACTTCCTATGCATTATAAGGCGTGTACAGTGGTACTTTGCTTCCATTATTTCCTGCAGAAATGTTAGGGGAGGGGGAGAGAGAGGGATGCTTCCTTTATTAACAGAGACTCATCTAGCCTAATAAAGTAAGAGATTAAACACTCCATTGTTTTTGTGCTCATACAAAAGTGCAAGAATCCCCTTATTTCTTACAGCTGTCCTACCAGGCTGACAGTGGAGATGTTCTGTTTTCACTTACTGTGTCCCTGGCTCTGGGGTGTGGACAAGGAAAACGCAAGGGCAGGGAGCAGCCATGAATAGGACAACTTGTAATGTAGAAGTGCTTGTGGTTTCACACAGCCAGGGCTAGTCCTAGGATGACACACTGCATCTGAAGTTGAATCCTCTCTCCCACAGAAGGAAACCAGTTTATTTTGACCATTTGCTCTGTCTTGTACTCTACTGTAGGGCTTTCTCTCAAACATTTCTCTTTGCTACTCACAAGTCAACATTTGGTGTCCCTTAAAGCCTAAAGCCTTTCAGCCTTATTGGAGTGTGTGCTTGCTTACTTGTTTTGGTAGGTATCAATAGACTCTGCTTTGCAAACCCTGCCCCAAACAACTCACATACTAATGGAACTATTCTACCCAGAGATACTCCCAGTGCTGTTTCCCTCTGCTGTGACCATCTATCTCCCTTACTTAGCCTGGTGTGAGAAGACATAGCTCTGTTTTCAGTGGCTTGGTGCTTGCCTCCTGCACAACTTCCCACAGAGGGCTCCAAGTAGAAACAGCAAGTGGAGCTGCTTCGGAGGCACAAATGCACATCACAAACTGACAGATGTTGGTCTTATCTTCTGTTTCCTGAACATTGCAAAATTTTGGCTTTGGCAGTAGAAAGATTAAATCTTAACAGTAAATTACAAGAATAAAAACCACCAGCAAATCAGTTGCTCATGATTTTCAGCCTCAATTTTACACTGGAAATCTCACAACAGAACCTGCTATGGGATTTCATTCCCCAGTTTTCCAATCCCAAGTGGCTAGAAGAGCTTTGACCAATCAGCCAATATGTGACTTAGTTAGCTAGGCTAAAACATTCATGATGCCAGTTTCTATCCATCGGGCAGGATGTGAGTAATGGGACCAAGTTCATCCAGCACTCGGTCTATTCAGCCAGTCTGTGTGCTGCTCCTAGGAAAGGGACTACTGCAGTCCCCAGGTGCTTACTTAAGTGTTTTGTACTATTTTGAGAACATATGCAGTTTGGTATATATGATTTTATCTATTCTTGCTAGTTTTTATATATAGTGTATATATATTATATAGTTAAATACCCATACATTGAACCTTCTTTTTGGAAGTTTGGCCTTATGAGCACCACTTAATGCCTTTGGGGATAGCTCAAAACATAGAAAAATAGAATCATGGTTTTGATTGGAAGAGATCTTTATATATTGCCTGGTCCAGTTCTGTTGCCATGGGCAAGGACCATTTCCACTAGACAAGGTTGCTCAGTGCTCCATCCAACATGGCCTTGAACACTTCCAGGGCTGGGGCATCCACAGCTTCTCTCTCACCACTCTTACAATGAAAAAACATTCTAATGTCCAATCTAATTCTACCTTCTCTCAGTTTAAGGCTGTTTTCTCTTGTACAGTCACTACAGTCTTTAGTAAAAAGTCTCTCTGTCTTTTATACTGAAAGGCTGCAAAAAGGTTTCCACAGAGCCTTCTCTTCTCCAGGCTGAGCAACTCCAGCTCTCTGGAGCTGTTCACTGGATTTCAACATCTGAAATACAGTGTTGGGGTTTATAAATGTGTATTTGATGCTCTTCTTATTGGGGAGGTATTTGACAAAATCAGATCATTTTTTAACTAGAATAACTTGGTTATGAGCCAAATGAAAACCAAATCTATTATTCATGGCATCCTTGTCTTGGTCTTACAATAGAGATATGTTCATCCCTCTCAGTATTTCAGCTGCTGTAGAACAAGAAAACACACAGGCATTTTCCACCTCATGTTTCATTTTCATCTTGTAAGTCAACCTTGTAAATTAGACTAAGTTGTATTTTATTTAGGTGAATAACATCACAGTCCCAATACTGCTCATTCCTTTCATGTGACATGAAAAGTCCTTTCCATTGCCTTCCAATTCAGCGCTCTGATTTCTGCTGATTTTGAATTCTTTCTTGAAATTGTTACTAGACTTCTGGTTTGGCTGAGGAAGAAAAAATCCCTCTCTGTTCTCTCATTGTTTCAATCATTACCATAAATCTATTTACATTGTTAGGAAGGTTTATCATCAAAAGATAATGCACTAACCAAGTCCTTTATAAGATCACCTCTCACCTGTCAAGGAGACAGAAACAAACCTTTTTTGCCCGTTATTTCTACCTTCAATTTTTCATTACCTACTGCAGTAATTTAGCTGAACAGTGCTAAGTTTATCAGTTTTGCTGTTTGGAAGAAATTTGTTTGGGTAGCAAAGGCCTTGAGAAAGGCCATTTCTGCTGTGTGCCAGAACTACACATAGATTGCTCAGGGAAATGGTGGAGTCATATCCTTGGAATTCTTAAAAAAACATGTGGATGTGGCACTTGAGGGAACGGTTTAATGTTGAACATGCTGATAGAACTGGGATCACAGTTGAACGCGATGATTTTATAGGTCTTTTCCAACCATAATGATTCTCTGTTTCTATGAAAACAAATCACCACAGACTCACATGGATGGGTTTTGCATCTCCCTCTGCTTACACACCCTGGGTGCTACTGGATTTCAGGGATGGCTGCCCCAAATCCTAGGCCAGAGTAAGTTAATTGCTCAGGTTTTATGTGGGAGATGGGAGCTGTTCTTTTCAGAGAATATATGGCAATATATATGAACTTGAAGTATTTGAAATATCCTTAGAGACTCTGACAAATAGTTTCTCATCTCTGAGACAGCTGTATAAAGGTGGCCGCCTGAGAACAAGATCTGACCATGTAGCCAGATCTCCTACCAAATGACCTAGCACTCCCAAGAGTAAACCTCCCATTCAAAGTCAAAGAATGCAGTTCTGGCTTTCAATCATCCAGAGCTCATAGAATTTGTGTTTGGATCAAATAATTTTTGTCAGAAGTGCCATTTTGGCTTACACTGTTTCAAACTTGGAGAAGACAGAGAGAAATGTACACTTGATATTAATTAGACCGGTGTCAAACTGTTATTTCTGGTTTCCTATTAGACATATATTATTATGCTGTTCTCTGTTTCAGTGACTCAATCTTTTTTGCTACTGATTGAATCCTGATTGATAGTGGCTCTGAAATCTCAGCTCCACTGCAGCAATGAGGAGTTGTGCCAGTGCTTTAACTCTTGCCAAGGTATTATGCACTGAATGTTGTTCTTCTTACTTATCTTTACAGTGACACTGCTGAATGTCTTCTCATTTCATCAGAATTCCTTAATATCTGGGTACCACTTAGAGTATTAGATTTCTGGTTTCTTTCTACAAAATATAATTCTTTCTAATTGCATAAATAAGTTTTCCAATATGAAAATAATTGAAAAATTGAAGTGAGTGCACTTAAATAGTTAGTAATACAGTTGTGATGAAGGGACATCTGAGTGGGAGACCAGAACACAAGATTGCAGACTGCCCTGTTCACCCCCTATTTTTCAGACTCAAAACACACTCTAATACTGTAGATAACTGAAGATAATGAAAATAATTAAATCTCATGCTTCTAATCTTAACCATTTGTCAAGAGAGATAATGAAAGACCTGCAATCACCACCATGACTCAGTTTGGGGGTTTTGCTCTCCTCTGTAGAACTGAGGCTTGGATTGGGATCAAGGCAAAAGTATTGGACCAGAGCTAAAATGCTCCTAAGCACCTGGAAAGTGTCTTAGTCAATGTGGCCTAAGACTCATCACTGATTCTGTAAAAGGAGGGGACCTTTGCTTTCCTTTCATTTCTTTCACCAATTTTTCTGAAGCAAAGACCACTAAATTTTAAAAACATAATCTCTGCCCCACATTCTGAGAGTCTGTTTAAAATGTGAAAATGTTTTTCATAAATTGGAAGATTCATAAGGTTTAGTCTGGTCACAAAAGGGCACTCACTCTCCAGTCCCATTAATCCTTTTTCTTACTGTGTGTAATTAATTTAAAAGATGAATTCCATCCTTCCTTACAGCCTCAGTTATTTGAGAAAATTGTTGCTTCTACAACCTTACGATCCATTTATTCTCCCCTCTCCCCACTTTCTTAGTGACCATTAGGTCTTACTGGACTCTCAGTGCAAGAAAGGAAGGAGACAAAAACTATTAATTAAAAGAGAGAAAGAATGAAAATTAATTCAAAGCTGGTAACACAATTAGACCTCTCATCACAGTATCTATTAAAATCTAGATTAGGAAATCAACTCTATAATTTTTAATCACAGCATACTGGGGTTGCAGATGACTTCAAATTTGTCATCCAATCTGCTGTTTTTCTTAATCCTGGATGCATGAAATATATAAAAAGAAACAAACTAAAGACAGGTTGTAGAGTTTTCTTGTGGGAAGAAAGCCCTTCTTTAGAGAATGCCTTATAAGACTTAACAAAAAAGAAAAAATTGACTGTCATACTCTACTTGAAACACTGTATGGATTTATGCTTAAGGAACGTGACCAACCCTTTAAACACTGATAAGACCATCCTGGCCACAGGATTAGACTTGTCTGCCATCAACTAATGTGAGAAAAGAGGGATCAGAGAGTTTTGAAGTTTTGCTTATGGTCATACTAACTAGGATATAAGTTTAGAATCTGAGGAACCATGATTTTAGCACCTCTCTTACCAGTAAGAGCATCCATAGAGTGCAGAACAATTGTGAACTCAATCTTTTTTTCTGCAAACAAGGTAACAGTGCTCTACCTTGTGACACAGTAAAACACAGGTCTGAATTTGATCCCAAATTTTTAGGTCAGCAGAGGCTGTGAGTGATGCCAAGGTTAATACCTCCCTGTGTACTATTTACTATTGTAATACCACTGTCAAAAGAAATTTCAATTCTAAGCCTTCTATACTGTGTTGAATTACACAGAGAGAGGCTTAGAAAGTGTTAGAATGAGGTTTGTATCTTGGTTTCTATTGCCACACAGATTGTGATTGTTAATAGCTATCTGAAATTGATTTTATTAAGAACATTTCTATGCTCTTCCTCAAGAGTGTTGTTAGAGAGGTTTCAGGTCAGCCTCCCTGGAAGAGAAACCATAAACTTGGCTCAAGCTGAAATGAGAATCTTTAAACCACTGTTCCTTTTTAGCGTGGACACAAGGAAGAGTAATGACACACACTTGAAGAAATGTAGCACAGGAGACTTGAGATCATGTACATTTAATGCTGGTGATGTCTCTGGGGTCACTGGGCAGCCATTTCACTGGCTGGAGGCTGCCAGTCCAGGCTTCTTGAAGTGACAGGCAGGTTGTAACTAAACAGAGATTCAAAAGCCTGAGAACTTTGTAGGAAATCCTCCCTGGGCAGTGATGACTGGAAGAGTATTTTGGAAGGCATTTAATCTGTGCCGTGTGCGAGCTCAGCTTTCTCTGCAGCAGGAAAGGTCAGAATGCTCAGGTGGCAGCAGAATTTGTGAGATCCCCAGGACGAGGTGCAACATGAGGAATGTGTCTCCATGTTCTCAGAAGGCAAATTTATTATTTTATGATATTATATTATATTAAAGAATGCTACACTAAAACTATACTAAAGAAAGAGAAGGATACAGACAGAAGGCTTAACAAGAATGAATAATAAAAACTCGTGACTGACTCCTCAGAGTCCGACACAGCTGACGGTGATTGGTCATTAAGAAAAAACAATTCACATGAAACCAATCAAACATGCACCTTTTGGCAAACAATGTCCAAACCACAGCAGCAAGCAGCAATTCCAAAGCGGCAAGCACAGGAGCAAACACAGCAAACACAGTGAATCAGATAATTATTATTTACATTTTTCTATGGGGCTTCTCAACTTCCCAGGAGAAGAAATCCTGGTGAAGGGATTTTTCAGAAAATAAGACACTGACAGCAGACACCTGAGCCTGAGCCAGACCTGCTGCCTCAGTCCCTGCTCAGGTGTCCTTGCTGCAGCCAGCAAATCCGCAGCCAGAGAAAACAGGCTGCTCCCATCTTGGCCTTGCTACATCTCTGCTGGATGCACACAGATGGAGCAAGCACGTGGCTTTCCAGCCATAGCCTTCCGAGATCATCCTCAGGCCTCCTCCAGCCTCCCACCGAGCTGGGTGCGTGCAGCTGCACCAGGAACCCTTTGGCAGCTCCTAGGGAGAGGCACTGGATAGCACTGCCTGCCCTGTGTGCAGGGTCAGGCTGGAGAGTAAGGAAAGCAGCTGGGTGAACTGTGGGTTTGTAAGCAGCAATAGTTCCTTCCTGCCTCGCACGCTTCCACGGGGGTTCCAAAGGGAAGCACGTTTAGTACCAGCTCATGCAGCACTGCTGGTGTCACACTCAGCTAAAGCACAATGCAAAAATTACATGCTGTTACTCAATCTTTATAGGGAGATTGGTGCTTGTAAGGCAGCTGGGTCATGTGGCAAAATGTGCTTTAACTTGAAATTTGGATGATTGTCTTATTACTCTGCAAGCTATATAGATCTCCCAGACTCTTCTTTTCCCAAATGTCTACCCTGTTTACTGTTATTTACTACACAAAAACTACACACTGTTTACTGTTATTTAGTAGAAGAGATTAGCTATCTGCTACTGTAAAGAAGAAATCCCAGTTTTTCTGTGGTTTTTTGCAAGGGTCTTAAAATCCTTGAGAGGTTTTCAGGGCTTTACTTCTCATACCTTTTCACAAAGGGAAGAGCAAGAACAAGTTAATTCTTCTGAACTCAGCCAGTCAGATATTGTATAGAAAGCTTTCAAGCACCTGGCTGCAGCAGGAACAGGTTTTTCTGACCACAAGCTCAGCTAAATCAGACTGCTTCTGCAAATGCTGTCCTGCCAGTGCTGCTATCATGGAACAAACAGCGCTGTGTTTAACATTACAGATATGTTGAAGAAAATGACACATTTTACTACTGAAAACATTGCATTTTTGGAACATCCATAAAATCATGAAGATTAATGAGATTGCGTTATATTTCACAAAGCCCTAGTCTGTGGGAATATTTGGACTTCTAAGTGGGATTTGTTTTATTAACCTCCTTTTTCTATGGCATGGCATACAAATCATGGGATAGCATACAGATCATCACATTCACGTGATGTAGAGGTTTTCATATTGTTCCACAGAGCAATATGGAAAAGAAAATCCCTTAACATCAAATGTACTGTCCTTAGTATTCAGGGTTTCCTAGTCCTGTAGTGCTTGAAGATAAAATGCTGTTGGGGGATAAACTGGGAGCTGGATACCCACAGGAGTGCAGAAGGCATTTTTCTGTTACCACACTAAACTTATAGACCATGATTCCTGCTGGTGGTGATGTAAGGAAACTCTGATTGCCTGAGGTCCTAAGTTGTTGTAGCTCCCTTACAGCAAAGACAGGATAAGGTCTGTGCACTAAGAAATCAACAGCAATCTAAATTCTTATCAGGCAAAACCCTCTGACTTCAGAATCATCAAATCCATTCACACCATGAATAATTTTGATCTCTTATGGTGTAATGAGCAGCAAGCCCAGCTTCATGTGGGAAAACTAGCTAGGTTTTGGTTGGATGCTGCTGACCATGATAAAAACAGAATTTAAGTCCTACAACTTCAGAAGCAATGGAATCTGTACTGAGTATGGGGAGGAAGCAAGGCTGAACTTTTAGCACACTGGAGGAATGCTTTGTCAAATTTGGTATCCCTGAAGCACTGTGTAAACAAAGCAGTCATGAGTAGAGCACAAAAGGATTTTAAGCTGACTTTAACTAATTTTCTTTTGGATTTTTTTAAAGTTTCATTGATTGATTGATTATATCACAAAAAAAAAAATCTGATATAACAACTCAATCATAAATTGTTGCAGCAGCCCTGTAATAGGAGAGTAGGCTTGAAACAGTGACATAGCAATAGCTGAATTCTGTATGTACCATTTAATTACATGAAGCATCCTTTTTTTTCAGCCTCTTTTGAAAGATTTTGACCTCTCTGTTTCCTGCCTGTATTATACTGTCTTCCAGAGCACAGTTTAAAATTTAATGCATTAATAAATGCCATCAAGAAAAATATCCAGATAATTCACATTAAGTACCATGAATAATTATAAAATCAATCATCAAAATTATCTTCCCTAAAATTATACATTTTTCCTTTTCATTGCATCATTAATTTTGAGGTCTAATCCTGTGTACTGTAGCTTTCCAACACTCCTGCTGATGTCAAGCAAACCCTCATTAAACTCAGATGTTCTTCCCTGCTGGTTCAAAATCCAGCTTCAGAGCCTATTTTTACAGTTCCTCAGACTCTCTTTCTGTTTCTTAAGAACCTGAAAGTTTCTAGTGACACACATTTCTAGTGTATCACATCCAACCCCAAAAAACCCCCAAAAATCTTGCAGACATTTTATGTACAGAAAACTCAGCTGTGCTGATTTCAGAAAATGCCTCTTCACAGTAGTTCTGGGATGACAGGGAGTGGATATGGTGCTTTTTTTCCCACAACTATTGTGAAAAATACTCCTTCTGTTGTTAGTAGAGGTACATGGTGAAGTGAGGGCCTTCTCTGCAGAAGCAAACTCTTATAAATAGGTGAATATTTTTCAGACCTTTCTTCACCTCATTATTGCACACAAATGTGTCTCTGTTCAAGGATCTTCACATTCAGCAAGGATCAACATAGCACATATCATGTGAAAATTTGAATTCCCAGTAATTTCCTCATTTAAAATAACTAGTCTGGGGCCTTTTCCCCAGGGTGAAAGGGAGGGGAACAGTTAATGAAACTCTTTCATTTTCTGCAGTGCACTTTCCCTCCCTGACAGAATGGAAAGCTGGTGCCATTCCAGGTTTCTCCTGGCAGTAAATAGACCTGTAGGACCCATTGTCCACTAGATTAAAGGATCCTCCTCAGTTTCTGTGATTGACTATTCTTCCTACCCCTTAGTAGCCTCTGCAGAGCAACAAACCTTAGACTGCTTTGAAGTTGAAAGAAGAGGTACTGGCAATTCAAAGAAATGCCATATAAGTTCATTTTTTTTAGGTAGATGGGTGTTTCATTTATTTTTGTCAACAAGAACGTCCTAAGAATTCTTCTTAATTAGTGTACAGGCAGATCAGAGGGCTCTAACCCTACCATGATTTAGTGCCTATGGAACCCTCACCCAGCCTGTCTCCGAAGCCTTATTAGCAGTGTTACCCTTCCTTACAAATAACTCATATCATGTTTTGCTTACCAGGCCAGAGGGAAACACCAGCAGGTTTTTGGACTTGCTTTATGGTCCGGACGACTTCATCTAACTCGAGAGCTACACTGGAGCCTTCACACATGAGCATCCATGCCAGAAAACCAGAGGAGTATCTCAAAGAAATTAAGAAAAAAAGGATACAACTCTCTGTACTGCCTGTGTGACTTTATGTGACACTTGAATTATCATGGAAATTCTCACTCCTATCATTAAAAATTGTTCTTACCAATAGTGGTGAATTAAAATGTAAGCCTATGCAAGCATAACAGTGTTGCTTTTTGTACAGAAAGAGTCCAACAAAAAAATCCATTCTTTATTTGCTTATGTGTGGGACTTGTAAGTAATGTGAATTTAGTAGCTGATCTAAGACAGAAGTATTTCTCCCAATTAATATTAAAAAATGTCATTTTCCAGTTTTTGATATATGATGGTATATTCCAGCAAGGAAGACTGAGGCCGTGTTTCTTCAGTGATTTTCTAGATATGATTTCAATGATTGAACTGAGAACTCAATTACTGAATCCCCATTTTGGGCATAAATACACGTGGTTTTGACTTCCCCATGTAAGTCTCAAGAATGGGGCTGTTTAACAAAATTCACATCTTCTGAAATGCAGGAAGAACACATTTTTATTACGTTATCATCATAAAAATAGTTTCTCTTCATGCTTATTCTGTGTTACAGAAGTATTAATTCTTCAATACTGATGTTGATTTTACCAGCTTACTATGCCACATTAAGTGTTTAGCTCATGCTTGCTCTGCCTGACTTGTAGCTGGACAGATTCACTGCTCTTACCTGCCCTTCCATCTGTCTGGACATTAAGAAATGTTAATCACAACAATCCTGTGCTCGGCATCCTCCATGAATAAATGGAGGAATGTACCTGGCAGAGATATCAGACTGCTATACTCACACATACATTCTATGAAAATTTCCACACTTTCTGTGTTTTTAGTGCTTCTAGGGCACCACACAGGTAGTCAGACATATTTATGACTGGCCAATGTAAGATCCGTCATGGTTATATTTCCTACATTAGCTCTCTTCTCTCATTTTCTTCAGCTGCTCCTCTTGTAATTACAATAAAATGAACACCAGCATGTTTTCCTTCTTTATTTCTCTTCAGCAATACCTGGATTTATTTTATTAAACAGTTCTCTTGATATCTTGAAAAGACATTCTGCAAAATTCAAGGTTGCCCTCCTCACATGCATATCATCAGCATAATATATTGTCTAGAAGTTATGTTTACCCGTGATCCTTTTACAACTGAAGCATATTTTCTCCTATATATAGAGGATAATAAAAATGGTAATTTAAAATCATTCTGTATTGAAGATGTTACCTTTTTCAGTGTTGCCTGTCCATATTATCTGCATCCTTCTGCTCAGTGTAAAAGAATGGGTCTCTAAGAGGCATCAGGCAAATGCCCTGGTAGAAATTCCTCTGTCAAGACAATGTCAAGCTGTTGTTTTTACAACTATAACTCAATTGCCTCAATTTTGTGGCAAGCTAATAACACTGATATACCCTTAAATTGTTGAGTACAGGGCAGTAATTTCCACACTATGGAATATTTGTTTCTCCCCACCTCCAAATAATAAAAATGAGAGCCTCCTCTTGATTCCCTCTGCCTAGTGTTTTTGAGAATGAAGAATTCTCATCTTTCCATTTTGGCCAATTTCCCCCTCCCAGAATAGGCCAGGGAATTAATATTGTGCAAGGCTTATGATTCCTGTCTTTCTCTATTGGCAGTGCTTTCTTTTCAGTTGTCACTTGTGTCAGAGTCTGATCCTGTGGTGTTGTCCCAGTGGGGGACAGGCTGATACCATCTGAAAGCACTTCCCTTTATAGGGCTGGGAAAAATCAGATCCAGGCTGCCTTTGAAGCACAGAGGACACCAGCTGTCTGAACCAAACTGAGAGCAAGATCACATCTACGCCAGCCCAAAGGTGCATATTGACAAAAAGGTAATGAACATACACCAGTTGTGTTGCTGAAAATCCCAGGGGAAACAGAGGCTTCCAGCTTCCATTACAGCGTAATGAGCTGTGGGAAGGCTCACAGCGCTGACCCCAGCTAGACCTGCCATGTGAGAGGTGCCTGGGCCTTGCCTGATGGTAACTAGATTGTTAGCTGCTGCATTAAAAACCTCTGAAAGTAGGGAAAACACTCTCAAACTCAGCTAGAAGATAGTATATTTCCCATAAAAGCCAGGTTTCTGCAGAACACTAGCACTGCGTGTGGCTGCGTTTCTCTTGTAACACATTCACGGTCCTTTCTCCTTTAATAAGACTGGTCTTTCCTGACTCTGAACTTTGGCTGGGTATCCACACAGCTGGCATAGCTAATAGTTTTTATCCTGTACCTTGGATCTGTATCACATCTATTTCCCCTGATCTGAAGACACTATTCTGGGGCAAAAATAGCATGGTAGAGAAATTATATTCATATTTAAAGCGACTTCCTGTGTTGTAGTCCCAGACTGCATAGAAACAGAGGTAAAAGCAGCCTAAGCAATTAGTTGTTCTGGTAGGATTATTTATGTTTATTTCCTGCTTTTGTTGCAGATATCCTTTGTGTGTGGGGAGGTGTGTGTGTACATGCTTAGGTATATGCAGCCATATTCATACAAGTATGTGCCAATCTGATATTTTAGACTAGTTTGGGGGAACCAGTATATGTTTCTAAAGGAGAGCCCACAACTGCGCTCCTCAGGGACCTGAGCCACAGTTTCCTTCTTTCTGTGTGCTGTAATGTGCAGTGCTTCATAACCATACTTGAAATTCTTTACCACCTCTTCTTGAAGGTATTTCTGTCATGCAGAGATACCTTTAGTTCAAAAGATATTCAGGGATAGTTCTTAAACCTCAAATTCACATGAGACAAGCTCTTAGCAGAGTCTCTTCTTGTGTAATTCATATAGCACAGGAGATATAACAGCCAGCTGTGCACTCCTGCATTTTCAAGTAGATGCTTAACCCTATGAAATATCACATCCTTCTCTTTTTTCCACTTCAAAAATTTTTCCTGACATTCCTTAAGGCCTGTTTTTCTAAAACAAAGAAAAAAAAATGGGTAGACCATAACTCTCCCTGTGTTACAACCCACCACACCCAGCTCCTCTTTTTGCAAAATAAGAATTTGAAGAGGCTCTTCCATTCTTCATTAACAAACCCAACAAATAAATATTTTAAGGCATTTCAACTAATTTCATTAGCACATTCTAAATTCTGAACATATTTTTACCAAGATTTCCTCCTGAGATGACTGTCTGAACTCGTTTTCTCTCCCTCCTTCCCTTAACTCCCCATGTTTCCTCCCCTAGGGAGGCTGAATGCTGCTGATTGTGCAAATTCAAGCCCATCAGCACTTGTCATCTCTCATGGAATTTACCCTTTGACATTCAGCTTCTAAAGCTTCTTTGCAGGCAAAAGTTTCATCTTTGCAAAGATGAAACTTTTGCCTGCAAACAACAGAAGTTGTTTCCTTGGATAAAACCAAGAAATATATGTGGTTTTTTTTATGGAAAATATTTTTTTAATGTTCTCATAAACTGAATGGTCAATGATGGAATTTTGTCCAGTTTTCCTTGCCCCATAATATAAACTTTCAATCCAAACTTTCAAGATGTTGCCTTTTAACTCTGAAGTACAGACAGTCATCTCTACTTCCTTGTTTAATAAGTATTGTGACAACATTATCTCACAAAACTAGCCACACTCCTGCTTTTAATAAAAGTCTTGTACACATACGCTGTATAAAATTGACCAAGAGAATAAGATAGAAACTCCTAGGGGTTCTTCATTCCTGTTCTAGCTGGCATGAGGAACTCTTAAGCAGGGGCAAGTCTGTCCTCATTTACACCTGTTAAGCCTCATTGAAATCAGTAGGGTTGAGCTAATGTAGCTGATTACAGTTTGGCTCATAATTTGTCTCCTGTTAACTCACAACACCACTTCCCACAGGTGGAACAAGATGAGCTCTGCTGTCTGCAGTGCTCCATTTACAGAAATAGTAACATGCCCATTACTTCTCTGCAGATCATGGTGCTGGCTGCTTTGCCTGACAAGGAACACTTATCTCACAATACAAAAATTAGCAGAAATCTCCTTCCCCCTTGTAAATGAGTTTGTTTAGCAATACCCTCTACTAATGGATATGAGTAAATGAATTTTTCATTTGCAGTTTTTATTTCACTCAGCAGACAGCAGGACACACTTATACTATAAATCCGTGTTAGAGGTTAGATTTGTTACACTTTGTTTTCTCTATCAGATCTGTACTGCCTTCTAACTACAGTTTCACTATAGAGCTTATTATTTTTTGGAGCTAATTCTTCAAGGGTATATTTAGGTCAAATTGTTAGTACAAGAGATTTATCCGTGAACATGTAACAGGACTTCTTTTAGCATTCACTGATAGTTAGGCACTTCCTGAATTGTTACACAATTTGGATAAAATTTTGTTTCAGATCCCAGTAGAAAAATTCAATTATCTCCTCCATGAGAAAAATGCTAAATTCTTAGCATTTCTCTTTCTCATTGTTGCACTAGAAAGCAGAACTATGAAGAGGAAAGGAAAGCGTCAAGGTGAGATTTTTTTTTGTTCTTCTGGTATAGGATGATAGCATTAGGATCATGTGCCCCTGGAGTCTTAAAAGCCATAACTGTTGGTGATTCCAGAGGCTTGTAGAGAGGTGCAGAGTATTCCCAGCTTTGGATTGCCATCAGCTTTTTTACCCTTCTTATACAAGCATTGCTAAGGATTGTTTAGCTCAGTGAATTAAAATAATGGAGTATGCCTGATGCTTGGGCCTTTGTAGCCCGGTTTTCTAGTAAAATAAGGCTTCTGCATTCCATACAGAGAGAGAGAGAGAGATATCATAGGTTCCTGTAGTCCTGAACCACAAGTTCCTGAGCCCCAAACCTGTGGGATACCACTGTCTATGTGTGGTGGTTGTGGTGAGCTGGGCAGGAGTGAGCTCAGGCCCCGATCCCGCAGCCTCAGTTGGGTCTCACGAGGCACAGAGACATGGCAAGCCAGATCTCATCAGTCCATCAGTCACTAACCTATGTGGGATTTGGTGCACATCCCATGGAATGGATAATCAAACCTTTCCAAAGCTGTCTCTTCAGTCTTTGTCCCGTTACCTGTGGCTGTCTGGCACAAGTACACACTGCCAGCAAGGGAGTTCAGTGCGGATGAGTCCTAGGAATGCCGTGTTTCCTCTAGGAATACAGAGAAGAGGGTTCCCTCATTTTTCCAGATTTTAATTCAGTCATAGTGATTATCCAAACTGCCTTGAAGTTTTTCTTGGAAAATTGCAACTGTAATTGCCATGCTGTGCACAGCTTTTTGATCACTGTGTTCCTGAGCATAACTTGGAAGATAGATTACAGAGAGACTAAGCATTTTTTATGCTTACTACTCAAAGTGACGCTAATAAATAACCATAAAATAGCAATCTTGCATCTATAATTTTTCATGGCAGATCCTTATGAAACCATTATGTAATTAATTCTTTTTCCGCCATGTGAAAGTCCAGGTAAGAAAACTGGATGATGAAATATGAGACCAGCTAAAACTGTAATCAATCAAATCTTTTAGACATGAGTGCATAAGTTTTTTTACTCTTAAAGTTTCCATGTCATTCTACCATTTTAGATGAGTTTTCCAAATATGTAAATGGGTCAAAAAACATGATATTGAACTTCAAGATCTCCAGAAGCTTTCTGGCAGAATATGTGAGCAAGCAGAAAATCATATATAATAATAAAATATAATAAAAAAGTAATATTATGAAGAAATTTAGAAGTACTAATAATCATTAAAAACTATACTTTTCTTCATTTACTGTTTTTCTATGAATGTAGTGCAAAACTTTGCATCTGTACTATCAGACATCAAAATCAAGATTTACTGAATTTAATTTTGCCCATATAAATCCCAGGTACCCAGCCAAGGCATGCTGTCTGCCTTTCACCTCACAGCAAATATAAAAAGGAGATAAATCAATGGCATTCTAGTGCCATCTCTCTCTTCCTCCTGACTGTTGAAGGAATATGGGAGTTTGCCTTGCAGCATCCAAATGCAGATGCCAGTGGGCATGAGGGGCTAGGACAAGCAGAGATATGTTTGGGGTTTTTTAATATGCATTGAAGTATAGATGTCTAGATACATATCAAATACCTTAAGTTCAGCCCAGGTATTACCTGGACCTTTTTTTTTTTAATTTTTTTGCATTTGTCTGTTCCCCTTAAAATTAGAATTACCACCAGTCTTGGTACAGAATTGTTTTGTTATGGTCTCTGCAGAACATACGTGTTTACTTAGAGGCATAAATTTTACTGGGGTAAATATATAAGGCAATAAAATACTGTGCATGATTAAAAGTTCATGCCAACTTTTAATAACATTTCCTTCACTGTTTTTTATTTTGCCATAAATAGCTTTGAAGGTCCTGCAGTTTCCAGTAGGATTATTTTGATAAAAATAATTTGAACAGATATTTTCTTTCTAAATTTGACCCCGAAGCATCTAAATAGATGAAAAAAAATATGCTCAGCATTGGAGAGGTAGAAGTAGGAACAAATTGCATTGGCAGAGCATATTCCTCATGCTCTTCCATAGGAATAGATCATGCTGTAATACCAAAGGTTGTTTAGGCATTTCAGCAATAGGCAAGTAAAATTACTTGTTGGATGGGGCTCTGAGCAACCTGGTCTAGTGAAATGAGACTCTGTCCACAACAGTGGATTTGGAACTCTTTTATGACTCTATAATATAATTCTGTGGTCCGTCTCTAGTGTAATCTGGCACGAGGAGAAGCTTCTCCAATCCTGTTCTCCACAGGCAGAGAGAAAGTGCTGCAGGACCAGTCGAGGGACCACAAATCAGTTTGGAAATCTCAAGAGCTGGACTGATAGGAATGTATCAACTTCTGTTTCTGTCTTTTCTAAACACTGATTTGTAACAAAATATTTTAAAATATATTTTCATGACCATTTATAGCCATTTGCCATTATGTTCACTCATGAAACATACTGAAATCAGCTAAGGGCAGCACAGGACCTTTAGATAAGTCCTGTCTTGAAATCTGTGTCAGTTGCAAATTATGTCTTCACCACTACTTGGAGGATCCTTGCTGTTCTCAGAATTAGGAATTACCTTGCTGGCATCCCCAGGGCTTTACCTGGCCCTTGCATTTCTTTTCCCAGATGTTACAGGCATCATTACCATCCCTGTTGCTTTTCTGCCTGCATTACACTAGCCTGTTCCTATGTCAGTGACAATATTTCTCTATTGTTCACCTAGCATTGAGGTTAGAATTCTTTTCCTTTTTCCCCTTCACTATTTTGTAGCATGCAGTTCACCTTCTAGTGCCAACTTTGCTTATACCTTGCTATTGATGCATGACCTAGCTGGCTACAAGAGTCATTTTTTTTCTGCTGATACTTTAATTCAAATCTACCCATGGGTGGTGGATAATTTTAATTGCTACCAGCAGGAAGCTGGGTATATTCCGATTCAGACACCTCTGTCAAGAAATGAGTGGTCATTTGTGACATCCAGGAAAATAAAAGTAGCTAAGGGCATTATCTGACTTGAACTGAACTGACAGATTTTTACAGTTATGTCTGGAGTCCAACACCCTATGTTTAGGAAAAAAATACATGGAATATTGTGCGTGAGAAGGGAGAAAGTAAGGAAAGTCACTCTATAGAATAAAATACAGCACATGACCTCCAAATCTCATGTGCAAAGGAATACAAAACCTAGATTTTTCCTATGTTTTAGAGACATATGGTATTTTCAACCCTAACTAACACCTTTGTTACATTTACATATTACTACTACTGTGCATAAACATTGCTGTATTTGTAGGCTTTAGCAAGTGGCTCGGGATATCAACTTCATTGTTGTTCACAAGAATATTTAGCTTTCTTAAAATGCCTATTTCCAACATAAATTAGCATATTCTATCAATCTTTTGGAGTACTGGAAACAATGGACCATTCCTGTTTAGAGGCTAATTAGAATGAATAAAGATTATAGAATCTAGCCATAGCTAGATCATTATACATGTTTGTCATTTGTGTATATGCACCAGTTAATACAAGTAAGCACTTTCACTTCTGAAGAACTCTTCACCAAATCTCAGGTGAGGTAAACTCATCAATGGAGGATCTGATAGTTTTCCTAAGGTCAGGCAATATAGTGCTGTCAAAGAAGGGATATTAAATAAACCTCATGGTGTGACACAACTTGACAAACAAGGAGCTCAAATGCATGTGCTGTAAGCTTGTTCAAAATACTGTCTGCAAAACAAGCACACAGCTGTGTGACTTTATATTGCTGTTGTTACAGGGAAGTATTAAAGAGAGATGAGGAAATCTACAGAAGATCTATCCCAGAAAGATCAATGTGCTATGAATAGGCTTATCATCTCACACATGCAGAAATAACCAGCGGACTGTGTCTTGAGGAGTTACTAAAAAGCCACTCTGGCAATTGTATACTACCTAAATGAACTCAGGATAGCTCTATGCACTTGCTGGTAAATTAATGTCCCAATGATCTCTGATGTAGTGGTAGTGGTTTAGTGAAACAGTACAACTGCATTAATACAGTGTAGTATCAAAAAAGAAAACAAAAAAAAAAAGTCCACTTTTCATCAGGGCTGCTTAGCTGGGGTCTGCCCCTAGTCTGAACAAGTGCTACATGGGCCCCAGTGCTAAGCATTGGCCACTTTCACATTTCCCCAGCAAAGCCACAGTTCTTCCTGGGCTATCAAGAGAGGCTTAGCAGCTGAGTTTCATCAATATGTTGCACAAGCCAGTTATTCTGTCTCTGAAGCATCCTGATTGAATATATATGCATTGTTTTATCCTGAGCCAGGCTTCCCTGACAGTTCTGGATGATGACAGTTTCATAAAATCTTCCCTCCAACCAGTGACAATGTAAAACCATAATGAAAACAAATTCAAACCCTGATTGTAACCCACAGTATATTGCAGAAGGATGATATTTTCTACACTTAATAAAAACATCCTTTCAATAGGCTTTTGTACATCTCAAATGGGTAACAACCCGAAGAATGTAGAGTGTGATATGTGTCAAAATCCTCACAGGTTGATATTTCTTGTCAGAATGGCAAGAACATCAATATAGAGAAATCTTTAGAACCAAGTGGGGCACTGTTTGCTCAGCTAAAAACCTGCTTTCATCTCTCATAAGCACTCAATGAAAAAAATATTCTATTGACATATCAAAGTTTATATGGGTTGCCAAAGGAAAATAAGGCTAGGAAGCTAGGGTGTTTGTCAGAGATAGGTAGAACGAGATCAAGACACTCTGCCAGCAGCTGACAAGGCAAAAGATTGTAGGTCAGCACTAATAGCATGTGATTTAGCTCTAAGAAGCCACTTGTCATATTGCTGCAGCCTGAACACTGTCTCTTAACTGCTCATTCTTTGCAACAGGCCCACTTTAGCCTTGGTGATTCCAGCGGATACTCATGCATCAGGTCTGTTAACTGAACTACTGACAAAGCCTCTAACCTCTACCCAGTAAATCACCCAGTTAGCTGAAACACAATCAGGTTGCTGTTAACAGGGTTTCATTTTCCATTTTGTTATTTACTGGTGCAGCTGGAGGGGATTTCTCATGCCATTATGTTGCAATCTTCTCTAAAGTTAGCCGAGTTGATTTGGCAAAGAAGGGCATTGCCATTGCTTGCCCTGCTAGACCCTTACATGGACATACAAACAGCCTCCCTGCTTAGCTGACCTCATACAACAATGCTGGATCTGGTTCCCCAGGGAAATGTTTGTCAGCAGCTATTCCCCCATACTCATACTGTGAAATCCTAAATACAAACAAGGAGAGTTTTTTATGCTGCTTGCTCAATTACTATTTACTTTTTTTGTTCTCAGCATGTCCTATCATTCATGAAGCAGGAACTATTTGTAGAAAATTTCTCAAAAGATATGAATGGATTGGTAAATTTTTTTCCTGGCATATTTCCAGTGTTCTGCCTTGTTTTAATCAAAATGGGTGGAACACATATTGCACTTGCTTGCACTGCACTAAATCACTTTAATAAACTCACTGCAAAATTCAGTCAAATGTTGCAAAACTTAGTACTGACAATCTGTCAACACTCTAAGGCATTTTGCTCAACAGGATGTGTTACTAAGTAGTCTGCCCTTTCAGTTTAATTTCTGGATTCCTGAAAAAAAATTCCCCCTTGCTGTTCTCCTGAGAATCCTCACATATGTCAGTTTTACAAAAACTAAGTTGCAGAATTATCAAGTGTATGTTTTTCAGGTTTCCTCAAGGATCAGTATAGTTGCAGACCCATTCTGCTCCTCTACGGTACCACTTTCTTCTTAGAACAGAGGTCTACCATTAACCCAAAAAGGAGAAGATATCTTCTGAAATAAAAACATGTGAAAGGGGAAGGGTATTTCAGAGAAGAATGGTCCTTACACTCAAATACTAAATATAAAACCTGGTTATCAGCTAAAAGGTCTTTACCTGAAGCTATGTGGATGCAATGGGACAAATCTGTGTGAACGCACACACACAAAGTCACTGTGATGAGTTCCCTCTGCCACACTGACATCATCTTTGTGCTAATTTTCAATGCCAGTTTATTCTAAAATATTCATTCCCATCCATATTTTTAAAATTCTCCAAGTTTTTCCCATGAGTGCTCAATGTAAGTTTAGTTTTAACTACAGCTCAATAAACTGGGAAGAGAGCTGCTGGGATGTGGATGTGAGCCTCGGGGAGCAGCAATCACATGGCGCTGCTCTCATCTTGTTCTACACAATTGATCAACACCACTCAGGTCCTGTCTGCTGGGCTGCATGCAGACAGTGTACATGGTCATGTAGGTAATACACAATTACAATATTTCCACAAATATTAGGTGAGAAGAAGAAGATGCCAAATTTGCCATGTAAACTACAAGGCGTGAAATATTAAATCAGTTTAACTTAATACTTACATACCATATATAAATTATTGCTGTCATTCAAGCCAAAAGAGGGTCCTGGCACACAGACAGGCTCCCACAAAAGTGGATGAGGCTATACCTGGGGGTGTACCTTGTGTAGGGTAAGGTATTTTCTATCATGCTGAATATCAGCATGGTGACTGGTTAGGTATTAGAAGAATAAAGCATTAAAAGAAAACGTTGTTCTAAATTATCATAGCTCTTTCAGAAGTCTATTGGTCTACTGAAATTAATATTATTGATCATTTGTCCAAAGCAGGAATATTCACTTCCTCATACCCTCCTCTAAGCACAATACCCCACCCTGCAAATTACCTCAAATAATATATTTCCTAGGAGGCTACTCAGGGCAAACACCCCAGAACTCTGTGTTTCTGTTTCATACAGAGACTTGCAGTTCAGCAGCTCTTATAAATTATAGGATCTAATTATGCTCATTAAAACTACTTGAGGACCTAAAAAGGGGCCATCAACTAGACCTCCAGTGACACCTGTTGCTGTAAAAGGCAAGGGTTCACTTTATACCCATTCCTGTCTCACAGCCCTGTTTGCAGAATATCACCTGACTATGTAAGAGATGCATACCTGAGAGAGGCCACTGGCCTGTCGAGTGAAATGGCTATGGAAAATGCAGTGTTTGCAGAAGGCAAAACAAGATCCATTAATTTCTCTTTCAGAGTCAGTGGGAGTCTCAAATCTAAAATCCCCAGCAGTGTGGAAAATGTGACTTGCACAGAGACAGTTGCCATATGGTTACTTCTGAATTTACCTGCTGTTCCAGCATGCTTGTAGCTGCCCTCTCAGCTGTGCATTTGATCTCTCCCATGAATTAAGAGGAGGGGCTGAGGCCATCCTAGGTGTCACATCCACATGTGACTGGGGTGGCTTGTGGCCATCCTGGTATTGCATTTGCACGGCTGGAACTGCTTAGAACCAGGATTGTACCTTCAGTGTTCACTGTTATGTCTGTGGGTCTATTTCTTTACAGCTTCCCCTGTGTCAGGTCCCCACAATCCTGACAGGATGGACACCATCCTCCAGCCCTGAGGAGCCCTGCTGACTGGCTCCCCTACAGCTGACCCCCCTACCTGTGCTTCATCCCCATGCTCCAGGGTGCTCAAGGAAACCTGGTCTCCAAATTCTTGCAAGCTGAGTTGGTCTTGCTGCTTCTTAAACTCATAGGCACTAAACATGCCCCTATCCACAATGTCTAGAGGTGTTCCTCCCATTGCACCTAGAGCGCTCTTTTGGGTCTCTGTGTCCCAGGGTCTTTCTCCTGAATCCCAGGACTTCTCTTCAAAACTGCAAAACTCCTTAGGTCAGCTATTTCGTCTAACCTTACCTCTCCTTAAATGTAAATCCAAGCTTCAGATTTCTCTGTGAAAGCATAACCACCTAATTCTTTCTCTGCCTCAGAGCTGACACTGTGTCTTTCCAGGTTTATATTTCACCTAACTCACATATGGCTTCATTTTGCTGTGTCTGGGAATTTGCCGCTCCCAAGCCACCACACTGCAGAAAAGCTTTTCAAGAAACCTTTTGTAGGCTTTAGCTTGCCTGATCTGTTTTTCTTCAGTTACTAAGGTTTTACAAATGAGTTTTAACCCAAAAGTTGTCAAGGAACAATGAATTCATATCCTTTAAGAAAGTACATTATAATTTTTTTGCATTTTTTGTAGTATCAGCTGAAATCCTGGATTATTAAAAGACACATCTGCCAAATCATCACACAGGGAAAACTGTGAGAATCCTTCCAGGCACTTGGGGCTTTCTTAAGAAACAGCTTCTGAATTTTTGTGGTATTAAGATCTTATAAAGTTCAGAGCAAGAAAAGTTCCCTCCTTAATACTGATGGGGCATGTGAAGCATTTGGCTACTGACTACACACTAGTTTCATAAGCAGTTTAAAAGACAGCTTAGGCAATGAATCAATGCTCACATAATTTTCTGCCTCATTATCAGTGTCTGTTCTCTGCTAAAGACAATGCTGTTCAGAGGGTTTTGCTTATGTGTAACAAATTACATTATATTAAACAAAAGTTGATTTATGCAATTACAAAGATTTTAAAAACAATTAAAAGAGAGTTGTTCATTTGAGTTTAATTTTCTCATGTTTGGGGATTTTTTCATTTTGTTTTCTAGCATCATATAACATGACTCAGATGTAGGACCCTGAGCTCCATTTTGGATCTGCCTTTCAGGCTCTGTTAGACATAAAGGGAACTAATTACAGTAGAGGACATTGCAGGGACTAGAAAAGGGATCAATACATGCATTCCCCTAAGTGTTCAGGCATTAAACCAATGCAGGATTTTTCTGAGGACTAATAAAGGCATTCTGGTTTTACCCAATTCTTCTAATTTTCCTGAGTTTCATCCCTGCTCGCTAGCACAAATCTTTTTTCATCACTATGTTCAAAACTCTTAATATGACAGGCATAATTTAGCTTCCATTTTGTTTTATTCAAGGTATTGTTTCTATGTCTGGTAGACCTTGTCTTTTTCCAAACAGAAAGAGTCTTATTTTATTAGTGCTCTGAAGTGCATTCACAACTTATTAATCATAGAAAGAAGCACAAGGCCACTCAAACTACTTTTAAATACAAATACATAAATATAGAGCTTGAGTCTTGAGTAGTCTCACTGTTGCTACCAACTAATTTTGCCAATTAAACTTGGAGTTCTTGGTCATTTGCTGTGTTTTGGAAATATGCAGACCTCAGACAAAGAGTTAGTTACCAAATCAGCAATTCTAGAGCAACAATTCTTTAACAGATTTCGTCTTTTTATGTATGTAAAAAAACAACCCACATTTGAGTCAGTGAGTCCAACATAACCAGTTTCTACCCAACTATTTGGATGCTTAATCTGTGAGTTTCTATCATGGTATGCATGCCAAATAAAGCCCCTTGAAATATTTAATTCAGATGCAGACATATCTGTTGTGGCTGCCAGCCCAATTGTGCTAACATTAGGTTTAGCCATGATTAGACACTGATTTACGCATTCTGATGTCTTTCTTTTACAATAACATCATGAACCAAGTGACTTGGGAGGAGTTTTTAGAGGGAAAATTGCACTGGGAATATCAGTTATTACTGAAAATATAATGAGGATGTCTAGCAAGAATGTCCTCTCTCAGAACTGAGGCTAAAACAGGCTCATTAAAAGTAAAAAATAATGTAGCATTTAATGACGTTTTGAAACTCTTACATTTAATCTTTAGTAGAACACACTCATGGAAAGAGTAATGTATTTCTGTCAGGCAGTCTGCTGAACACTGCCTGCACACAGCAGCTTCCCTAGTTTGGGTAGGAGACCTTTTATAACACTGCTCTATTTTTGAAGAGTTGTGTTCATGGAAAATTTATGTCTCCAGCATTCTGTATCCCTGGTACACTCATTTTTCCACCTTTTTTTGTTTATCCCAGCATTATTCTATCAAATCAAATTATGATTAAGGCAGTATATTTTAAAATAAATACACCTTGTTGTGTACTATTGTTTTACTTCTACACAGCTCTGTAGAGACCTGCTAGTCCAAGCAACTTGCTCCATATTGAGAAAGTGTAAGCCTGAGGTGTAGGCTGAATGCTGGTGGTGGCTTGCAGTCAACTGAGATGAAGGGAGGTTATCTGGACATTGGGACTGGAAAGCTAGAGGTGGCCAAGCACAGTGCCAGGCATAAAAAAATTTGGGGTGTGTATATATATATATATATATATATATATATATATATATATATATTAGGCACATTGAAAAACTCCATCAAAACAAGACTGCCTGTGAGAAAGAGACAGAAAAATTTTAAGACTAAATAATTTTACATAGTTTTAAATTATATGTTTGTAAAATACACATTCAAATAGTATGTCAAATATTAGTTTGATATCTAATTAGTAATGTTAAATTCAAAGTAGAACAATTTATTTTACTCAGAAAGGCATCCAGAAAGGTGCTGGAAATAGAAATTAAAAATGAAATTTAAAAGTTAAAAAAAGGGGGGAGAGGACAAAATAAAAACAAACAAACTCCAAGCAAACGAAACAAAAACAAAAAGGAAAAAAACAATATAAAAGTCCCTAAAGATTTTCATTTAAAATGTAAAGCCTTGGTAGATAGAAAGTTGGGAAGCATTGCATTAGGCTTAAGGGGCAGCAAAGATTTTATTGTTGTTGTTGTTGTCGTTATTGTTATTATTATTATTATTATTATTATTATTTAGCTAAGAATAGACTGAGATACAGGAATGGGAAGGAGAAAAGTCATTGCTCAGTAGGGTTCCTGTCTCGTACACTGTATTTTGTTCAGTTCAACCAAAATCTCAAATACATGGCAGAAACCCAGGAGCCCACAGATGGGTGATGAGGAAGATGAGGGTGACCACTGATCCACTCTGTGGGATAAGAAACCACTTTCAAGAAAAACTCCAGAGATCGGGACCATTCCTTCAGGGGGAAGACAAATAGCCAGGAAAAAGAAAAGACAACCTTAGAGAAGGTGGCACGTGTGAGTGACAAAGACTATACTTAGTCAGCAGAGCACAATACAAAACTCCCACTAAAGTGCAAAATAATAAAGGGAAAGCCAATAAAATCAAAAGAGAGCAACATTTAGTGGACATGCTTGAAGCTAAATATTGTTTTCCTGCTGTGAGGAGCCAATTAGCACAACATGTATTTGATTCTGAAGCACAGAGTGTGCTCTTATGGCTAATTAAAACATTCTGAGCTCTAGGTTCAAAATTTGAGGTATCAGTCTCTCGTGTAGATATTGAAGCGGCAAGAGAAAGCTATTTAGCCTCTGAGCAGAGCTGAATAGCTGTTTGATGATTGTTATTTGAAAATCTGCTTGTAAAATCCAGTACTTATTGGTGGGACAGTGCACCCTGGGTTTGCTGGGTTGCTGGCCTGATTTGGCACTGTGGTTTCCACACCCCTCAGCCCCACAAGATCACAGCAATTGCTGGAGTATCTGCACCAATGCCAGGGGCAGGGCAGCTTTCACCATTTATAAACTGCTGAAAATATGATGAAGAGCTAAATTCAAAGTCAAGGAATTAGGTCTCCTTAATCCACTTGCTTTATAGGCTCTAATGAATAATTTAAAACATGAAAGAATTTTTTTAATGAGCACAATTGCCAACATATCCTTCCATGAAATGTGAACAACAACCTGTTAATCTTGAGATCCTATTCAAAAGCAAAACCCTAGTGCAATTGTTCAATTAAAAACAAACATTGCAGTACCATCAGCAAATCCTTACTTCATCCTTTGTACACAGCTGCTTAAATATTCTGCATCTACCTTTTACCCAGGGTAGTCAATAAAGTGTATTCTGCTTATGGAGTGACTTTTTTTCCACAATACAGTCAGCAAATTATTAACAAATGTTGTGACTATGCATACAGACATGAATAGTTGTAAATAGTTGTATTTAACACTGTCCACTGCCCTAGCAAATAATTCCAATGGACCCAGTTCTCATCTGCTTTACGTTGGTACAGTCCCACAAAAAGCCACAACAAAAGTGTGTAAGGAGATGAGAATAAAACACTTGTGTATGCAGAGATAGAGAAATGCACCTTATGTTGCAGAAATACAAGTGTCTAGGAAAAATAAGCAGTATCAAACATGAAGAGAAAGTTGCTTAATTCGTGAACTGAGAGTTTAATAACAAACAGTACATTTTTGTCATGGCTCAAGTTTTATTGCAACCCTTTTGAACTTCAGACAGCTGTAATTTCCTTTTGTCTATCAACCAAAAGAAGTTTTACCTCAGTTTAGTATTTTGCAAGGAATGAAAGAAAGAATGACTCAGATAATTGTATTTGAAGCTGCTGGGTAAGGCTATTTTCACTCCCTAGAGGTAATGTTTTTATGCCAAGCTTGAAGTTTTGAACTACAAAATAAAAAAGTGTACTAAATACTGATTTTATTAGCCCTTTAAACTTTTTGTTTTGAAATAATGGGAGGAAAGATCATAATATGTTTATATGTGTAATAAATCAATCCTAGAAAGAGATGCAGTGCAATGCAATTATTTAATATTAGCAGTTCTCTTGGCTTTCTTGGAACTTGTCTCCATGGGAATAGTTTGTGTTGCTGCCATCCTGTGTACTGTCAGATCACAGAAGTTCATTTCACTCCCATCACCATTGTTTTAGAAAAGCCAGCAGGCTGCAGAAGCAGAACCAAAGAACTGAGAGTCTCATTCAGAGATCTTCATATCAGGAGCATATTCCCACCCTATGATAAATGTTGTATATGCCATGAACCATAGGCAGCTCATTCATCTGCGCACCCCAACAGGAGCAGCACAAAGAACAGGGAACATAAATGAAGGTGAGAGCTCCCTAAATCTTTCATAGACTCAAAAGATTTTGCCCTGTAATCTAAAGATGACCAAGGCTCCTGAGCAGCTCTTGCTTGACAGCTTGTTTGTCCATGCCTATTGGATACTGAAGATCAGGAAGGCCCCTTCAGTGCCCAGAATTATTTGAGAATACATTAGGCTGCCAAGAGATGTAGATGCAGCAACAAGCAGCAGAGCCTGGAAGTTATAAGCATCTAGAGACTCTTACAATGCTGGGTATATTTCCTGAAAGGGAAGAGATTAATCAGATGATTCTCCCTATGCAAAAATCCCATTCACCACGCCTCAGCTAGCATGGCACCCTTCCCAAAAAACTCTCCTCCCTACTCACTTCCATATGCTTCTTTAAAGCTCAATAGGGCTAATTACCCCAGTGAAGCAAAACATCTACACACTCTGTCTTTACAGTGCAGAAAACTAAGTTCTTCAGCTGAAGAAGGTTATGGACAAAAATATCCATATATTTGGTAAGTTTATATCTGTGTATTTGTTCACACACCCACATCCCTGGATCTCCACGCACAACTTATTTACTCAGGGTAAATTCCAAGTCTTTGGTTGACTACATTTGTATTGACTGCATGTCTGTTGTTGAGATTCCTGCAAAGCATGTCACTGCATTTTTGGGGGGCATTTTATGTGATGGGGTGACTTCAAAATGAAATTGTAGCAGTGGTGTGTCTACCAAGCCACCCACAACCTTTGCAGGTGCAGAGGTAACTGTGGCTCATTTAGCTCACCTCCACCAGCCTCTTTGCTCTTACTTAGTAAAGAGTGGCACATCTTATTTCAGAAAGCCTGCTTAGCATACATCTGCCCTGCAGAATTAGCTCAAGTTACCTGCATGCAGGTCAATCCCTTGAGTCAAACCGGCCACGTTGTAAAACACTGCTTAAAAAACACAGAACAGGGTGTAGCTGGAACCTGACTACATGCTGGCATAGCTTCACCCTGCACTCATAGTCCCTGAGCAGCTGGCCAAGTTCAGACTTGAGTGCAAACAAGGGATCTGGAAAAGCTCAGGGAAATGAAAAAAACTGTGCAAGGGCCATCGCTGAGAGATGATTGCATTTAGTGTTTGATCAAACACAGCAGCAAGCTTTAATAAATTATTTTTTCCCTCCACCATTGAGATGAGAGCTTTTAAGGGAGTTCAGGTGTAGAATTAAATAATCATACTTTTTCACACACCTCTAACTTTCCTAGTCCTTGGCTGCCCCTCTGGGGAATAGCAGATTTTTGCATTCTGTCTTTGATCCAGTGTCCCAGATCTGAAAGATTTTGGTCCAATTTGTCTCCCACCATTAGTTTGTTTTTCTTATGCTTTAAAAGTAGTTGATAGAGAATTTTCTGTGAAGTCTTGCTGCTAAAACTGCTGTAATGATAATATTAATAAGATGTAAGACAGCCAAATAATGCATCAGAGACTAGTGAAGCTTTCCTCTAAAAATACTGGAATGCAATATATGGAAAGTATTACACATCAAATTGATTTTTCATGGAAAAGCTTAATGAGTCATAACAAGATGGGATAAAAGTTCTGAAATTCCTCCTAGAAAATCTAGAATTTTTCTTCAGTAGGTAATTGATACTGCAGCAATGCATCTGTTGGACAGATGCAACGGTCACTGTTAAAAAATGCAGCCCAAGATGATCATGCAGGAACCATTAATTTGTGATGGCCAAGTCATATCTATCCTTGAGCATGTTTGATAGCTCTCAAGAGTGCTTCACCTCCCAGACTGATCCAGAGGTCACAACTCCAGAAAAGCTCAATTTATCAAATACTTTCTTGGTGATATCAGATCATTGAAGAGAAACATCAACAATGCCATGGAGAGGAAAGAAACTAAAAATCAAATTCCACACCTCAGAGCCTGGGACAGAAGGAACTTACCTAACCATGTAAGTAACTTACATATTCATGTAAGTAACTTGAATAAATGTACAGATGATTTTAAATTCAGATTTTACTTGTTCCTTGGTATAGATATCTCTAATTTTAAACAATAATTTGCTTTAAATTTATTTGTTTCTAAGAAGGTAACATGAAGTTGTATTTTCTACTTTTATAGTTATGGGTTATAGCTCTAAAATAACCCACCTGAACATACTTTTTATTTACATTTTCTGCACAATGTACTGGAAGCCCAAAGCTCAGGCTAAAGCAGAAAAATCTGCTATTTAACCCCAGTGAGTTAAAGACTTTGGCCATATGAAATCACATAACAATTAAAGAAAGACTAAAATATCTAACTGAATATGCAGCAGTGCAGAAACAATTTTAAAAGACCTCTGAATCAAATAATTTGTGTGATTTTAAGGGAATGTTTCAAGAAGGTGCATCAATCTGTAAATTAAACAAAAGGAAATGAAGCTAAGTTTAGAAAGGAAGTAAGCTAAATTTTACTTTTCATTTGTTCAGGTGGGATTAAGATTCTATCTGTAATTCAGGGGCCATCAGAACTCCCCATTCTATAACTCACAGCCTTATTTTATCTTTTTTTTCATGCACATGTCCAGCGTAAAAGATGACATGTTTCAATCAATCATTCCCACTTTTTGCGAGATGCCATGCCATCCATCTGAAACACTACCTTCTTTGAACCTACGTACTTTCCATGAGTTTCAGGATCCTAGCTAACCAATCACTGAATGTTATGTTTGGCATTTGCTCATTCCTATAAGCTTACAAGGTCTGTAATGCAGAAAAACTCTTCTGAGGAAACGTGAGGCAATAACTACAGGAAGGAGGGGGGAAATCCAGGCTGGTAAAACCAAAATGTTTCAGTATCTAGAAACCCGAGTGTAAGAAGCTTCCACAGGGTCTGAAACCAGCATGTCTTCTAATATGTACCAGGGAAAGTATATATAATGATGCTGAGAGCAAGTAAACAGCCAATAAAGGGATTTGCTGTTTACCATTGTTAGCAACTCCTGGGAAAACTTCAAAGATTTCTGTGGAGTAAAAACCTGCTGTTTATACATTAGACATGTACACTGACTGTACAAGAGAGATCACTTCATCCCTGAAAACTTGCTCTGTGCTTAGCAGTTCCATTGCTACTCTGCTTTTGCAGGAAAGTTCTGTCGACCATGCTACATCCATTCCTCATACATCTCCCCTTGCACTCAGCCTACCCTACAGGTGTGTGAGATAAATGCACATTTGCCCTTGGTTTGCAGAGGGTTTCTTTCCAACAAGCTGTCAATAACAGTATCTTCTGAGAAAGAAGATTTCATGCTATTAGAAGAATTCCCAGCTCCTTAGATGAATGTACTCAATTCCTTTTGACTTCTTTAAATTTTTTTTCCCTAAAAAAGTCTTTTTAACATCAATTGCGCTACACCATGATCATATGAAATACCATCTGCCAGTAGACTCACAATTTAAGAGGCTCAATGAAAGGCATATTTATTTCACTATTTTACATTCTTAGGCTTCCATTTTTATTGGGAAATATTAAAGTAGTTGCTCCAGAAGTCCTTCTTTGATAAATGCTCTAAAAATTTAGACTGATAACTAGAGACCTGCTAGAGAAATCAGGCAGTTTAATCTGTGACAGTAAAATTGCTCAGATAAATAATGCACATAGAAGAACTTTGAAGGACTATTTGAAATTTGACTTTTTTTCAGTGACACTTTTTTACATATGAATATCTGATGAATTACATTGCTATTAACAAAATTACGTTCTAGTCTTATTGTAGCCATGGTTAAACATAAAGTGAAAAGAAAAGGAGAAGACCTCTGCATTTCCTTTTGTCCAAATTTCAACAGCCAGTGGGAGCAATCTGCAGGAAAAAATCTGGAAACCTAACACAAAATCAATCTCTGAAATGGATATAAATAGAACTATTTTGTTTGAAATAAACTGAAGAGTTTATTGCTCAGTGGCAACAGATTAGATACAAGGTGCCTGAAGTCTAGTACACATTCTTTGGTTATAGAAGGAAAGATTCAGCTTGTTTGAAGTGTGCTTCCAGATCAGCTCATTCCTGAGTTTGATTTGAGTCACAGGAAGACTTATATGTACATCATGACTTACAGACAGGAATTTAAAGCCATCTGTGTCATTAGGATTATTTATCAGACATGGTTTGCATGTTCCTCAGAGGCTTCAAAACATTAGAAAAGGCAAAATACACCAAAGCTTCTTCCCTTTTTCCTAAGGTTAGGAGGGCATGGAGAAGCCACTACAACTGTAGGATGAATTGGAACAGCTGCTAAATGCCTGTAATTGCTGAAAAATGTTACCTTCCCAGCAGGAACAGATATTGGTGTCTCCAACAAGATCTTGGTCTCCATTCCTAAAGAAGAGTTGCACTCTCCAAGGATTATAATGCGTTACAATAGAAACTTTCAAAAGAGGTCAGGGAATAAATGCTGAACACTGGCAGGACAAAATCAATTCTGAATTTAGTCAGTAATTTTCTTTACATTTCCCTTGTATTTTTTTCAAAAACGCCCCCTTCTGAAAGAAGTATGAAGTGATGAAAAATTGCCATGTTCCAAATCTGAAAGCTCCTACATGAATCAGTGGCTTCTGGTGGGACAATCACTGGTCTGTGGTGGGTGAGATAAGCCTTGGAATGTCACTTGAATGCAACAACAACTTATTGTTTACATATGCGTGACAGAAATGGTATTCTTTGCTATCTCATCACTGGTATACCTCTTAAACTACGCTGAAACTTTACAGTAAATAAACTTACAAATGGATGTCAAATGGAAGTGAAGTCTATGTATTACTATTATTTATTCATTAGTCTTCTATGGATTTTTAGTACCCAGAGACAGTAGATACTTTACACAGCAAGACAAATGTCTGTCAGAAGACAGTAGCAAATAAGTAGCAAAGAGAGAAAGGCAGTAATATTATATTCCTGCTTTCTACTTCTTACTATGCATAATAGGTTTGTATATTTTATTGCAAACCTAAAGCATAATAGGTTGGTGCATGACAGTAGGGTGCTAAAATGAAAATACAGCTTAATTATATACAAGGTTTGAAACAATTTGTTAAGGTGGAGCAGCCCAAGCTGACATAGCAGTCACAGGAGCTCTGCAGCAGTGTTATACAGTGTTATACTGCCAACAAGGGCTAACAGTGTATTCCAGCCTCTCCGTGCTTTTCTGTGCATTTCTGAAGGTTCTCCCAGAAGCTGCTTTATAGCTCCATCCATGTTTCTAACATGTGATGTCTCTGGGTAAATATATGGGGTCCTCAGAATATCTCTCTTGCAGTTCCTCATGAAAATTTAAACCCAAGTCATGTTTTTCTGATATAATAATTCAATCTTGTTAAAACAAAGGTTTAAAAGTTTGATATAATGTATAAAACATGTGACAAAGATGGTTTTGTTTTTATTTTCTGCGTGGGACAGAGGCTGGGCCTTAAGTTATTTTTAGGATGTTGCATTTCCTTTTGCTTTAACTGCGGTTTTTCTCCTGCAATGGAAGAGGCCCCACATTTCAAGTGCTGGTGTTCACATAAGAAGCAGCTTGGGTTATTACTATCAGCAGACAGGGAAGTCAGGAAACCTCTGCCCTGTGCTCTGTTTTTTCAAACAAGTTCATTTTTTTCCTTGGAGGTCCAAAATTAATTTCATTCCATTCACTTTTTCAGGCAACAGAAGTTTGGATGAGAAACTTACATCCAGCAGTTTTAGGTTCATAGCAGAATTATGCTTGATAAAACCTGATAAATGCAGGCACTGTATAAAGAAAAGCACTGTAGGGCTAGAACTGCAGCCAGACCTTGGTTAATTTATGTAGAGAGGAAGAGAGAATGGCTTTTTCCCATGCTTCAAGTTAATGCTAGAAGAATCCACTTCCTTTGAGAAAAGTGGCAACTGACCTTTTTCTGCACAGGACAGCTTATTGAAGTGAATCTTTAGCACTTCATGCAGAAGTGCTTCCAGTCCTTTAAGTGCTTTGTTAAAAGATAGATAAACTGTAGATAAACTTTCTGAAGAATTTTAGTAAGAGTTCACAATTCACTTACATAACAGTTATTCTAGAAAGCTGCAGAGTGTGAAATGTGATTTCCTTTCTGTGGGAAGAAAATTTAATGGTATGAAATATCTTACTGAGGATGCACTCATATAATTTTGCAAAATGTTGTACAAAAAATACAGCAAAATTCTAATTTCACATCTCACATTACATTTTACAGGCCTTCTGCTTCCAAAACAGCTATATTTTATAATGTCGGCTTCAAACACAGTGGAAAGCTTGCAGAATGGGAAAGTGATTTGCTTAGACTGAAGGAATGAAAACATTTCTAGATCAGTTGGTAGCATCTGCCACTAATAGAGAATTAGGGAGCTAATTTCCTCAAGGACAGATTACTTCCTAATTGTCCATTTTAAAGGTTCTTCTTTATGGTTGGCATTTATGGTGTGGTAGTTCCTACAGATCAAACTAGTACTGCATGCTGAGCAGACACATGAGAAATAAATAGTGGCAAAAATAACAAATAATCAAAATAATAGGGTACTGGCTGACAAGGAAAAATATTCAGATGTATGGCATAATTTCCATCACAATTATTTTTGCTATAAAGTATGAATGGAGCCAGACAAATGACTGTTAGTAAACAGTGGCATTTTCTATAGCTTTTCATTAACTCCTACATTAGAGCCTCAGTCACATGAGTTTTTAAGAGCTTCCAGCTTTCCTCAAAGCCTCAAATAATGTGTGTATTATTTTGGACTAAAATATCACTTTTTCCCTTTTAAGTCAAAATTTCCAAGAAAGAGGGGAAATATCCATTCTCCATCAGATGAGCAATATTTCAAGCTCAAGTCTCATGTCAGAATTTCTTTTCTCCTACAACACCCTCTTTACAAACATCTATCACAGGGAAAATTTTGAGTCACTGTATATGGAAATAAAGGCTACTTTTCTTTCCCTGTTATTTATGATCTTGTTGTGATCCAGGAGAAAATGATGGAATAAACATAATAAACTAGGTTAGCTAATTATATAATCACACAAATAACTATAAAAAGAAGCAAACAAGAAGCATAAGGGTAAAGGGTTATATACACATTGGTGCATTAGGCCATAAAAGGTATTTTCCACTCTGCCAGCCAGCAATACTGCAAGTGTCTCTTCAGACTAATCATATTAAACTGAAGCTAATATGTACTATGAGAGAGGAACAGAAGAATTTTTCTACATGGCCTAGAACTGCAGAGTGTGAGGGCTACATATGCAAAGTTTAACCCCAAAATATTCTGAAAGTGTATTAAGAATGGATAATCTGCATGAAAGAGAACATTTAAAGGACAAAATGTGCTGTGTATTTTTCTGCAGAAGTGTACTTAAGAACAGAGGGTGAACAATATGGAACAAGGGAGCACTGGGTTGTTGCTGTAAGTAAATTTCCTGGGTAATTTTTACTTTGCCTTATGAAACAGCACGGTAGCTCTGGGCTTTTTCTTTGTAGTGGCTGTGCTATTTTGATTGCCTGATGACAACTCTTTTTTTTCGGCCTTTCTCATTTGCTTGCGGGAGTTTTATTATAAAGGGAGATGCACAGAGAAGATCCAAAGAGGGAAATACTGACAATCCCAAAAGACTGGCGGGTACAAGCCACAGAAACATAATTTCTCAGCAGATCATACATCACACCTTTGCTCATTTGTGATAATGTGCTATGGTGCCTAATGTGTTAGGCTAACTTCCAATGGGTTTATCCCTGTTGCACAGTTTGGGTTGAGTATTCAAGTTTCCATTTAGAATCTTTGCTAAACCTAACTTTAAGGTTGTGCTTTACTTTTCCTGTGTTAAGAAAAGGGCTTCAGCATGTGCCAGTATTGTGCTGAATCAATACTTCAGTGCATGCCTAAAAGTAGGATATTTTTTTCCTTTTTTCCCAAAAAGGGTTGTCTCAGATTTCCTGTAAATAGCACAAGCTCTCATTTCAGGTACCTCAAGGTGTATCAAAACACATTGTTCCATATTTTTTTATACATCATACTAACTTTAAATTATCATTACTATACTTCAATCCACAGCCAGCCAAGCTTCTCACAGGGGTGCAGAAGGGAGAGAAAATTAATTTCATTTACATCCTTCTAAGACTACATAAAGATCGGTTACTGTTTCCATCTGGGCTTCTGTCAGTACTCTAGGAGATGCTGCAGTGAAAGTATTTTGTAACTATCCTGGGAATATTAATGCTAGCCATTCCTGGGGAGTGGAGATGGCATAAGAGTAGTATTTGAAAACTTTTGATTCGATACACTGTATTTTACTGAGATGACTTCAAATTGCCAGGGTATGGTATTCATCTTCTGTTGAGCTCATAATAAGAATACTCCTTTGATGAGCTCAGGTCTTCATGTTTTACTGCCAGAGATTGAACCTTGTTTCTAGTGTATGTTCTTCCCACTGAGTTTGGTAGCATCCATCAAATCAGAAGTGTCCTGACAACATTTCTTTGTGTCCCTTCTAATGCCAACATATTGTTTTATGTCCTCATCTTCAGTATTTCCACACAATTTTTTAGTCTTCATGAATGGTAGGCAGTGGATGTGACTTGAAATTTCAGCTGAGTTGGAAAGGATGATCAACAGATCTGTTCCCTCTCTGTTGCCATATATTCTGACAGTTGTTTTATATGTTTTGTTAGAGTTTGCTTTCTCATCTGCTGACTGAATTGCTCATAATATGGTATTCATAGGTGCTTTTCAGATACTCCTGCACTGCCTCCTTGATTGCTCATTCTTTGTGTCCTCTACTTTTGGGTTTGTTTTGTTTTGTTTTGTTTCTAAAAAAACACATAAACTCCTTCTGAGAATTTGCTTTCTGATGGAGCAGATTTCCAACCGTTCCTTTTTTCTTCAGATCACTTAATTTCAACTATATAATTCTCCCTAAATGTATATAGGTGTAATATATCAGAATATTGTCATAGCATCTGACCTTTTATTCATTCCATTTTGATTTCTGCTTAAAAACAGGGGGCTCAAAATTCCTTTAATGTACTCATTCTGTATGCAAAACTGCATGTGGTGAACAAATTACAATCATTGTATCACAAGTTTCAGGAAGGACTATGCAAAATCGCTTTTTTCCCTTGGTATCTGAAAGGATTTGATTTCCACTCAGAATATTTAACCTTCCTGAGCCATGTCTACATGTTTTACATAATTATTATAATTCTGTGATGTTATTTTTGTGTAGACATTATAGAAACCGCATGCTCTAATAAAAAACACTGTCTGTAGCTGAATATCTGCACCACTTAATTTTTCTGCTTTTATAGGAACAATGCTTGTAGTGTTTTGCTACATTTTTTGTGTGTGCTATGGTTTAATGTCTTTGACATGAAACATGTATCACTGGGGTTTTTTTCCACTAGAAGATTTTTGTCCCTCATTTCTTTTTCCATTGGCTATTTCTAACAATCTTATCCTTTACTATTCAGGCTTAAATATGTGGGAAAAAATACTCTCTAAATTGAAATGGGAAGAGTGTAGATGATCCTATTTTTCCCCATACCTATCATAAGCCCATTGGTTTACAAGGTTCGAAAACAACTTAGCTCCAAATCTGTGTTACCAGGTGAGAAGTCTCCTCCTTGTGAGATTGGAAAGATCCTTTTATGGCTCAAGATGACCTAGAGAGACGTGGTGCCCTCCCTGACCCAGAGAGGTGGCCAAGGACAATTTGTGGGCTCTTCTCACACCACCACCTCCCTCTCCATAGCTGCCTTCTTCTGCCATAGTTGTGTCTGGTAGCTCATTCAGGTTCCATGCAATTTCAACAGGTCAGCTCTGTGAAATGAGGAAGGTGACAGGACCACCTTCTAGCCCTTAGCAGGAGCGGCACAATCAGCTTTCTTCAAAACAAGTGATGCAGCAGGTTTTTCTTGGGGTAAGAAGAGGATCAGGATTCATTGCCTGAGCTCCAACTCCTCTGTTCAGCAGTGCAAATACTTCCATCTGAAGTGGAGACAAAATGGGGGCTGTGTTATACACACAGGAGCTAGAGAGGTTGGAAGGTGTCATTTTTCTCTTATGTAAAGGAAATGTTGTAGTGGTATTTGTCCAACTCATCAATAGATGACAGAGAGACTGCTGGGACAGTTTTTATTTTTCAGTGAAAAACTGGAGGTTCAACATTTTCAGTCACCCCCCAGGAATGTACAGATTTCACCCAGAACTCGTCAATTTGATGGAAAGATAACATTGCCTGGCAACAGCACTGCTTGATATGAAATTTAACTGTCAAAATTTTCACTGAGACTTTACTGAAATTGTTCAGATAGTGTCTGGTTTTAGATCTACAACTATATTTAGGGTGAATTAAGAAAGCTTCCTGAAAAAAAATACTGTGTGAATTGCTTTTTTTTTTAAATAACTGCATTACTTAGGTTTACCTAAAAGGTGCTAATGTCTTTACAAAGTAATTCTCAGTGACTTGATGCTATTTAAACTTTGGCATTTAAACCTGGAAGCTTACTGTAGTTCAGTTGCTCAGCCCTTGGCACGTCAGTAGAGGAAAAGCTCTGTTTCATCCAGCTTAACTACTTACTCATTTAAAGGTTAAAAAAGACTGGATTGTCTCAGTGTAATGTCTGCGACACCAGGAAAAAAAGAGTTTGGGGCTGGGAAATGGAACTTTTTACAGTAAAAAAAATCCTGAAGAAAAAGTGTGTCCATTTCATAACAGGAAGGGAGTTGTACCCCAAACAGTTTCAGAGGATTTAAAAAAGCAACTAACAAAAACTGATTTGTAGAAGAAATAGATGAGTTAACTGTCAGCACCTGGAACACGTTGATAAATGAGCTGCATCCTCTCCAGAGAAGTCAATAGAAGTGTACCTGCTTCACAGGTCCAAAATCTTCAGCTGATCTCTGTAAGCTAAAATTTTAGCTGACATAATCTTATAGGGGTTTTTTTTGTCTTGTTTGGTTGGGTTTTGGGGGTTTTTTTCTGTTTGTTTTTGTTTTTTTTTTTTTTTTTTTTGTTTTGGTTGGTTGGGTTTTGTTTTTTTTTTTGTGTAACATAAGATAAATTTTATAGATTAACTTTTCTGATAATTTTGGGGGACAGAAGTGTCTTTGCTGTCAAAAATCACTTTGGACACCTGCAAAAAGAGGTGAGGACAGGAAAAAGACAAGAGCATTGATCACGTAAGTGTTCAGCTGTGTTGCTGAAGAACAAACCAGAGACTCTGACAACCACTGGAAAGCAGCTACACAAGCTGTGCCATAACTCCAATGTGCTTCCAGACACAAAATGCTACTGCCTTGCCATGCATCTGTTGAAGGATATTTAACTTCTAAATATCTTGGGTAGTACATGATTCTATATTGCCCTTTATTTCTGTGAAGCTGAACACCAACATTTCCTTTGTGCAAATTATTTCTGAAATCCAGAATCACACAGGAAGATATATGAAAATATCCTGTGGCTTAATGAAAAATAAAAGGAATCCAAGTAATTTTTTGACCCATGGTTCAGAAAATGTGTATCCAGTATACACCTAGGACTCACCCTAACAGCCATTTCTACTTTTGGAACTGTAGAAACAAATGGCAGCTTAACAATGCAGTTGCTCATTTTTAATCCAAAAATAATTGGTTTGGGATTGTTTTCTTGGATTTTGGGGTTTTTGTGGAGTTGTGTTTGTTTGTAGATTTTTTGCTTTAGCTCTTTCTTGTTTATTTAACTCTTGCAAATCACACTGCATCTCTTTTATTTCAATTTTCTTTTCACATCTCCATGTACAAGGTCAAAGAGGTCTAATATGTAAAGTAGTTTTTTGCCCTGTAGATATGCAATACTTGCAGTTGTGTTCTTGCCTTCCACCTCCCAGCTTGCTTTCCAAATGGCACCCAAGAGATTAATATCCATTTGAGCTAATGCTTAAGTTAAAACTCCAGTTCTGGCTTCTGTACAATAGAAGCGTGTGTGATACCATGGAAGCTGATAGTCCAAGCATTAAAGCTTTTTATTAGCTTTCGCACATGGATTGTTTGCTATATGGGGTTCTTAAAATTATTTTTTTTTACCCAATTTCAATAAAATAGCATAAAACATTTCGTAGTTCAGCACAAATCAGCAAATGCTTTTCAGTGTTTATATTCTCTAGAGTGATTACATGTAAATCACAATACACTTAAAATCTAAAGAATTCAATGATAAATAAGGAAATTTCAAACATAAGAGAGATAAAATAATTTCTTTGCTCACTTTCATTTTTGAAGGTGAGAGTTTTGGGGGTTTTTTCTGTCCCTATGAGTTATCATTGGCTTACAGCCAGTGCATGGGAGAGTCTGTGACACTGAACTGACTTGAAATGTGAAGAAAGCAGTGGTGTATCCCATATCAATGCGTAGTACAAATTTTATCTTCAACATCCTATGTTAAAACTTTTTGAGAATGAAGTAAATAAAAACAGATACATGGATTTCATTAACTTACTGTTAGCAGCATTTTCTTTATTTTCAATAAAGCAATAATTAGGAGGCCCCTTCATTGATTGCCCAGTGATATCAGCTGCTCTAAAATCTTAGAGTGAGGGACTGAGCTGTTCTAAATACAATTCAATCTCCCAAGATAAGACAAAAAATGTGGCTTTAGATCGTATAGATTGGTGATTTGGGCATCCTGTTAAAAAATCCCATTTTCCATACTGGTAGTCTCCATGTAACTATTTCTCTCCTCTAGGAGCCCAGCTTGATGGCTACATATTAGACTAGACGCATAGATAATGCAGTTGTGCCATGTGATATAAAATATCAAGTGTAGGCACAAAGAGCTTGAGAAATATCTAGGTGAATGTTTAGGTGCAGAATTTGCCATGGCCCCATAAAAGTGCTAACCTAGAAGTCAGTGTGTAAATAATAAGGATAACAGTAAAAAATTACTTCAAGTGAACCAATTATTAGCACACCATAAATACAGTAACAATGACTGACTCCTCCTTTTCAGATTTTAGTTGAACTAAAGAGGCCCCTGTGTTTGTACCAACTCCAGTTTGGTACTTTACTTTAGCAGCATGAGTCCACTTCTGAGGGTGAGAATAACACAGTATGGTCAAGATGTATCTCATTTTCATTGACATAAAAATCTCTCCCCTGGATAAGAAAGTGAGTAAAAATGTGAGGTGAAAGGTGAGATGGACTCATGTATCCATAGTGGACAGCATTTCAGTAACATTTTCACAGAAAATGTGAAGAGCCCCTGCAGACACACAATCAGAAAACAACCACAGGCAGCAGTGCTTGAACTCAAGACATCTACATCATGGTCTGAGCCTTCTTAACACTAATATTGACAGTGATAGTGGGAAAGGAGGATGCAATTCTGAAAATTAAAAATTATTTGCTTTTTGTTGCTTACAAAAGATATTTCCTCAAGCATCCTTTTTCATGGATGTAGATGTACTGGGTTTGCATGGGCAGGTTTTGGTAGCAGCGGGGCTACAGGTGGGGCTCTGTGGGGAGCTTCCCCCATGACCAGCAGTGCCGATGCCGGGTGGCTCCAGGACAGGCCCGTGGCTGGCCAAGGTTGAGACAATCACTGCTGGGGACAGCACCTCCGGGTAACAGAGTTAAGAAGGGAGGAAAAAAGCCCTGCACAATGGCAAACAGGAGAGAGGAATGAAAACACATGAGAGAAACATCCCTGAAGGCATGCTGGAGCAGGTGGAGGCCCAAAGGAGGCTTCAGCCACATGGGAAGGCTGCTCTGGAGCAGGTCCTGGCCACACCACTGGAAGAGAGGATCCACAGAGGAGCAGGCTGGCAGGCAGGACTTCGGCAGGGGTGCCCTGCTGGAGCAGCCTGTTCCTGAAGGGACTCATGCTGGGGCAGTTCATAAGGAATTCCACCCGTGGGAAGGCCCCATGTTGGGGAAGCTCATGGAGGGCTGTTTCCCATGGGACAGGCCCCACCCTGGAGCAGTAGAAGAGTGTGAGGGGTCCTCCCTCCCCCTGAGGCGTAAGCAGCCGCAGATACAACATGTGATCTAACCACAGTCCCAATTCCTTGTACCCTTGTGTCTCTTGGGAGTAGGAGGTAGAGAACTTGGAAGTAAAGTTAAGCCCTGGGTGAATGGAGGGATGGGGAATAGGTGTTTTTAAGATTTGTGCTTCTTTCTTATTATCATACTCTGATTTGATTGGTAATTTATTGAGATATTTCTCTCCCCAAATCATTGTGACATTAACTGCTGAGTGATCTCCCCATCTTAAACTTCCCCCAAAAATTTTCTGTTACATTTTCTCTCCCCTGTTCAGCTGAGGGAAGTTATTCAGTGACTTTGGTGGGCACCTGGTATCCAGTCAAGGTAGCCCTTTTCAGCATTTTTTTGCCCAGTTCAAAAGACTCTTCCACACATTCTGGATGAAAACCTGTTTTGTATTTCAAGGTAACCTTCATATGCAATTTCCAAGACTGGGACACACGGAAAATTTTGTGTGTATGAGATACTCATATTCAGAATAAGGTTAATTTCACGTTACTTTGGATAGCTGCACCATAGAAAGCTGGATAGGAGTTTGTTATTTTAGAATCCTGTAGAGCCAACACAGAAATAAACACTACAGCATGATTTCTCTACAGAAAATATCTGGTTTAGGCTGAAATAAGTAGCATGCCCTAGAGGGCTTGGATCTCTGCAATGACTCAGGATGTGGGGGAGTCACCAATGACAAGCTCATATAAAGACACTCTATAAGCTAAGGAGAAGAACTAACCTCACTCTATGCAGTTAAAAATTAAAATGTAATCTTGCAGTAGTGGAAAGTAATCATTAATAGGTGAAACAATTACCAGAATCTTCCTCTATTTCTTTAGTTAGGTTGTGAGGTTGCCTAATCTGTAAATTAGCTCAGAGCTGGCATGTTCTGAAAAGCTCTTAGAAACACATTTCTTTATCCTGCTGCTGAAAAGAGTAACTCCACAGTCTGGAACTGAGGTTATGAGTATTTTAAACTTTTCTAGTTAAACTGCCCAACCCTTCATCCCAGTTTAATCCCCATCTATAAAATCCATATTGCTATATTCACCTTAATTTTACATCAAATATGAAGATCTTAATATATAGAGTAATTCTTATCATGTTTATATTCTCAAAGAAGTCTTGAATATATGAATTAAACAGTCAGAGAGGAGAGTTAGTGGATCCACTGATAAGAACCATCATGTATTAGACTTTCAGAGACAGGATTTCATAGATCTAAAAATCCAGAGCAAGCTGTCTATAAGGCATAGATACCTTATTTTGAACCTGTCCTAACTAACTGCATCCTTCTGTTTTCCTTCCCCTAAACCCATTATCGTTTGTCTATTTCAATCCCTAACATGCTGTGTAACTGTCAAATGTTTTCTACCTTCCTTATATACCAATCAAACATTCTCCCTTCAATCTCCTCTCCCTTTGCTGCCAGCCCTTCCAGCTGGAATTCCTTGCTGTTCCCTCTTCTGATCTGTTCTGCAAAGGTCAAAATAGCAAAATAGACTCCACAAAGTCAACACACATTAGAATAAAAGCACTCGGATATCTTTCTCAATCAGTTACTTAGTTACTTTCCACACAATTTTATATGTCTATATATGTATCTATATATCTATATCTATCTATATATACATATACATTTTTTTAATTATTTTATTCATTCATTTGTTTGGTCTTCTCCAGGAAAGTGGTCTATAAGCACACCATTTACACTTTGGCCATCTATTAGCCTTGCAGCCAACAGCTTCTTGGAAACTTCATGTACATGATTTGTGTCCAAAGGATTTATTTATTAAATTGCATTTATTTATTAGTTCTCAAGCAAGTCTTTACCCAAAATATTTTTTATCTGACTGCATTTTGATTTTTAATCTGCCATATTTTATATTTTCCATAGTTCCTTATTCAGGTAGGAAGCATATCATTCAGTCTTTGAATGATGAATGACTCATTCCTCGCATATAGTTCCTGGAATGATGTATAGTTATCTGAATAGTCTTTTTACTTTTTAAGTCACTTGCTACTCACAATGGTCTAAATTTTATTGGATCTTATTTTTTCTTCATTGTTTTGGCATAATATTTGTTAAGGTTTGATGTGCATTTCCTCTGAAATTTCAACATGGTAGTTTTCAACAAAGCTGGACATATCTGTACATTTATACCTTTTTTCAGCCTCTTTTAATTCCTTTTAAGCAAGATTTTTTTTTATTTATTTCCTAGTTTGGGAAATTAAAACACTGTGGTGGTGTTTGAGGGGTTTTTCTTTGTTTTGTCCACTTGTGTCATTCCTGAAGTCATGTGCCTTATAATCTCTGGTACAAAGAGTCCTTGGACAGCAGTGCTTCACACCAAGACCTGCAAGCACATCAGCATGACCACTTGTGCATTTCCTCACTGGCTGCCATTTGCTGCAGTCATTCTCATGATGGCTAAAAATTAAGTCTCTGCATCACACTCTGAAGAAAGATTTATCCAGGTCACACAGAGGTAATCAACATCTCTCATTATGACTCTGCTCCTGTCCTGAGAGAACCTCTCATCTCCTAAAGTGTGTCATGGTCAGACTTGAGAGGGTACAGGGATCAGCAAAACAGTTCAAATGTGACATTTCCTGCTTCCACCTTGGAGCTTCAATCCATGCAGATTCTGTGTTATTTACTGAATGTTGTAAGTTAGAATAAATATGCAGTCCTTCAGAGAGTTGGCTATGATGAGCTGCCTGAATTAGTTCTTCATTCTTCTTGCCATACGTATGGATTTTTTGATAATTCAACTTTCTTGCATTTAGACTAATGACATTCAGCCCATTAAAAAATCATGTGACCACATGGCATACAACCTTTAACAAAGTCTTCTTTATCAAGAGTATCTGGAATAGAACTAGGTTCACACATTGTATGATAATTACAAACACCAAATATACTCCAATTAAATCAATATATGGCTGTCACCATTTTTGTGCATGGAAATTTCCCAGCTTCTATATGACATCCTGAGATCAGCTATTGTGTAAACAACTAACATCAATATGACTTTGATCATGACAAAAATGTGGCAGACAGGGAATTTGCTTAGCACAGGGAAACAGGCGTGAGCTGTCTCTGTTTTCAGTGACAGCAATTTGATTCATCCAAGGACAAGCCACACAGACCATCCAGCTTTTCCAAAATGTTGCATGCAGTTATCCATGTAGATATAATCAAAGCTTTACGTGCAGTGACAAAGTAGTAAAGAACGAGCAATTCAATAAGAATTGTGTAAGCATCCTCTCATCTTACATATCAATCCAAGGCTAGTAGAAAACAATTTCTAAGAGGTACTTTGGGTGAAAAAAGATTAATTTTAATGTCAAGAAAAATTTTATCACTCCTAAATATATTCTAGTTACCAGAATAACAGACTGTTAAAGTAGCTAAATCATAATGAACAACAACATCCAAAATTCAACTAGTGCAAAACACGTAGAGATGACTTTTATGAAATTATTTTATAAAAAATACAGGCACCATTTGTTGAATGATGTCTAAATATTCATTTAGGACTCTTCAAAACGCATTTTTAAGAACATTACTGCTGCTAACTTTCTCCTCTACAATGCCTCTCATAAGAAACACACAGCTAGGTCCTCTGCATCGTGATGTGTTTTGCAATTACACATATGCATAGGAAATATACAAAATTTTACTGTTTTTCCTGCCTTGTCACAGAAACATATTTTTGGTTTTTTTATGGATCTGTTTCTGCTGCATTTATTGCAAAATTCTAGTCATTAAAGAGCATTGTATTTAAAATAATAGTACTTCTCAACACATTCACTTAAATCTTCCATAAGTATAAAAACAACTGAGACATCTGGTTCCAGCTGAGACAGGAAATGTCTTTGCTAACATGGGATCATGTTTATTTCAAAGAAGTCCAAGGATGATCTTGGGAGGTACAGAGGAATATATTTAATACAGTATCAGACAAACTGGTAAAAAACTACAATAAACAACAGAATAGTAGGAAAACAGATAAGTATGGCATAGTGAACAATAATTATCATACCTGTTTTCTTTCCCCATACACCTCTGTTGGCACAACAGCCTAAGTAGATGGGCAACATGCTGTTCCAGCAACAGCAGAGCTAGCAAAGCCTCATTTCCTATGGATTTGTCTTCAGTGCCTCCATATTCTCCTCTGCCTATTTCCCAATCCCCTCACCCCATATCCTGGCTGCTGTCTCTGACATGAGGCAGCAGAGCTGTGTTGCTGAAGCCACGGGATAATTTTCCCAGTGACTGGCCACTTGTCAGGTGAAATGGAGCAGTTTAGTGCTGAATTTTGGCTGAGGGCCTTTCCTGGGGCTCTCCTTCAGCAATCTTTCTGAACAGCATCAGGTGGCCCAAGAGGAAGAAGCAAGAGAAGCCCTTTTAGTGTGTACCCATGTAAGCACTAATGCATCTTTTTCTCCAATTTTTGTCTACTACTATTTTGGTTTAGTTGGCTTGGTGTACCAGTCTGGTTCAATGGTAGTTCAAGGTCTGGGAGGGAAGGAGTGCTCTCAGTGACATTGTCAGTTTAAAACGAAAATGCTTGTCAAAGTGGAGACTCAGTTTATGAGTCTACCAAAAGTCAACCACAGGTAGTTATGAAACATATAATTTTTATGAGATCATTATCCCTGTGTCAGATTTGGTAGTGCTTGATCAATTTAAATATTATGAAGAAGAAAATAATGGATGAACTGGCAATTAGAGCACATAAACCCACTTTAGGAAAGTATGCTATAAATTAGACACAGAAGCTTGCATATGGAGTAGGAGTGACAAAGATTACAACTTGTCCATTTCAAAAAGAGCCATCTGAAGGTGATACACAGTAAAGGGCGTTACTTACAGTGCTGGAATGTGTTTTACTGGCTGTGGTATGTGGTGACACGTCACACTGAAATTCCACATTTCCCTGTGTGCCTAAATACCCTCACAGTCGCCACTGGTAGCAGGATGTCAATATGATATTTTCTGAAAAATCCTCTTTGCCTGGGATTTTCTCCTGGGAAGCTGAGAAGCCTCAGAGAAGAATGAAAACAATAATTATCTGATTGCTGCTCCTGTGTTTTTTGCTTTGGAATGTGGCTTGGACATTGTTTACCAACAGGTGGTTGGTTGATTGGCTCCATGTGAATTGTTTTTTCTTAATGGCCAATCATGGCCAGCTGTGTCAGACTCTGAGTCAGTGACAAGTATTTATTATTCATTCTTGTTAAGCCTCCTGTCTGTATCCTTCTCTTTCTTCAGTATAGTTTTAGTACAGCATGATATGATATGATATGATATGATATGATATGATATGATATGATATGATATAATATAATATAATATAATATAATATAATATAATATAATATAATATAATATAATATAATATAATATAATATAATATAATATAATATAATATAATATAAATCAGCCTTCTGAAAACATGGAGTCAAATTCTCATCTCTCACCTCATCCGGGGGACCCTCACAAACACCACAGCAGGATACTCCAGGTTTCTGCCAGCTTTATGTTCTATGTAATAAGTCAAGAAGTTCAAACCAATAAAAGGGTGATCTTTCTTATGCAATACATGAGGCATTGAGGAATTTGCTCCCTCAAGAAGGCTGGGTGCTAAACAATGATGGATGTTATGACAGATTCCAAAGAGCATCAGACATATTCTTATTTCCACCAGTGAGTATTAGATGCAATAGGTATGACATGTAGCAGGGGTACACGTCAGGGTATTCCTAAGCCACTGGTGAGACAGCATGCTCAAGACTGTTCATTCTCATTCCTTCTTAAAAATTACTTTCCTAAACTTCTGTAAGAAGCAGTATCCAGGATGATATGTACCTAATATCTTTTGTTAGTGTCATCAGTGTTATTTCCTACTGTTTTGTTGAAGAGTAGGAAACAGAGACTTGTCCCTTGCACACTGTTGAATGGTGTACAAAAAAGGAGGCAGATAAAAATAGTGTACACCATCACTATCCAGTGCCAGCTACACAAGAGAAATGCACTGCCTCTCTGCCCCTAGGAAACAGCAGCAACTGTACTGTGGCTTCCAGAATTACTCAGTTACTGTGTTGGAGACTCCAGTTCTTCCATATCTCTGCCTCAGTGAAAAAAACCACACCCAAGGGCCTTTTACTGTCAGTACCCTACATCCTCCCTGTTGCCTCAGACTGGATCACCACTTTCAGTGACACCTAAGTCTTCACCTTTCTCCCTGCAGCCCTCGTGGCATTTGGGTTCAGCTGCACTGAACAAGGCACTGGGAAGAGCCCACTTTTGTATACATGGCATGGCAGTTGATTCACATTTTAAATATGTACATAAATATGTACATAAATATGTACCAATATATAACTATATATAAGTACATATATGCACACTTTATACAGAACTATATTAAAATAAAGGTTATGAAAAAAAGCTCTTGAAAGTCAGAAAATGTCACCATTAATTCTGCACAATGTTTTTGTGTTCAGTCCCTCTCAGCCATTAAAGATAGGTTCATGGGGTTTTTCTACAAGACCTTTCCCCATTAAAGCAGATGGTTACTTTAAAATGAATAAGCAGCTATTTGTTCAATATTTGCAGTACATTCCCTTGCCCTGAGCTTTATTTATGGAGCGCTACACAAGCTCTGCTTTGAAAATTTATTAACTTCATTCTGGGTTGAAGAAGTTCAAAATCTTCCAATAAAAAAGCACTCTTTATTCAAAACTGAAACTTTCTATGGCAGAGTTTTAATATAAAGAAACTTCACTCTGAAAAAAGAGAAAGAAAAAAAGGAGAAGGAAGGAAGGAAGGAAGGAAGGAAGGAAGGAAGGAAGGAAGGAAGGAAGGAAGGAAGGAAGGAAGGAAGGAAGGAAGGAAGGAAGGAAGGAAGGCTTTTGATTATGCTGTGATTTTTTAATTATTTTCATGAATGGAACATATTTTCTTTTATCATTTTAGACAAAATGTAATCATGCATATATGTAGATACTTAAGAATTAAATCCTTCTACATGGGTTTGACTTTTGTGACAGATAAAGTACTTTATGCTTAATTTTTTGCAAAAATTTGTTCAACAAAAAGTTTTTTCCTAAATTGCAGTGGGGTGAAGCTAACTTCCTTTTTTTTCCTCCATGAACTAGTCATTCCCATAGAACTTTATTTTTGGGGCTTATGCTCATTGCTGTAGATCTTGACTTTTTTACACAATCAATTAAATTACACTGTGCTTCTGTAGGAGACAGGGATTTTTTGAAACCTATTTTAAAAAGGACAAAATAAGTGAAGGTGAGATGGGATTCAAATACAACCTGTAGGTGTGTAGGATGAAAAAGAAGTCTAGAAATGAGAAGACTATTTAAAATTACCTCATAATAATCAACATGAACATTTCCTAACCATATCTACTATTCACATCCTGGATTAAAAGAAAGCCAATGAAGCCAGTGCCAGAAAAGAAAGAGAACTTATTATCCCTCTCACTCCCTTTATGGACTACACCATCACTAAGGAAAGAGGTAGTGCAGAGAAATGTGAAGCAGCATTTCTGCATTAGGTCGCCACAGAACAGTGACAGTTGTTTTGCAAAACCAAAATGATAACTCTTTGGTATTTGTATTTAGTAGTCATCCTGTTTGAATAAAAAAGTGGAAATATAAACTGTGAATGGCCTTTCCTGTTGTGAAATAAACTCTTGACTCTTCATGCAGCTTGCTGCAATGTTTGGCAGTGAATTGTGGACTGCATTTGAATGTAAGTGACATTACTGTTACATCTCCTAAAAACCTTCATCAAATCTGAAGCTTTCCCCTTCTACACTCTGTCTGCAGCACTGCACACATTTAAGCTGCACAGCTAGTTTGTTTAAGCAGCTTTAAAAAGCACTTCTGCAATAGAAATATGAAAATATTCCCATCACACTGAGTTTCATTTGAAGTTAAACTGGTGTGCAAAATGGGCATTCAGCCCCATCGATCAGACACAGCATCATGCCAACAGCACAAGGGCAAACATGTTTCCATGGAAGTCATGGCACTGGTGAACCAGGAGCAAACTGCTTGCAAATGGATTTATTATGAAACAGCACCACTGATTGCTTCATAGATTACTCCTTGGAGCTGTGCTCAACTTTGGATAAGCTGTGCTGTCTGCAAAAGCAATTAGGGATTTCTGGATTTGAAACTGTTAATCTATCAACAGGAGGCACGTCTACTTATAGTACTATGAATTCAAAATGTATGCATGAGCCTGCAGGATCAGGCAGAGAAGCTGAGGGCAAAATAATGTCCTACTCACACCCAGTGGAGAAGAAGAAGCCTTTTTAGGTGTTGTAGCAGAGATAAGATGACAGGTTCCTTACTTGGAAAACATGCTTTGCAGCAGTGACTTGTTACAGTGAACACTGCAGTAAATTAAGCAAGACAGAACTGTAGATGAATAAAATGTCTTTTCCAGCTACAAAAGAAAGCTCCACAGTGAATCTGGTAAAAGTTTTCAGAGGACAGTGGTGGATGTTTAATGAGGAGACCGAAGGTGCTGGGAAGTCACTTTGTTGCTATGATTAGTCACTCTGGCAGACACAAGGAGGGTGGAAACCAATGAAGCAAAAGGTTTACTGAAGATGTCGGGGGGGAGAAAAAATTGTTTCCTGCCATTTCACATAGATTACCTTTCAGACACTGGGAGTTCATCCAAATCTTTCCAGTCAAACAGTCTTTATGTAACCTGGATCATCACCAAACCAAAAGCAGAAAGCAATTACAGGGTGAGGGATGTGAAGGCTAAATCAAAGAAAATATAACATACAATGCTCAAACTATACAGTGTTGCTGCTTCCTTGTTCATGCTGAAGTTGTCAATATAAAACATTCCCTCTGAGGCATCTGTGGTCGAAGACAAATTTTACCAGATGATGTTGTCTGACTAGAGGCCTGTTATCAAGTTATGTGTGATTCCTGGTATAGCACAGCTGACTTGTTTTGATACATTGCTATCATGGAAAAAAATGTAAGATGTGCCAGGTACAATTTCCAGCTGATTCCCAACTTGCTCACTGTCTTAATATTTTTTATGAGTCCCTGATGCACTAGAAATGTCAACCTCCATCCTCCCACCAGAAATAAAATCAGGAACATATAGGCTTGGGTTTCTCAAGACCAATTTATTTAGTTGAAGGACACAAACCACACCATTCCTGTGATGACTGCAATCCTTTGCAGTGTTGCTTTCTCCCTGGTTCCTGGAATTTGCATTCTCAAGACAGAAGAATAGCATACTGGTAACAAGGTGAGTACTGTGCAATGTCTGTATTGTAATAGTCAGGTGACATAAGGAAGGAGATCGTCATTCAAACATGTAAACGTGTTAGAAAGAAAGATTTCTAGGTAATACAACAATAACGACAACAGCAACAAAAATAGCAGTAGTAATGAAAGTATTTGCTCTTTATCATTAAGGATTAATGCCACTACTAGCCCAAAGCTAGTGTCCACTTTCCATTAAGTTATTTAAGGCATTAAAAAAATTCCAGGATTGTCAAGCAGATGACAATAATAATAATTTTAGTATGACATAAATTACTGATTCCAGTGGATTTTCCACTCTTAATGAGGGACCTTGACTTACAACTTCTTAAAACTCAATGAACTTTTCAAGAACTTGAAACTAATTAATATCTAAAATGTCTTCAAGTACATGGTTACAACATCCAGATCTGCACACAAAGCTGGTTGTGGTGAAGATTTACCCATGGATACATGCCTGGGTAAAAAAAATAAATAAATTAAGAAAATGTTTAAAGTATGTGTATATGTATGTATATGTGTGATTGGGCATACTGTTTGATCAGCTACTTAAATTGTGAGGTACAGCAGAACTCGATTACAAGCAATTGATTTCCATCCCCACAATCCCCCATGCCTCTAAACATACCTTGCAGCCTAGTACAAAGCTGGCCTGGAATTCAGCAGGGCCTGGGAGCGGTGCCAGGAACGGCGGGATGCCCATCCATATGGAAATGTGCAGCCACCAATGCAGCACAGCACGCTACAGAGGCCTGACATAAATCACAGGTAACATCTAACAGTGCAGGCAGCACAGTGGGAGCAGGCAGAGCAGAGACACATCAGGACGGGTGCATTGATGTAATTATTATTCCAGAGGGGATTCTGAATGTAAGAAAGCCATTAGATGTGATGACAGCTTCTTTGTTTTTTCTTGCAGAATTTCACCATAATATACAGGCTAAACTTGACTGGAGATGGCAGGATATTTTTTCTGATTATTCCAGGCATTAAATCATAGTCCTCTGGATGTGTGTGTTTGGTTTCTTCAGCATCATTTGTGTGGGTACTGAAGATAAATATAGATAAATACTAAGTTAAAATGTAGTAATACATTTATTTTTCCTTCTGAATCAGATTTTTTTTTGTTTTTAACAGCAGAGGAAACAGTTAGTTATGTTTGTTTTTGTGAAAATTTCTAAGCATATTTATCATAGTATGATCTTGTGAAGGTCTTTTCTTTCTATAAAACTAACTTCTAGTTTTGTATTGAAGTTTCAGGGTCTTTTTAACCATTTCTAGATGTTCATGAATACAGGTTCCAAGACTATAATCTATGAGGAACCTTAGATATTAAAGATAGATATTACACTGTGAAAATAACCTAAATGTATACACATAATTTTTAAGAAATTCTTCCAACTATCACACAATACAAGAAGCATCTGCACTTGAATTAAGAATTTCAGCAAACTGGTCTCTGCACTGATGGAAGCAGTTAATTTCAGCAAACCTCTAAAGCAATCCAAGGTATCTAAGTAACCATATCATTACTTCAGCACTCAAAATACCACAATGATGGGTGGGTTAAATGGTTGAAGTGACCTTGTTGTGGACCGTTCTCACATGGGCATCTAGAGAAACATTTCCCCAATTTTCAGGCATGCTGAGATACAATACTATGAACTGAAAACCATGAGAACTGTCAATTCTCAGCAGCTCTGCAAAACACATCTAGGTGAGATAACTTGGGAATCTCTCTGTACCAAGGGAATTAGGAGTGCTGTGTCAGAGAGCAAATCATTTGAATGTGGACTGTGTTTAGAACCCCTTCTATCTTTTGCCCTGCTACTGATTTAAAACCCAGAGATCCAGACAAGAGACCTTCTAGCTCAGGCTGACAATCAACAGATGCTAAACTATGGCAGTTTAACAGATGTTAAACTATGTGGCAGTCAGTCATATTTTCTGGAAAAAATCCCTTTGCCCAGGATTCTTCTCCTGGGAAGTTGAGAAGCCTCAGAGAAAAAGGAAAACAATAATTATCTGTTTTGCTTCTCCTGATTTGCTGTTTTGGAATGTGTTTGGACATTGTTTACCAACATTTATTGGTGGTTGTTTCATTGGTTTCATGTGAATTGTTTTGTCTTATTGGCCAATTATGGCCAAGCTGTATCAAGGCTCTGGAAAGAGTCACGAGTTTTCATTATTATCTTTTTAACCTGCTGTAAGTATCCTTTCTGTATTCTTTAATATAGTTTAGTATAGTATTCTTTAATATAGTATAGTATCATAAAATAATAAATTAGCCTTCAAGAAGATGGAGTCAGATTCATCATTCCTTCCTCCATTTAGGAAACTCTGCCAATATAATATACTACCAGCACAGAAAAAAAAAATCACTATTGTTCAGGCAAACACCAGCTTTTCCAGTCTGAACTTGATGAGACCAACAACTCACAAACTGGAGAGAGCCTTCACCCACCTATAAAGAAAATATTATGGCTGGTCATTTGACAGAGAGAATTAGTACCTATAAGAAAAAGGACAACTGGCAATTTTAATGAGTGAAAGAATGAACATTCTGCATGAATGGAAAATTACCTATATCCCCAGAGGTATAGACTTATTCCATGATGTAGGTTGGCAAGTATCTCATGGAAGGAAATTTAGCATACACTGAAGAATGTTGATCACATCCTCCAAAGAATGCCCAAGAGTAGTAACAAAATTAAGTCAAAATAGCATACATGAATCTTACTGTTTTGTCTGAGTTCATACATCCCTTGTGCTTTCTAATTAAGGGCAAACAGGCTCTCAATGTTTTTTAAAATTGTTTTATGTACTTAACTTTTCCCTGGAGAGGTAAATTATGCCCACCAGATTAAAGTTCGGAGGAAGGATGTGATTAAATGCTTGAGGCACTATAAAGTGCCAATGCTGGTGCTAATGCCAAGGAAAGATAGATCATAGCTATCCACTTAAAAGAAGGAATAACACACAGTTTAAATCCAGCAAATACACCAGAAAGGACAAAGGAAAAAGTCAGTGCTGGAGTCTATTCATACTCAGAAAGCTGAAAAGCACACACGAGCTGAGATTAAAGTAACCCTTCTAAAAAAATCCACAGTAATTCCATAATTAAAATACAAAGACTTGGAGGTCACATTAAACTTTTTGATTGACCCCGAGTTATCACTCTAATTACAAGCATTTCTAGCAAAAGAGAGTGTGATATCCTCAAGAGCTTTCAGTAATATCACACAGCTTTAGGCATCTGGACACAAATGTTAGAAACCTATTTCAGCTGCACTTCCTGTACAGCTGGTGGAGCAGCTCAGAAGAAAATTTGACCAACCAAGGAAAGATGAGTAGAAAAATCTAAGACTGTCCACATCACTTAAAAATTCATAAAAGTAATGACACAGCTTGCCCTGACTGAAAGCTACAGAGATATGGGCATTAACATCTCTCATGCCTGATTCAGAGCAGCCATCTGAACCTCCTGGGGAACATCCCACCCAGTCTAGTCAATGGCATTCTGGCTTAGACTTTCCAGTTCTCTCTGAAGAACATTTCCCTTTGCATAAATTGAGCATTTATGGGCATGTCAGCACTCAAAAGGGCTATGAGTGTCCTCAGATCAAGGAGACCTTTGGTTTGTTTTAAATACCTTACAGCACATTTTAGCACCATGGTTATAGGAACTTATATGGTTCAATTTTTAATTATGTAAATGATGAGGTAAAATGCCTTGATTTTGTGACTGGTATATATGGTTTTCATTCAGCTCGAGAAAACAAAATGTACAGAAAATGTGTTCTTTTCATAGTTTTGCCATTTTAACACAAATTTGCAAGTATTTGAGGACATTCCATTGTCTTTCTTTTGAAGGATAAATGAGCAATCCTTCAGCAGGCCTATTTTAAGAGGTTCATAACAAGCCTCTGGTTTAAAAAGGAGCCCTTCACACTGAAGTGCTATGGTGCATACAGGCTGTACACACAAATCTAACTACAACAGGACTCAGTTCAGCTCTCCAAAACAAATATTGAGACCATGCAGTAGGCGATTCAGGAAAACAGCAAATGAATCCTTTGTGCTCTTTGCAGCATCAAGTCTGAAGGTGGCTTGCCTCTTGATCTCTAAGCTCTGTTTCTCTTGTCTGAGACAGGAATACAACAGACTGTGAAGTAAAGGGAGTGGTCACACAGACACAGTATGTGTTTCACACTTACTAGGCTTGTTCTCTACACTCTTCCCATCTGAACAGAAGAGTATCAAAAATATTTATGGGGCGGTAAGTAATTTTTCTGGATTTTTCCCATTCCACACAGCTCAGAATAGTCTGAACCAGCTCCAGGAACACAGGAGCTTGCCAAAGCATTAGTTCAAGCAGGTGGTTCCAATTCACAGGACTTTTACCTTCTCTATGCTTGAGAGGTTCTTGGAACAACAAAAAACCTCACATGCCTATGTTGGCAAGTGTAAGATTTGAAAGGCAGATGTTATTCTCTCATCCACCCATTGAAATCCTCTTGCCAGATTAGCTCGTATCAGAACTATGACTTTTGAACTGGCCTCTGGGAGGGCTGCTATAATAGGGCAGCTACAAGCCATGTGCTGCCACTTATCTTTGTGCCTCTTACTGGGAAAGAAAGTGGAAATAAAAAACCAGAGAACTCTGAAGAATGGTAATTTCTTACCTGGTAATTTGTTTCTCCACATGCCCTAGTATGCAAACTCAAACTCTAGCTAAAAACTCCTCCTGTCAGCAGATGGACACAATGAAAAAAGCCCATGGGATGTCAGATTTTAAACATAGAGGAATGATCTCCCTGGTTAAGTTCAGATTCAAATTTCTAAGGCAATAAAGGTGAAACTGCCCTTTCAGAATGTACAGTAGAAAATTACCATAAATTTTTCAGAGAGAGAAAACAAGATTAAATCAGATGAAAATAAATCAAAATTTTGTAGGCAGTTACTAATTTCAAAAGCAGTATTAGCTAAACAGTGGACCATTGATAAATATTTTTCTCCTGTTTTCTGTCTCTGTGCAAGCATTTTGATTATAAGGTTGGTCTGTGCCCCTCCTGATGTTTTACCTCCTGTTTGAACTGATATAGGACAAACAGAGGAGGCTTGTTTTCCCTTGGTAATGTGTTGTTCAGAGGGATACACATGACATGCCCAGGCCACCCAAGAAGGGCCGGTAACCAAACAGTCGACCACCTGGTTAGATGATTAAAGCTTATCACAGTCACATGGCAATGAAGGGTGACTGCACATCTATGAAAGGATTGAGACTGATCAAAAAAAACATCTCCTTTCCTTGATTTGAAGTAGTATGTTCAGGAAGAGGAAGATTTAGGGCAACATTTTTAACAAAAAACAGTTTAAGAAAGAGTAGATAATAATATGGTCACTACATACTTAGATGCAGCATGTCCATACTTTTGCCCTCAAAATCGATGTTAAGCAGCTGTTCTCCAGGCAGGAATCCTTAAGAACTTCTCAACAATGTTCTCAAACAGCCAGCACCCTGAGTGAGGAGCTACTGAGAGCCAAGGAGTAAGAAATACTGACAACACAAGATGACCTTACATCCATCCCTTTGCAGATCTTAGATTAGTTGAGGCTATAGAAAAGCTCCTCTGTCTTTTAAAGGATACATGGTATCCTGACTCCTTCTTGAGGAAATGTAGCAGAAGTCATGAGTTTGGATTGGTGGGGGTTTTGTTTTGGTTTGGGGTTTTTTTTTGTTGTTTTAAAAACACAACAGAAGTGGTGCCAATATCCACTTTTAACATAAGGTATGGTGTCCACATTTCAATTTGAAGATTCAGGTTCCAGCTTCTCCCAGGAAACAGTGCAACCCACATCACCCACCTGATAAATAAGAGTTCTAGTAATCAGTCACATAACTAACCAGAATGGATGGATTTTCCATCCTTCTGTACAGCAAAGCAGGGAAGAACATTGATACATCATGACATTGTAATTCAGAGGCTGTGGTGATCAGCAGGAAAATGGAATCTGTAGGCTTGGGTCCCTACCTCTAGGAGAACACAGTTAAATGAGTGAAACACAGTTAACGCCCATTGAGTTTTTCAGGCTGAGAAGAGTGCTACATTCCCCATTCCTGAGGGTGAGAGTGTCCTGAACATTTGGTGATGTATCTGGTGTTCAAGCATGCATGTATGTGTATTTGGCATGGAAGCACTTTTTCCTCCTCTTCAGCTGTGTTTCAGGGGAGAGCATCCATTGCATTTTTGTGAGGTCTAATCCATTAGGCACGCTCCAAAAATATTTGACATATTGGGTCCCTCAAGCATTTGGAGATGGAGCATAGCCTGCTTTCCCAAACTTCTCCTTACTTTAGACAATAGAAAGGTATTGAGCTCTTTCATTTGGCTCTAAGTGTCTTAAGAACTTCATAGTGCTACAAGGAGGCACCTAATCAAGCCAGGCAACAGATTAACAGCTGGATTTTGAATCCAGCAGTTTGGGCTCAGGCAATGCAATTCCACTGAAGACTTGCTGTAGATGCTTTAACTCTTCTATTGCCTTGAGCCCTGTGATAGTATCTATGGCAGCTGAGAGTTCAAGCTGATATTGATGTGGGAAGGTGAAAAGGTTGGAGGATTCGAGTGGCTGGCTTAAAAATTGCACCAGGAAAAGCACATTCAATCTTGGCACAAGAGCATAAGGTTGAGTTGCTTCTCTCACAGTCCTGAAACTTAAAGAATCTGTGAAGCCTGCCAAGCTTCTCATAAAAAATTGAAAAGAATAAAAAGATGACCCGACTTTCTGTCACATAAAAGAAGTCCTCTGAAGGTAGAGGAAGTTTTTTTCATTTTCAGAGGTAAAAAAGCTGGAAGAATGAGAGAAATTCTGGAGCTAACAGTGAGAAGGTTTCTCTGAGGGAATGAATAAAAAGAAATGTCATAAAGGAAGGAAGTTGTAGGAAATCTCTGCAGCTAGGGATGGGTCTTCTCCCTCCCTTCTGTTCAAATTTATGTTAAGCTCAATAGTGAATAGTCTCTGAGGATATGTTCCATACATATCAGATTTTCTTTCTCTGCGTTGCCTTTTTATAAAAGCATGTTTGCTTGTTATTTTTTCCCAGACTTCTTCCCAGTGTCTGTATGCTTTTATTTTACTGTTATTGTTACTGATTTTCCTTCACCCTTCTTCATTTGCAGTCCTTTCCTGATGGAAACCACTCAAGGTAAGTGCTTTTGGCCCAGTCTTGTAAAGGTTTTGATCAACATTTAACTTCACAGAACAACACATTCTTTATATGATCACATTTTTCAGTTTCTTAAACTGCACCGAGGTTCCCTTCCCCGCCCTTTTCATCCATTTAACAAAGGTCTGCTTTCTATAGCAATAAAGAATCTGGAAAAGAAAGTTCTTGTTTTAGTTCTTTCATACTTAGGCTTAGATAGCTCTGAATTTTTAGAAAAGATTGAGTATATATGTATAAAATATCTTTGTGGATGGGAAAAGGTAATCCTTAACAGGGGTGTTTTCTCAGAAAAATGATTGGCAAACTGAGTTTTCAGAGGAAGGATTTCAGAGGAAAGGAATTCCAGACAGGCTGGGTGCATGGACTGGCTGCCTCTCCAAAAGATGTGGGTCTCACTTAGGAGTCCCATGTGATAACTGGCAGTGCTGTACAGCTGTCTCACACAACACTACCCACAAGCATTTAGTCAAGTAAATTAGGTCTGTAAGGATAGAGTCCAATGCCTGAATTTAAGGTCCTGAGCAGAGACACCTTGGTGTGAGCTGGGTGTCCAAGCCACACATCGTGGTCACTGCAGGTCTTGCCAGTGTGAGCAGGAGCACACAGATTCACTCAGCTGACCAAACCAAAGTGCCTGCTTTGGGGTACAAATGCCTGTGAGTGTATTGGGTTAACTTCAGTTGCCTAAATAGGCATCTTGTGCCATTGGGGTTGTCTTTGCTAACCCTGCCTGGCCCCTGGCTGTCTCTCAGGAAGTCACGTGGAGCTGCATTCAAAGGCTCCTTTCGATGTATGAAAGCACAAGGCTCAGATGGCTCCTGCAGAGGAACATGAAACCCACCCCCACTGGCTGCAATGGAAAGTTAAGACACCTCACTCACATTCCCATAACTAAATTTCTGTGCTTGAAGCCAAAGCTGAACCTCACTCTAGGGGACTGCCTTTGAAATGCAGTGTGCAGAGAAAAGAACTAACCCTCTTTTAGAGTGGAAACATTAAAGGCATTCTCAAATACCTTGGGAACCACAGAGTAGAGATTATTCATTTTTGTACTTATTTCTCAAAGTCAAAACCCCATTTTGAAATGGTGGGGTAAGGAGTAGGTCTCTGGTAAGGCTTCTAGATTCTTTCTCAGTTCTGTTTCTCTTATGACCTCAACAGCATCCTGGCTGGACCTTCTCTGAGTTTCAGAGAAACTTCTCCAGACTGCTCCTCCCTTCCCACCATATCCATATATACATCTGTAACTCCCTGATTTAACATTCCCTTTTTACAGAGTGTCACAGAAAAGAAATTGTAGGCATGACTTTTCTTGATTTGCTTGACAAAAAGAGGTGCTTTTAACAAGTAATTCACACAGGAAGATTACCCCAGCTTCATGAATACTGACAAAACACTTACTGCTTAACTCATAGGTAGATACTCCAAGCTGCACTTCAGATAATGCAGGTGACAAAGGAAATGGTAAAAACAACTGAATTTATCCAAACATTGCAGATCATCTTGTTTTACAGGTGACTTACTAAAGCAGCATGCCTTGCTAAACACCGCCTCCACCTGCACAACCCGGCTTGCCTGCAGTAGTTCTTTAAGCTGCTGGTGAGAATACAGCAAAAGAGAAAAATGGTAGTGCTAAACTGAAAGTCTTTTAAAATTCCCAGTGCTCTTCCTCAGTCTCTGCTTTTTGTCACTTTTCATTCATTTTGTATGATAGCAACCTTGCTAAGTACAATAGCAATACATTGCTAAGTACAACCAAAAAGCCAGCTGAGAGTGGTATTTTTTTTAATACAAATGTTCCCTAAAATCATCTACCTAGGAAATCAGACATTAGGATCATTAATCATGAGGATTAACTGGTATCACCGTCTTAAATGCTCGGGATCAGGTATTTAAATAAACAGCAATGTGTTAAGAGAATTAGTATTTTGGTGTTCTTTAGGCATTACATAATGCAAATGACATGATACACTAAATCATGAGATACAATGAAAGCACACAGGAGAGCCGTGCCACTTTTCTATGTGCCAGGGCTTCACTTTAATTTAAAACTGAGCATACGTAACACGATTCTTCTGCAGGGCACACAGCCCCTCTTAGACTGAACTGTTTATTGCTTTTACAGTAGCAAAATTCCTAATGAAATTAATTTATGTTATTTAGCTTAAGTCTTATTTTTGCTGACTTTTAGCTTTTTTTAAAGTAGTGTTTAATCTCCTATCCTCTTTTTTTTTTCTCTCCAATTTCATCTTAAATAGCTTACCAAATCAAAACCTATCCCACGAATGATCTCATAGTGCAGTTCAGCCCAGATTTTTTTTTTTCTGCTCTCTTCTGCTTTATTTTTGGTCTGCGATGACAAATCTTAAAGGGGAAAAAAACCCAACACACAAAAACTAGAAAATATTATATAACTCCATAAAGCCGGCAATTTAACTCTTCCCAGCAGAAAATTGTTTCTAAATACAACCCTGTCTGGAGCTGAAAAACGTCAGTATGGAAATCCAGCTCCAGGACACGGGCGGGAGCGCAGCGGCTCCCCGAGCAGATGTCCGCACGCAGTGAGTCATCCATCGGCAGGGGCTCAGCCTGGGATCAGCAGCGCCCGGGCACAGCTGCCCACGGCTTTCAGCCGAAAGAGCAGCTCATCCGCCCGTCCCTTCCTCAGCGTGCGGAGCCCTCAGCCAACCCGAGCGAGCCCGGGAAGGGCAGCGAGACGCTGCGGAAACCTCCGGAGATGAGAGTTTTGTGCCCGCCCTCCAGCTGCATTGGCGAGGGGGGGCGCTTGGCAGCACTCAGCGGAGCGCAGCGTGCCCATCGCTCTCACCTAGCGGGACACAGGAACAGGACTGCCATCGGGGGCACCCCGCCGCCTGAGAGCGCTCGGGAAGGGAAGGGAAGGGAAGGGAAGGGAAGGGAAGGGAAGGGAAGGGAAGGGAAGGGAAGGGAAGGGAAGGGAAGGGAAGGGAAGGGAAGGGAAGGGAAGGGAAGGGAAGGGAAGGGAAGGGAAGGGAAGGGAAGGCCGCAGCGCCGCCGTTGCCGCGGTAACCGGGGCGGGGCCGGGCTCGCTGTTAGCGGGGCGGACAAAGGCGGCTCCGGCCGGCCCCTCACGCAGCTCCCGCCTGTGCCGGCAGGGGCGAGGCCAGGCCAGGGTCTCGCCCCCGGCCCGGAGGGAAGGGCGGGGAAGGAGTTGCCGGCCGGGAGAGGGGAGGGAGGGGAAGGAGCCGCAGCGCCGCGTCCCGTGGAAAGCTGGAGATTGCCGAGCGGCTCTCCTGCACCGCGTCCCTCTCCCGCCCGACAAAAGGGCCGCCCCGGCGTGGCAGGAGAATTAAGGGGGAAAAAAAAGAAATCGAAGAGTATTAGCTTTACTTTATGCTGAAGCCATATGAGGTGGTGTGGTGATTTTCCTTTTTTTTTTTTTTTTTTTTTCTGCTCTAGTGGCTAGAAGCCAAAACTCTCCTATTGAATGCCTCTCGCTGAATGGGAAAAATCTGCTTTGATTAAATAATGTTAGTCCTTTTCCCCAAAAAGAAGACGAAGAATATTACCATTATTTTAGCTCTGGAGAAGCTTTAAGAGGGTCGTGGAAGACATACTGAGCCCTACCCTCTTTTCTTCTTCCCCTCCTCCCTTCATTAGCACCACACCTAGAGGCACATACACACAAAAAGAAAAGGGAGAGCCGAAAAAACTGAGCAGTTACCTGAGAAACCAGACACGGTGCTGTAGGGCACCATGGTACCCCTGTACCTGAGGAATTCAAATGGGAGAAGTAACCTCTGCCATAACCACCCTCTGAACCACACCTCATTCAGTGCACAAATACACCCTGTACTGAAATATGTGTGTCCAGGGCATGCACAGAACAGTTTTGAAGCATCTGTAACGCGGTGGAACCCCACATTGTGTTAAAATCTCACTTTAATGTGGATTATATATAATTCTCCCCAAAAGCATAAAAATAGTGATCGCTCTAAATCAGACAGTAGATCAACCATTCTTTGTGATGTCTGCTTTCCTGTTCCTACACTGTTTGAAAAATAATAGTTTGCTCCATGGAAAATAGACAAATCTCTGTTACACAGATGTAAACATATCAACATTCCCACCGATGTTTGGAAGCATCACAAATGTGTTTGTGCTAATTGTAATCATGAAAGCATTGTGATGAATTATATGTTCTCATTTAGATGTTTTGAGGCATTACATTTTAGTTCACTATAAATAATAATTAAATAATATAAATTTATAAATAATATAAATAATTCTCCTACTGTGGTATGAGTTCTGCATTTCCTTTAAAAATACTCAAATACTCAATACTAAGTTTGCTGGGAGCCGTGCTTTGTTGTAGATGTGTTATGTGACTGAAAGCCTATTTGTAAAAGGATTATATTTCATGTTTGGGAAAAACTCTGCTGTAAGTTTGAAAAAGAAGTTGCATCTCTTTTTTGACTTTCATTCCACTTACACCTTTTTTTGCACACATCCTGGTTGTAATCTATTACTCTGATCAAGTTTGTCTTTCCACGATGAAGCTAGACAAGCATTTAGAAAATGTCCTAGCAATGTATTAACATGGAAATGTGGTTCCAAGCCATAGGAACATAGTGATCACAAGCCATACTTGGTGAAGGAAGTCACTCTGTTTACCAGTTGAGATGTCTTAATTTTACAGTCCCTGCTTAAGTGCTAGGAATTTTCAGACCGAATTATTTAATAGACTACCAGGTATGAAGTCAGAATTTGCAAGGGAGGATGCAGTGTTCACAGCGCAGCACTTTTATTTAACACTTAATTATGAAGCTGTGCACAGAGAAGCTTTTGAGATTGTTGCCATTAGAAACTGAGCCCTTGTGGCTGGAGTTATGGCCAGGCTGCCGTCTCCACCCCCAGCCTCCCTCCCCGCCCTCCTCCTGCTCCGCCGGCTGACCTTGCCGCGCTTGGCTGAGCTGAACCTTGAGGTGCTGCAGTGTTTTACATCGCTGGGCTCGGAGGTTTGAGGTGCGAGCATGCAAGGGTGGTGCCATCCGCGGGGACAAGAGTCCTTTCTTTGGCTGAAAACCTGCCAGCTGTTATTCAATATCACTGCGTATCACGTAACAAATAGAAAAGCTACGTGTCGGGGAGAATGTCTCTTTCCCTACTGATCTAGGCTGGAACACAGCGAAGTTTCAATTTACTTCTAGCTATTGTGAAAAGAAAGCTCCATTGACCTATTTTGACACTCAGCCAGGGAGGTGACTCCATCAGTCAGAAGCTGACCATTTTTGTTTCCAAATGCACCCACCAGAATTTTAATACTGTGCTTTGTTTGAACTAAAAGGCCATCATTTCAGTGCTTTTTGTCACCATTGATCTCAGCCTTATGTATTTTACATGGTATTTTGGAGATACACTATTAGCCATCATTACAGTATTATGTGTAAAATTATTTATTTTGTGTATAAGCCTGAAGAAAATTTCTGGTGAGTTTTCACACAGTACAGTGGCACTGAGCAATCTTTTGTGAAAAGATAACACGGATTTGCTCTTTTGTAACCTCTTCTTCCAGGGAGATTCTGATCCTTCACCAGCACAAGATGTTTGAAGTTCTGCAGTTGAATTTTGCAAGACCAGGAGCAGGCCTTGCGGTCTTCTAATTCTGCCTGTCACTGGGCATCTCCCCAGCTGAGAGCAGGGCATGCAGAACGCGTTGGGAGTAGAATCCTGAATTAATTCCCTTGGGAATAATTGATCCTCAGGATGATTTCTACAGGCACAGCTTCCAAAGGTACCCAGTGCTGTTCAGAACAGCATAGAGTAGTTTTTGCAGATCAGCAAAGGAGTGGTCACTTTAATCAACAAGGCGCAGGAAAATGTTCAGTAGAGAACAATTCATTAGCAGGACATTGCAGCCTTTAGTCTGGATTTCCGATGGGTCGAACTGCATCATTGCTGGCACACTGAGGGAATGAGCTGCCCATGCATCATTCCTGCCAGACAGGATTCCTTCAGGTGCACCTAGCAGCATTTTTGCTGTTGTTGTGAGAAGAGAAAATTGAGCCCAGTTGTCAAAGATACTGAAAGCTGGGGATTTTTCCCCCAAAGTTATAAACATCAATTAGGCACTGAAGCTCCACTCGCTATCAATCATCTGAAAATCTCCCTCTGCATGATGCTGCCTGGCCTCAGGGCTGCAGCACTAGCTGGGCACTGCCTTGTGCTTTGGTGGAGCTGTGGTTCCTTAGCCCAGACACCTCTGCTGAGATCTTCTTGTCAGGAAGGGAGCTCTTTAAACTCTCCATTCCTTACCCTTTTTGGGAACCACATCCAATGTGAATATGTAACCAAGTCTTGGATTAGGGTAAAGACATAAATTTTGTGATGGAATCTCTTGAGTACAAGTGAATGTTTCAGCTGGGATGGGCAGCAGAACCTCTGGTCTCTACTTTCACTACCTAGGAAAACACTGTTTGTGGCTGATGCAAATGTATGTTAAGCAAAGTGAAAAACAGAGTTTATTTTTATGCAGTTACTGAGCTGTGTGAGATGACAGTAATTATTTTTACCATTGCTTAAAAACCTGTATTTTAAAGAAAATGTAGCAGTTCAAATGTGTTTGGCATTTGAGAAAGTCAGAAGAAATATTATGGATTGACTGACAAAACCAGCAGTTATACAAAATAATCTTCAAGCACAGTATTTAAAAAATGTTGTGATTATCTGAAATAAATCTAAGCAGAGAGATGTAAAGTTAAAGTCTGAAAGGAATTTTCATGAAGATGTGGTGAACATATCCACTGATATAATTTCTGATGAAATAAAAGATGGTGGAAAAAAAAAGAAATTGCTTCTAAATTCAGATATCCCCTTTACTGCAGCAAACTCACAAACTGTACATTGCCTTTTGCTTTCATGGTCAGAACTGGTATTTTTTGAAAATAACATTTTTCCACAACAGACACTATATTCACAATAAATACCCTACACACATTAAATCTAGCACCCTACACACATTAAATCTAGCTGTTTTCAGAGGGATTTTAAACAAGCCAAAGTTTTCCAGTGCTTTGGTGTTTCATCAGACTGTGCAGGCCCAAAGTTATAGCCCTCCCTTTATCTGAAGGAAGAGGTACCAGAGAAGCTAAAATAAGCAAGGCTAACTAGATTTATGTCTTTCTTCCTGACAAACACTGTCCTTGGAAATTTTATGTAGAGTAACCTGTATGTTGGAGATATCTCAGATGTGTTATGGCAATCAACAGTATTCTCAGAGTTGTAGTTCACACCTCTGGAAATGCTTGGAACCCACCCAGTCTGGTAATTTTTTTTTCAATAAGACATCAAGTGTGTTCTTATCACTTCAGATTAACCTTGCAGCTCTTTTAAGTGTAACCCAATAACAAGAGCAATTGTTACGCTTTCTACACTCCTAAAATACCATTGCTTGTTTAATTCATAAAATAATCATTAACACACCTTATTACAAGAGCAAAAACTTGAGTGGTGGAGAGAAATTCAAATGTCTGTTTTCCTGTAAATCAGAGTTCTGGACTGCTAGCAGTTGGCCCCTTCCCTTCATCACGAAACCAGGCCTCCTCAGAATCCAGCTCCTAGTTCTTCTTAACAGCTTTCCCTGGCTTTTCAGAGGCAGCTGATCATCTCTCTGTCCTCAGGCTCATATTCAATCTGCATTTGAAGAATTTGAGAGGAAACAAAATATTTACTTCCTCTCTTGAAAAAGATACAAAATTACTTGTTCAGCACTAGCTTGTTGAGGTACCTATTTAGATGTTTAACTCAGAATTTCTCTTCCTTAGCTTACACACCCTACAAACAGGATTTCTTGCTTAACACCCTGTTAAAAATCCTTCTTGAGCAATTTGCCTTCATACTGTGATACAAGTGGCTATGAGGAGAGAGAGTGTCCATACTTCTTCTCCCTATGAGCCAGCAAGCCTGGACAGGCACAGAAAGAGACCTCTGTCATTACCATTTTGCAGCATATACCAGCATGTACCCACTCAGTATTCATGACAGCATTCTCCCAGAGCTCTGACTAGAGTGATTAAATGCCCATTGCAGTTTTGTGTCTTTCAAACATAGCTAAAACTTCAGAAATCTGATTATGATAGTAACCAGAAAGTTGACAGGAAAGTAATGGAGCTTGCAAAGGTTAATTTGGATGAAAAAAACTTGTCATGAATCCATGTTACAAAGCAATATTTCCTAATCTGTGAGACTTGCATATAGTGGGCATGTGGTGGGAGGAAGGAAACTAAAAAAAGAATGTCTTTCAAGCTGACAGATTTGCTCACGAGAAGTCTTCAGCTCCAAGTTTGGGTTTTGTTTAAAGTAAATATCTTCCTCCTGGCAAGGCAGGCTTAACAAGTGAGGAGGTAATTTCCAGGCACTACACTAAAGTAATTTTCTGACACTAATGAATCTGCATTGCTAATGTGTACACACTGCTCAGATTCTCCTTTGCAATATTCAAGACTAGAGAAAGCCTCCTGAAATGAGTAAAATTATTAGGATTTCACTGGAACACATGAGAGCATAATCTGGCCAGCTTAATCACCTGTGCCTGTATGAGTTGGAGTGTGCACTATGTATTTTCTGTCTTTGGAGTAAAGAGCCACTTTAATAGCCTCATACCTCGTGTTACAGATCTTCTGAAAGTGCTTGTGATATATGCTGAAAAATTCTCCATAGAGTGTTAAGTTTGCTGTTATAAGAGATTGTTTCTTTGAGAAGGATGCACTGAAAGCCTGCAATAAATTACTGACCATGTCAGTGACCGTGGTTTTGGATAGCTTTATTTATATTGAGTACATTTCTATCCAGAGGTGGTATCATTGAAATAAGGGGGGCTTTCTCATCTGTAAAGAGGCACAGAGCTCTGAGTAAAACTCTCAGAAGCAGTTTCAGGCTGTGTGATTTTTTGAAGAGAGATACTATAGGAAGAATGTGGTAGATTCATAATGAAAGATAAACAGGCTGGGATTTTTGTTATGTTGTGCTTTTGTCAGTATTTTTCAGAAGCAATACTGAATAATAGCTTACACATTTACATAAACAGCTCCATGAGTAAAACAAACCAACAAAACACATTAAAAAAAAAAAAGTCACAAAACTGGAATTTAGCTGAAGTGAAAGCTGAAGCTTCTGTAAACTATGGCAAGATATCACTTGGGTCTCTTACCTGCAGCTGTGCAAGTTGGCCTGGCTTTTTCTAGACATCAGTCATATATCCTCCAGACAGGATTGCAAAGCTAATGATGCTCCTCTTTATAGCAGTTAAGATCTCAGAATGGTCTTTCCCAAGACCCTTTTTTTGGGGGAGTGAGGAGGATGATTTGTCTGAATTAACAGGGCCATGCCCCTCTGACACCCCTCTTGTAAAGACCATTTCTGAAACCCCAGGATGAGAAATTAAACTGGGGTTCAGCAGATTAAGGAACACACTATGATATAAAATACTCACAAAACAGTCAAGGAAAAATGTAATTCAGTTGATTTTGTGATTTAAGTTAGCTGATTGACAATCTGCACTCATTCCTGATGTCAGCCTGATCTTAATGCTGTGTTTTTATTGTGAGTTCTTGTTGACAACATAAACCACTTTCACAGAAAAACCCTAATAATTATCCCCCATCACAAAGGGTGATTTTACAGTACATACAGTAGATTGGGTGTCATTTGGTAATAGTATAGGCTTTTGTGAAAGAACTTAATATTTTACAGTTGCTTGTAGTAACTGTCATACACTGGATAATGAAATTTTGCAAAAGCGTAATTCAGAAAGAATATTAATTAACATTAATAATATTACTTTGGATTCCAGTGGAAAAGGCACTAGCTAGCTTTTTTGATAATCAAGCAGGAGAACATAATCTGCTATTATAATAGATATAGCAATGTACCTAAAAATGTGCTTCCTTTTATATACAAAAATTTCCTTCTTTTAAAGAGCTAAATTCTGTGCACATATATGTATGACCTGAGTTTGCTGGAGAAATTAGGAACTGTAGGATCAGTATCCTGACTTCCAAATTATTTGAAGAATCAAAACCTTAAAATTAAATGGTCAGCACAAGTGAACAGTCAGCCAAGTCCTGAGTAATGAAGGAAAAGGATGGGAAAAAGCCTGAATTCAGCCTTGCTGACAGAAGGTGAGAACAAGACCAGCAGGTTTATAGGAATGTCCAGGAATAGTTGTTCTAGATAGCAGCATAGAGGCAGAGTGAGAAGCATTTATCACCTTTGATAAGATGAGGGTAGATTCCTGGGGTTGGTGAAATAATCTCAAAGCTGGCTTTCTAGTTGAAGCAAACAGCAAGCAAAAGTAAAGTTCAAGGAGCAGGGCAGGTAACTGGAGTTTGACCAGGGGCTGTAAGAGTCAAAGAGAGCCTCCATAAGCAACTACAAATAAAGAAGAAAGAAAGACTGAAACAGAGAGAAAGATAACAAGAAGCACCAGCTTGCCAAGTTTTTTCCTGACTTGTGTAACAAGAAGGTGTCTGAAGAAAAAACAAATACACATACACATGTGGAACAGAAAGGAAAAAAAACCCCAATATCAAGAAATTTAGATCTGACCCGTAAAATCTTGACAGACCTACAAGAGAGAAAAAAAGTGTTGTATTTAGGGCTATGGCACTTACCTGAAAGTAAAATGTTATCTGAAATGTAATATTCTTGTTTAGCATTCTGGGGAATGTAAATAATTTTAGGAGAAATTTTAAAACATGGGAATTAGTTTCTCCTGCAATAAAAGATAGTGCAACATAGTAATATTGTTGTAATACCTGTAGGTTTAAATGCCACCAGGCTTCAGAAAAGAAACTTAGATCCATATTCATTATTGCTAGTAAAAGGTTGGATGTTTTTCTTCATTAGATTTTAAATCTCTCGGCAATGGTCTGTGTATAGACTTAAACTCCTGAATCATCTTGAATGGCTCCAGTTACGTTGCTATAGCAGTGTGTGTTATACCAAACCAGCTCATCCTTGGGGGCCTTGCATCGCCCCCGGCTCAGCACAAACTCTCTGCTTTGTACAGGTACTCACCTCTCATGGGGCTTTTTCCAGAAAGCCTCTCTGTAGCTGGTTCTTAGAGGTTCTCAAATGCTTACAGCTCTGCAGTGAGCATTTTATTAGTTATCATCTTCCAGCTGCAGGGATCGTTCCCTTTTTTCACTGATGCAATGTAGCCCACCTCCACAGCTCTGATTTCAGCTGCCTTACCTAGAAATGAGATGCATCACATCGCAGATAAAACCTGTGTCAATACCTTGAGATCAGACCTCCTTATATAACCAGCACTTAAATTCAGGTGTTGCAGTGTGGAACTGAGTTCTGCCAGTGCAAATTTCACTTTACTCTGCCGCCTCTGCTCCCCATCTCAGCTGGTGCCTGCCAGCATCAGTCATTGGTGAAGTGCTGATAATGCTGACAGCTTCCCAGTGAAGTGCTCAGGCACAGGATGCCATGCTAATGGCCTGCCTTTTACCACCCAGTACCACAAAAGCTCCCAGACTGGCTGAACTTTATGTCTCCACAACAGTAAGGATCAGGGGATGGACCTGCATGGGCAGTATTGTAACAGATGTCCCTACAGATAACTTGGTCAGTAAGAGAAGGTAGATCCATCTTTCTTTGGGCTGCTGAAGGAAGCCTCAGAATTAGACGCACAGGTGATTACAGATGACTCTGACCACCACAGTATCTGCTGGAAGGATAATATGGCACAAACAGTCTATTGGATTTGTGGACTGTATTGAAAACTTTTTCTTGATGCAGGTGATCAGTGAACCAATAAGGGGATGTTGGACCTAAAGGTCAAGGGCAGTGTTGAGTGCAGCAGCTGTGAGACTGTGGTGTTTAGGACTCTAAGAGAAGTGAGCGAAATAAATAGATGAATTACAGCTCTGGGCTTCAGAAGAGCAGATTTAGGTCTGTTCAGGGAGTCTGTTCATGGAAAACTGTGCTGCAGGGCAAAAGGCCCCAGGAGAGCTGGCTGATCTTCAAAGACAGCCTCCTCAGAACACAAGAACAGCGCACAATGTTCAGAAAGCTGAGCAAGTATGGCACGAGGCCAGTGTGGATGAACATGGAGCTCCTGCCTGAGCTCAAACACAAGGAGTACACAGCAGGTGGAAGCAGGGACAAACTACTTGGGAGGAATGAACAGACGCTGTTCAAGTGTGCAGGAATAGTCAGGAAAGCCAATCTGCAAGTCCAGATTAAAGTAGCAAGGGAGGAAAAGGGCGATAAGGAAAGTTTCTTTATGTGCACCAGTAGTAGAAAGACTAATGAGAATGTAGAACAATGAGAATGGGCATTGCTCAATGGGGCAGGGAATGCTTTGACAAGAGATATGGAAAAGACTCAGGTACTTGATGTGTTTTTTCCTCAATTTTCCTTGGCAATTCTGCTCCCTGGCCCTCCAGCTCTGCAGGCCTTCTAGCACTTTGCAGGCATGAAGTAGTACCCACACTAGGAGAGGATGGAATCAAGGAGTACTTAACCCACTTAGACATTCACATGGGATGCACACAAGGGTGCTGCAGGATCTGGGTAATGGCATTGTGGTGCTGGTAACATTTTTGAAAGGTGATGGCCGTTTCAAAGGGGGGAGATTCCCAATAACTACAAAAAGGCAAACGTTGCACCCATATTCAGGAGTAACAGGAACTCCAGGCTGGTTAGCCTCACCTCAGTTCCTGAAACAGTTATGGAGCAAATCCTTCTGCAAGATATTGCTAAACATATAAAGGATAGGAAGGTGACTGTAAGCAGTCAGCATAGATTTATCAAGGGCAAACCATGCCTGACCAACCTACTTTCTTTTCTATGATAATGTTGTGCACAAGAGGAGGGCAATATGTGTTTTATACTTTGACTTTAGCAAGTTTTGCCACAATCACCTGTAGACTTCTTATCACCAAACTGGTGAAGTATGGGCTAGAAAAACAGATGATAAGGTGAGTGGAAAATTGGCTGTAATATTGGGCTCAGTGTGTTGTGATCAGTGGCACAAAGTCAACTGTATGATGGCCACTAGCTGCTGGTATCCCTCAGGAAGCCCAACCGCGACAGCAGTGTTTAATCTCATCATTGATGGCCTGGCTGGTGGCACAAACTGCATTCTCCACAAGTGTGCAAGTGACACCCAACTGGGGGGAGCAGTCACTGGTGTTCAGAGGGACTTTGGCAGCCTGGAGAAATGAGCTCACAGGAATTTCACGATGTTCATCAAAAGCAAGTACAAAGTCTTGCACCTGGGATGGAATAAACTAATGCAACAATACAGACTGAGGGTGAGTTGGCTAACAGGGGAACAGCTTTTCTGAAAAGGACCTAGCAATTTTGGAGGAGAAGTTATTGAGCCAGAAATGTGACCTTGTGGCTGGGAAAACGAACAGCATCCTGGGTACTGTATTAGCAACATCTGCAGGCAGCAGATCCAGGGAGTTGAGCCCTCCTTCTGTATTTGTCACTTGTGAGACTGTGCCTGGAATAGCAGGCCCAGTTTCGGGATCTCAAATAAATAAAAGACTTGGACATACAGGATTGAGTCGTGAGGAAACCAGCAAGGTGCCCCAGAGCTGTGGCACATGACCTATGGGGAAAGGCAGTGGGTGATGGACCTGTTTATCCTGGAAAAGAGAGATTAGGAAATCTGAAACTAAATGTTGTGTCTGCAACCACTTGATCAGAAGATATAAGGGAGACAGAGCCAGACTATTCCTGAATATGCACAGCAACTGGATGAGAGGCAGTGACTACAAGGAAGAACATTTAGATACAATTTGAGGTTTTTTAACTATGACATTGTTTCAGTACTGGAAGAGACCCAGAGACACTATGGGAAAAATATTCCATCCTTGGACATGTTAAAGACTCAACTGGACACAAACCTGAGGAACCTGATTTAATTAGTCCTGCCTTGACCAGGGTGGATGAGTGGCATGTCACCCAGATCTGGTCTACCTGATTCTGCAAATCCATGATTCTGTGTCACCTGGTCTAAGGCTCATTCTATAAAATCCATAATGGGAGGAAGAAATAAGTATTGATTGTAACTTGATTTCAAAATTCTCAAGTGGAGATGAAGATGTATTTATAACAGCAATGCCTAGAAATTAGCATAGAAGGTTGCACAGGGTCACAAACTGTAGAAACATATCCCAGATAGTGGTTGAGAGTGTTCCCACGGTGTCATATAAATCTAATGTTATTCTGCAATTTTTAGTGTTGTGTCCATAGCTGGAATTGCTCCAGCAAACACCTGTGACAAATTACAGTTCCTATTTTTATCTGGGTAGCTGGAGGCTCAGAATCCAGTTTCAGGCTCTGAAAATGATTGATACTCAGCCAAAGAACACAGATAGCCAACCTGTATATGGCAAATACACTTAGTAATAATGGAACATGAAACTGAACTAAAATAATAACCATAACGATACGCCTGGTCAGACAATGAATGCAGACTTTTTTGCACCATCAGCAATATTTATGCCAAAGTATGTAAGAGCAAAACAAAAATTGGAAGCATGTCACAGAACTGAGACCTTCTGCACATAGGTATCACCCATCTGAAAAGAAATATCAACAACAAAATTCTGGGAAAGGCACAAAACTCATAACTGTCCACAGTGTAGATCATGCATGCTAATTCAATCCTCTGTGAACTGGCATTTCTAGCAAGGCTGTTCCAAAATGTTACTAAGGGCACTGCAGCATATTGCAGAGTGTGTTGGCAATGCCGAAAACAGAGGGAAATCAGGAACATGGCAAAAACATAAGACAGCTGCCAAATACTGATTTTCTTTAAAGGTGGGAAGCAAAGACACTGGGGTTTTTGAAAGTGAGGAAAAAATGTTGGCATGTTTTTTGCAGGTCTGTTTGTAAGAGCTGAGGAGGCAAAATGTAGTAGTTGAAATGGGTTTAATGTATTCATGTTCAGTGCATAATTACACTGAGGGGAACACATTTGACAAGAAACCAATAGCAATATATCAGTGCCTGTCTGGGAGCATCTTAGTTGTTACCATGCAGCAATTCATGAGCCCTTGGGTTTCAACACTTTCTGTCAACAGAACTTACACTTCCATCTCCTAAAACCCCAAGTCCATGCCACCTGAAATTTTAAAAAAGTCCCATGTACTGCAATGTGTCAAAGGTTACTCAGAAGAGTGGCGAGTGAAATCCTAATTTCACTTTTACACTTGCACCATGATAGTTTTCAGAAAGTTTGTCAATGAATGCAAACAGCATGAAGTGAAAAATGTGGGAACTATAGTTTATAAGGTTCTTACCAGTTGTCACAGGCCACTGGTCACAGAGGATAGTGGCAAATGTTGAAGAGTTAAAATTTAGATGCTGAATGAATCACACACATTCAGTAACCACTGAATCACACACACTATCAACAGTAAAAGGCATTTTAAAATTCCCATAGGTCAAAATGAACTAGGGACCACTAACTCACACTGGAGTTAATGCTCTCTGAATTTGTAAGACAACTAGAAAAATGTAAGTATTCTCCATTGATAAGTTGTGCATGAAAGAAAGAGTCAAAAATTAAATTTATTTTTGACAAGAGCTGGTTTAGAATACTTTAATGTTTTAACTCTTTTCAATTAACACTAGTAGAAGAAACTAATGATGAGAGTGCTATAGAAATCTGAGGAAAATATTGCTTCATATAAAAACAAAAAAAAATTAAATATTTTTTTAAACAAACAAAAATGGAAAGTGAAACTATGAGCAGTTGTGACTGGTTTAAGGGCTTTCATTCAGCTTTGCTTAGTGAACAGCTCAGATGCTATGTTGCTTCTTCCCAGCTGTTTGCTACGGTCTTTTTGTAACAGGTCATCACCCTTCAGCAGAACTGACAGGAGGAAATGTATGCCCATGCACAATCTCCTTCAGTACAGAACTGCACTTTGTCCCAGCCCACCTTTGCTGATTTCAGACTGGCTGCCAGCCTCTGTGACAGCACAGCAGAGGCACAAGCACAGGTTTTCTCATGCCAGTCCCACACTTGTGACAGCAATGGAGGCACCAGGAGATTTTCAACCTTGCAGCAACATTTAGTCAAGTAAAACTCTCACTGTCTTGAGCTCACCAAGAGAGTCTTGTGCTTTTAGAGGATTTTTTCCTTCTTTTACATGGGAAGAGAAGGCAAGGGGCTGTGTTACAGGGCTGAAGGGTGAAGGGGTAACTGTTAAATGAGCAACACAAAATTAAGATCTAGGACTTAATACTTGTGCAGAGACTACATTGGAAAGAAAGGGACAAGGACTCAGTGGGTTTCAGAGCACAGATGATAAAATAATATTTTCTTCCTTTTGCCACTCTCCCATGCCCCCCTGTTCAAATTCCTAGGAGGACGCCCTTCATCCCAAAATAGAAGCTGCTTTGGAACAGGACAGCGTTGCTGCTCTGCAGGAGGAGAGCAAGGGAAACAGCAGGTAGCATGGGTGCAGCTTCCTGGCCAGAGCACGAGGCACAGTGGAAAAAAGGGTGGAACCTTTCACTTCTGTATAGGTCCAAAACATTTAAAGTGAGAATGTTTCCCATCACATTCCTGTGCAGAAAAGAAGGAAACATTTTTCCGCCCTTGATGCAAAAGGAAAATAAAGTTGCTTTTTGACCATTTCCCTCCCTGTTGGGAAATACTGTTTTTGAACATCACCATCTCAGTTATTTTTAACAGCTATTTAATCTGAAAATACAACTTTCTGATAGTCTAGAGGTTGTTAAGTCACACATAGATGAAACTTTGATGTGAGGAATACAGTCAGTTGACAAAAGACTCCTGGCAGCTTTGAAAAGTGTTCGAGATTCTGGAATAAAGCAAAGAGAAGCAAAAAAATGCAAATTTCATACATAAATTTCAGTGGAAATAGTAAATCTCATTCAGAAATAAACCCAACAATACTTACAGGGAAATGAAAGTACAGCTAAGGCCAACACCTTCCTGCCTCAACAAGCCAGAAGGTACTTTCTTTCTTATTTTTGTGTTTCTCATAGCTGTATTGTCAAAACTAGAGGTCACTACCTCAGAGAGACTGACAAATGCAGAATGGTGATGAGAGCAAATGGAGAGGGACTCTTTGGCATAAGTGGTTAGGTATATCAAGTTTTTGTCTTTACTAGTGAGAATGTAATTTATGAGGTGTGGATGGAAGGTAATCATAAACCACTCTTGCCTTGTCAAAAGCACTTCACAAACAGCCTTTCTACACTTAGGAGAGCACATGCTTTCTTTTTTTCAGATTGAATTCACATCTGTGGAAAAATGCATTAGTTGTAATGTTCACAACAGAAGGGCTCTACAAATGACAACTTAATCTGCCCCCCAAAAATAATTTTTACATTTCTAAAATGCATTTTTGCATTACCAGATATACTGCTGTGAGCTGCTGCTGCATCCATAAGGCACAAGGGAGTAGTGTGAGAGCACAAACTGCAGAGGTTTCCAGAACAGGTATCCAGCCCCGATTCAAAAGGTCAGACATCCCTGACACGAGGGTTTAGCAGAAGTGCAACAAATCAAAGTCTTAAGGCAGACTGTGCATCTGTAGATCTGATAAAGAAAAAATTCCAAACTGTCTGATCTTAGATGAAATTCAGATTACTGGTGGAGGTGAGATACTAAGGAAAGTACTGGTTTTACTGTTGTATTACAATATCTAAAAAAAAGCATAAGATATTAAATTCATCTTAATAGTGTATGAGCAGCTGTTGCTATTGATTTATGGGTGATCCTCACAATACCAGCTGAGATTTTGTCTAAATATGCCTAGATAATGTTTCCAAGATGCTGCACAAAAACTGCTTCAAAAGCCACAAAAAGGGAATGTAGGCATTGGAAATATAAGAAATGAAAGGGAAATATTTCTAAGTCTGTTGCATATGCCAGAAATACAAGCCAAGTCAAATGAAAGAGCTCTTGTTGGCACCACAGAAAGATTTGGACCCCTGTAGCAACATAGGCATAGGTTTGTTTATGCTGGCTGAAGAAATTAATATTTGTCTTAACTTACCATTTTCACTTTCCTCTGATATATTTACTAGAAAATATTGCAACTAAATAAGCAATTATTTGTTACAAATTATCTTCTAGTGTAGAAAGAACCAAACACAGAAATTAATTAAAGAATAAAGACACCTTCAAGAATTTTGTGGGGAGAGGAGTCGTGTAACTGCCAATGCTTGTTATCTCAAATCTAAACCGTTTCTAAAAAACAGTATCAAAATAATAAAGCACTGTAAAATAACCTGCAGAACCAGACTCATCTGTATTTAGATTAAATTACAGAAGGGCAGTGATTAAATTTAGGTTGTCATCCACTGATATTTTACTTGACAGGATGCTGAAAACTACTAAAACCCGCTGTCTGCTGCATAAAGAAAGGAGAATGGCAGGATAAAAAGACTGATATGATCCAAGAGCTGCCATCACTTCATAAACTGATTCTATGCATCAGGGAATCATGGTCTCAGAAGACAATGTCATGTTTGTGTGAGAACATCACTCTTCAAATATGCTGTGAAAGGATGGGTGACCCCTTCTCAGAAATGGTAGTAAGAGATACAAATTAGCAATCCACAGAAAATGCTGTCATGCTGAGAACATCTCCCCTGAGAAAGTCCCTGGCTAGCACAAACCTAAGGAAATGCTAATTGCTGAGCCTTATGAGGCTTCCATCCCTGCCCCAAAGGACCTTCCTGGCCTTGGCCACCCTTGCCTGAGGCTTCTCCCCCCACCTTGCCCATGATCCAGGGGCCCCATTTCAGTCCAGCCTCAGGCACCCAGCCCTGCCTTAAGAAATCCTGGAGGTGTCCCTGTGCCCAAATTGTTGTTTGAGCCATCATTCTGGATTGACGTCACACCTGGCTGGTGGCCACGCCCGTGCCTGATGGTCACTGGGCTGTCCACTCAACCCAACACTGCTCACTAACACCCAGAGATCTTCACATGTTTCTCCACCCTTGTTTCTCTCACTGGTGTACATGACAAATGTGTTTGAGCATTTTTTGTTTCAAGGCCTCACTCTCATTTTGGTTTTTTGAATGGTCTGACTTCAGAAAGTCCTATCAATTAACCTATTTCAGCACCTAGCTGAGATGCTCTAACTGTGCTTCTCCAAGAAGTGTCTGGGTTGCATTACAAAAACCTGCTCATAAGGCTTTTCCCTTTTGCAACTGAAAGAACTGAGTCCTTCCCACTACAGTCAGTTACCTCACCCATGAAAATCAACAGCTGTCATAAGGGATGATTGAAGACCCCTGAACTGATGAACTTTTAATACTGACTATGTCTCTGTCATTTCAGTGGAACAGGAAGCCTTGCCCTTTTAAAATCACTGAAAACAGCTTTTTGAGCCTTCAGCATGCCACACCTTTAGTTGTGAGAGCAAAGAGCCAGTTATTACTGAATTCTTGTTCTGCAGGTAGGTACTTAAGTATTTTTCCCTGTTTCAATGTCTTAAGTAGTTCATTCCATGAGTTCCATGAGGAAGAATTTCCATTTTAATCATTCTTGAGGACCTTGTCTGAAATGTCTTTGGTTTTTCAGAATCCTTATAAAATTGTAGACACCAGAGCTGGGCTTATTGTTCCAGCAGGACGACACATAGCATTGTGTAACCTTTCTACATTTTTTGAGTATAAATTCCTGGATTATGTGTAAGAATTGCATTACCATGGTAGAGTCTGTTCACCTGATTTATTTCTCTCAGGCTTCTTGAGATTTATTTCTTTCCCCATTATTTGTAGATGAATGAGTTTTCCTGTCACCATGCCAAAAAAAAATGTAGCCTTAATAAACTATTAACCAAAATCTATTATATTGTCTGGTCACTCCCCTAATATTCTAGACTTCTACAGGCTTTAGGAAGCATATTTCTGCCTTTTCTTTATGTGCGACAACAATTTCAACAGCATAGAGGCTAAAATCATCTAGGAATGTACCTATTTGGTGAAGAATTCTCTCTGACAGTTGCTGTTTTGATCCCGTGAAGTAACTATGTTTCATATTGACTTTGAATTGATTTGGTTCTCAGTCTTCCAGTTAATTATGATCTTGAAATGTCTTCAACTGCATAATTATACCTAAAAAGTATATGCCTCAAAATGCAATAATTAAGCCTTCAATCAGTAAAGGTGAATTTAAATGACTACAGATTATACCAGCTTTGCCAGGGACAAATAAGTTTAATGGCAATGTTTTGCAGAGTCATGAGAGGCTCCTGGAACTGATTTTCAGTTCTTGTCTCTTGCTCATTCAGGCAGAATAAAAAAGAAGAAAAAATGTATCATACTTTGCTCCCAACGCAGAAATATTTCACATCATTCAAGGAATGTTTGTAATAAACAGCTAAATGTAGCACTGCTGGTCACCTGCCACTGCACTGATGCAATGCAGTCCATCTCACATGGCAGAAAAAGAGGAGGGAAGGAAAGAAAAGAACTAAAGCACCGAAGACTGTGAAACAGTTTCCAGGCCCTATCTCACTTCAGCTCATTAAAACCTTTTAATTAAAATGCATTGTGCAGCATCAGAAAAACAAAGTCAAGTTTTGGTGAAAGAAAAGGAGATATTTTTGTTCCTGTCCAGTGTAGCCAGGAACACTGGCCATTCCAGAACAGCCGCTGATCCAGAAGAAAGATCTTCAAAGAGGATGATTAATCTCAACCTGAGGCACTCCACACTGATAGTGTTTTGATTTGAGACCCTATATTGTAAGCACATCTGATAAATATTTAGTGGTTTATCTGGCCCTGAGGAAGCTGAGAAATGAGTCAGTGAAACCAGAACACCTGTTATTTATGCACTCAGTTCATAGCCCAGCTGCAGGTAGGATAAAAAGGTTCAATTCCAGTTGCAAATACAAGGTATTTAAACACGTACTTACATATGCATTAAGTAGATCATAAGCAGTAATCAAATCTATTTATTTCTTTCTCAAAATATTTGGATGCATTTAAAATCATAATTAATTATTCTGTTACAGTACTGTCACAGTAATACTTAGAAACAAGCCTGAACCAAAAAGTATTAACACTATAATGCTAATATTCATAAGCAGATCCCCAGGAAAAGGCTGATAGAAATTTTTAAAGTAATTGCAATGATAGAATTTATGGATACCATTTTAAAAGCCTATTTTAAACCACATGTCCACTGAGTTTGAAACTAGTTTGTAGAATATAACAGAAAATTTTCTCTTTGGCAATGCTTATTGTTTGTAGAGACCATATACCTTTCTTTGTGTTGGCATTGCATCTACCATGATGTGGAATGTTAAAAGAAAGTAAAACAGTGGTGAAATTGGAATCTTAAGCAATAGGGCTGTTTTCACTCATTTCAAAAGGGTAAAGTTTTCTGGTTTGTTTTTCCAGAAGGCTGATTTTAATATCATAAAAGCACATAAAAAATATACTGGAAGATTTATTACAGAAATAAGTATGGATAGGAAGCAGTAAAAAAATGCACAAGCCAGCTCAGAAGAGCTGAAGTCATTAAGTTCCTCTTATGAATAATCTAAGTTTCAGGTGCCTTTTATTTATATACTTCTTTTGCTTTAACAAAAATGATAAATTTAAAAAACAGAGCTGAGCTATATTCCATTTCCCCTCTACTGTTTTAAATAAGACATCCACATTCTTTCCATTTGTCATGGGGCATTAAGGGCATATTTTCATCGTGGATTATACAGTATCAATTGGTAATATGCCATGTTGTGATGGACCACAAAACGTCATATAACCTGGAGCAAATTTCAGATGCATGGAAGAAATTGTAGTTGAACAACAAACCACGAAAATCTAGGGGAAGCTAGGCCTCTTTGGCTACAATTAAAGCATGCAGTGAATTTGTTCCACCAACAGGTTTTCCTGTGTTCAGTGATTGACAAGGTTTGTTCAACTCCTACGGCACTGCGCGTCCTGAAGTTTGTGCATGAAATTATTGCCACATATGGATTATACAGATGCTCTGCAAACAGAGAATACTAAAGTGGTCACACGAGGCAGGAAAACCCAAGGACATAGTTTCCAGCCCTTTATGTTATGAGCAGTTATATTCCTCTCCTTAGCAGGAGACAGTATTTCTTTTGATTTCCAAGTCATAAGTGACCAAATGAGTATTGTATTAATAGCTTTGGTAAGACCCAGAGAGAAGTCTCCTTACACTGCCCTGCCACTAGCCGCAACACAGAGTGCCCCTGGCTCTTCCCCAGCTTGATGCCAGTTTCTTCTGGGTATTTACCTCCTTCACCTTCTCTGAGGATCCAGAGGAATCTTAGGGATGGCCCTGGTTTTGTAAAGAAGTTTTTCATCCTTAGGGTTTTCACTAAAACTACTGACTTATTTCAAATTAGCAATTAAATGATCACATGAGAATCATTTCCTTGACTCAGGCCAGACTTTGAATCCATAGTCTAAGAAGAAAAGGTGAAGTGTTATAATCAGCTCTCTGGTAGCAGGTTTTCAGAACACCCTACTAGTAAGTCAGATATTCATTGAACTACCTGCAATGACGCAGGAGATGTGAAAAGACACTCTCTAAGTAGTTGGTTTCTGAGTTTTCTGTAGCAACCATCAGTTTCTTTCTGCAAGCTTCATGTACGTCTAATGCCCTCACAAAGTCATGTTTGATGGCTCCTATACATCAGTGTTGTAGTAGTAAGAGGGAAAAATAACTACAGGCCAGTTTCATGGCCAGATTAATTTTTATCGCAGCCTTGAATTTTTGCTGCAGTGTAATGATGGAGGACCACAATAATCTGTCACAAGTATAATCAGATGTCACTGTCACTGTCTGTAGAGTGCTGGGTTGTATTTGGTACAGTGGCTGTTATTTTTACCAGGTAACATGTTGACTGCTTTGTTATTAAGACACAAGTAAAGACCAGCATGTACCTGACCTCTGATTAGTATAGGTGCATTCAAAATCACATGAATTTTCTTGCCCTAGAAGCTAGTCCCTTAATCCAGAGTTCCTACTGCTAGTAATGTCTATTTTTATACCTTTTTTCCCCCAAAAAAGATAAATACAGCATAGGGTACATGTGTAAATTGAAGTAAAATAATCACTTCTCTGTTTCACATTTATTATACTTTCACTGAATTTGGGCACAGAGGTGGGCATCTACTCTGAAATACAATTATTTGAGGCAATCTAAGAAAAGCAAATTATATAGATAATACATGAAAATCAACAGGTATATAGGTATTTATTGATCAGAAAGACTACCATGCTAGGTGTGACTGAGCAACGAATGACTAAATTTGTGAAACAAATATTGCAAAAGAAGTGTTGCTTATAATAGGACATGCCCTGACTCCTATTTTTGAGTTTATAAGTATTTTTAAATACAGTTAGAAATTCTTATAAGCATTAACACTAAGGTTATGTCGCTAATGTGAACACTGCTCAGAGTAAGTAAGTAAAGCCCATATTTTTAGAGAGAGAGGATTTTTAAAAAAATTAAGTTTGGGATTGTTTTGTGTTTGGTTGTTTGGTTGGGGTTTTTTTGGCAGATTAACACAGTTATTCCTGAGGCATAGGACTACAGCCTCATAAGTCCCTATGACACATATCAAGACTACAGCTAGGAAAGATCTGTTTGCTCTACAAGCAAGTACAGGATGCTTTTCTTACAATAAAAGACAAGAAGACTGATGGGATGCATCACAGCAAAATTGGCTATCTCTAAAGAAATTACTGCCTTTTTTTCCCTTTTGTGTGCTAAATATGGCATAATATATGTGTGAAGCAAAGAGGGAAACCTGATTATCAAGGTAAAGAGTGAAGTTAAACACTTGACTTTGAGCAGCCTGTCAAGTTGCTATATATCTGAAAGCTTCTTTATGGTTTGTCACAATATAGCAGTATGTCTTGTACATACTCTTCCATGTGCTTGGTGGCATAGGGATTTAAAATCACTTCTCAAATGTATGTTCTAAATTCTGTAGGAGTTTGCTGCCTGGCTGTCTGATATTTCTGATTTTTGAACACAGACACATAAATCATCACCCCTTAAAGCTTATTTTTAAAATTATTGGATTATAATTAACATGGATCAATTTAATAAGAACATTAACACTTTTAAAAAAACATTAAATCTGACCAAAGTTATTGCGACATTTAAGAGCAAAGTGCAAGGTGCTTACTGTTCCAACATTAATCATGTGCCAGGATGGATGGGATTCATTTCATCTCACTATAGCTATCTAAAAATTAGTCATCACATCCCATCTACTCACCTAAATTCCCATTAAATCAATGGACAGAGACAAGAATCCCCAGGAGGCACACCAGCCCATTCTCAGATAGGTGAAAGAAACACATGCTTCTTACCAGTAGGTACAGACAGAACTAGCTGATGTAAGAGAGATGCTTCACTTATTTGTCGCAGGTAGGGATCTCACACTGTTTGAGATTGCTTAAGATACCCAAAATATCCATGTGGATGTGGCAGATGTTACCCAGGGCTGACCCACAGAAAACCCTTCCCCAGTGGCAGCTGGAGTCTGGACAGATAGAACAGTAGATATTTTGAGGTTTCTATAAGTACACTGAATATATGGCCCTTGTCTCTAAATTATGTCCAATGTCTGTAATGAGAGCTCTGGGACGTATAGATACTTATCTGAAAGGATCACTGCCGCACTACCTCATCCTGGGAGGTTTACAGAAAGAAGGAAAACTCAAAACTCACTGAAACTGACTGAAACAGACCAAAAAATGGAAAGTTTCACTGTGCAGATACTCAGAGAAATAAGCAGGCCTGCATCGAGGGAGGACAGTGCAAGGCCTCTCTCCATCCCTTTTGCCTGCTCTGGGAGATATAAGATCTATAGCCACCAGATGAAATTAGCCCTAGGGAATGAGGCTGGTGCAGGAAAAACTGAAAATATCATATGAGCACTGGTTATCACTCTTGGTATAGGCTGATGAAGGCAGATTAGAAAAGTTGCTTGAAGTCACCCTGGCTTGCATGATGCCAGCAATGGCATCAAAAAAGAGCACCACAAAAAAGGTTTGGAAGAACAGCATACTGCTCTTTCAGATGACTTTCATTCCTAGTCCAGGAAAGGGTCAAAGGCTGTCTTCTTAAAACAAAAATGGGATTGTTAGAGGACAAAAAGGACATTCATGCTTAAAGCAACAGAAAGCTTACAAGCAAAGAGCTGTTGTGGCTTCCTAGCTTCCCATGCCAAAGCAAAGTGAACACTATGAGCCACCCACACTGCCTTTACCATGTCCCTCTGCCTCTGTCCAAGTACCACACGACAGGAAATTGTTCTTGACTTGAGCAATGTGGCTTAAAACCTAAACGTCTGCTTTCTGCAGTCTTTAATTTACATGCTTATCATTTACCCTTAATGCAGGCTGACTTGGCACTGGATTGTTTGCAATAGCAACTTTAAATTTTTTTATGTTCTTTTATATTTATTCTTATGTATTACTTACATCAAAGGTTCTTTTTACACTTATGCCCCTTGCCTCCCACCGTCCCTCTCCCAATGTTTTCTGTCACTGAAGAGGCATTTTGGGCAACAGATGGAAAGCAACAATTAACACAGTGTTGGCCATGCCTGCATACTGACCCATCCTGCAAGTGAACTTCCTCGTCTCTTTGAGAGCCCAGTGAGGTAATGCCTCTAGCCCTCCTACATGAGCAGGAACAACAGGAAGTTCCCACAAACTCTGGGATGTTGTGCTACACATCCAGAGGTTTTCTTTTGAACAATTCTTTTCTTCACTAGGAATTTTGCAGAACTTTCCTGATGATTTTGCAGCCCTCCCTTTGTGGTATCTCCAAATGTTGTGTCCCAGTGCAGTGCCCACACCAATGGGTACTGAGGGTTCTGGTTTTCACATAAGTCATGCTTCTTAATAACCAAATTATACCTTAAAAGCTTTTTTTTCTTAAGGAAAAATAATATTCACTTAGCTATCTTACAGCTATATATTCTTCATATTTAAGTTCTCCAAGTCTGTCTTCCCTTTAGTTTCAGTATCTTATTAAGGCTACATGCATCAAATATGGCTTTATTTCTGCTTTATCCTCACCAAAGGTGTAAGTTGGAAAAATTGCTGCTCTCCATGTTCAAGCCTCAGATCCTGTTTGTTAAACACATGCTGTGTCCCAGCCTGCAGACAGCTGTACTCCTCTGAGACATCAAGTATTCTAAGTACTCTTGGGATGAGAAGTGCTGTATATATGTTGTAGTGTTATAAACTGTTAGTTTATACTTACCCTTATTTTTTGAATTGTAGACTCATATATCATGACTAGAAGTTATAAAACAGTTCAGCATACAGAAGAAGAGCAACATGTTGTCAGTATTACCTCCCTCTCTGGTATTTGACTGTTGAAACAAAGAGATCTAGTGGAATGTTTGGCTCTTAAAATTATGCAGCTATGTCCCACAGAAGCTTAGCAGTTCTGGCAGGGCAGTAATTGTTTTATTCCTGAGAATTTTTTTAAATTATCTGGGCACCAACAAAAATAATGACATTTTTAAAGTGGTGGATTCAGTTGTGGCTACGCAGATATGAGCAGTCTGTCTTTGTTAGCATTTATATTGTGGCACTGCCGAGGGACACCAGTGACAGGCAGGGACTGATTGTGCTTGGCACTGAACAAACAAGGTAGAGTTTGCCCCAAAGAGGTTATAACTTAAATACACAAGTACTGGGAGCTGGGGAGAGTGGTGTCACATCACACAGGAGACTGTGAGTTGAGGCTGAAGCACCCCCTTCTCCCAAAGCTGAACACCTCTAAACCAGATTGCTTCTCTCCTGGAGCTCTGCTCTTTGTGGCACAGCTGCCCTTCTAGCCAGCTTTCCTCTGTGAAACCTCTAATGTTCTGTCTGTGAAGTAGACAATATTGATTTAAAAAACAAAACCAGAATAAAAGAGCCAGAAGGGTCTGCTTAGAGCTGCCAAGGTTAAACTTTGAAATGATTAGTCACTTTCCATTGCAGTCAGTGCAAACTACCAGCATTTCTTAAACATTTCTTTTAGCAGTCACTTACATGAATAATTAACTCCCGTGACCCTGCCTTGTCACTTACTGGTTAACGTGGTCAAATGCTATCATTAACTTTCAGCATTGGATGTGCTCCCTCATACTTTCCACCTGCTGATGCAAATGCTCGGGCTCGAAGCTCACACTTCTAAATGTAGAAGCACAAGCCCTGAAGAGTGGACTCTTCAGAGGCTTCCTCCCAGCCCTGTGGTGCACACAAGGAGCTGTGGTGCCACGGGATCCACGCTTTCCTTGCCTTCTGGGGTGCCTTGTTTCTGGGCAGCTGCTGGGAAAACGTGTCAGGGACAGAGCAGAGGTTTACCTCACAGTGGCCTTTCTTTATCAGCAAAGCCAGGAAGCTGCACAAATCCCTGGCATGCATCCACCTTCGGCTTTCTGAGAAGCAGATAGCGTGTCCCAGCCTGTGCTTTATTTAAAGAGGCAGACCATTTGTGGTGAATAGCTAAGCTATGGAGCACCGGGGTATCACACTCGCCTAGATTTTTTTCTCCCATCCAGAGAAAAATGCAACCAAAGTGGTGGTGGGGAATTTTCAGCTGATCATGGATAAAAAAGTGGTAAGGCCTCCTTGGGATGTTATTGAGAATTTCTGAGTTCTTCCCTATGGGACCACATTTAGTAGGTCTTAATCTCATAGGAAATTTTGTCTTGGAGGCAAACACAGGATTTGATCTGAATGTAAAGCTTTCATTCTGCACTCCCACTACAACTAGGAAGGGAAATTGTAACACAGCAAGCTCCCTCAGTCCTCTTGACACACAGGCAATGGCAAAATGCCATCAATCTCAAAGATTTATGTTCTTGTCCTTTTAAATCCCTACCTTGCATTACACCATTATCACAATATATAAGGTAATGGCAGGAGTTGAATGAGTCATGGGAGACTTTCACTAAGATTTAATCCAAAATTTAAAAGCTGCCTACTCTGCATTGCCACAGCGTGGCATGTTTTTAAGCTACAGGAAATGCACTGTATTCAGCAACATCACACAATGTTAATTGCTGAATAATCTACCCCATGGTCCTCAGTATCAGTGCTGTAGGTGACAGGGTTAAAAACAAAACTCTGATTATTAATTTAGTCTGTCAGTAGCAAAGATAATTCTTTGGTGATAGAGGTTACTATGGAGCCTGATTCAGGGACAAAAAAAAAAAAAAAAAGCCTGAATTTAAATTCTTCATAGTGGAAAAACCTTTAAACCGCTCTTTGGTACATGTAACAATTTCTGTTGTCCCTCTAGGAACAAAATATAAACCAAAATCTAACATGAAAGAAACAGGTTTGCTGTGATGCCAGAAGTGGCTCTAATTAATGTATCTGGTGTTCATGGTGATAAATGGGGTCTGTCAGAGGGTAATAATTAATTCTTAATAATGTGAATTTCTCAAGGTTATTTTACCCTCAGATTTTTAAGAGCTCTCCATAACTAAAACTGATACTGTAAATAAACAAATCTTGATTTGCTAGGCACGTGGTACAGGTATGTGTGTGTTAGTGAGCTCGGCTTCCCTCTGAAGCAGACATTTCACTTTTGATGCTCTGGTTTTGTTTGCACTCACTTATCTGTCCACAAATGGCCATGTTGACTCATGCTGCCCCTGCAAAGCTGCCCAGCCTCTTCACTGCCAGGACTGACCCATGGTCTGGGTTTGATACTGCCAGCCATGCTGCGTGCCCATTTCTCTGCTTTAATATTCTCATTTCTAAAATTATGGTCTACTTTGTTGCTGGAAGTGCCTACAAAAAGGACATGAAATGTTAGAAGGAGAGGGTGTGTTTTAAAAGCAATTGTAACACCAGAAAGGGAGAAATTTTTTTCTTTTCTAAAACACTAATCACTATTCTGCATCTGTCTACTCATTTACCCTCTGGTAACACTGTTGGCTCTCCCTTTCCCAACAGTTCTCTCTCTCTCATGGAAAAACTGGGCAGGAAGAGGTCATTGAAAACATTCTTGGGGATTGAGGCTACCAGGCCTTGTTGCTGCACAATTATGCAAGCAGATCCTTTTGAAAACAACTTTTAAGAAGGAAATAGGGAGCTTATAGTGAGCAAGTGAGAACAGTACTTAGTGCAACTGTGTGCCTAGTACTACTAACTTTCTGGCCTTAGGCTGTAAGTTGGGCTGTGCTAAGGTATAGCTGAAGAACATGAAATTGAAAGGATAAAAATAATATCAGAACTTTATGTTCATAATTTTAGGCTTTATTCTGTAATTGAAATTCTAAGTAGGCAAAGCTTGAAATTACATAAAGTATGCATTTTGTGCATAGTTGTGTAAGCAGAGGTGGCAACCCCCACTTGTTGCTACACAAGTAATTTTTTGTGAACACTGGCTTTTTTAGTTTAGTTTTTGTTTTTAAGATGAGATTTTTTAGAGGAGTTTAGAGTGGTGAACTTTAAGCTGAGCTAGGTAAACACAGTTATGGATGCTGAGTAATCCTTCATTGCCAATCAAAGTAATGACTTTCTTTCACTTGCCGTTTTTCTTTCTCTCTCTCACTTTGATTTATACCCTGGAGTTTTGCTCAGTGATTTTTCAGAAGCTGCAAAAAGTTAAAATAAACATGTTTAGTGCTGAACAGATTCATCTTCTTTTCATATTTTCCCCCCAGTTCTTTGCTACACTCACAGAGCTGCCATGCACAATCCCTGCCTCTGAATGACAGGCTCTGCCATGGTCTGAAACCACAGCTGTCCCACACAGAGATGTCCTTTTGGGGCAAGTTTCTCCTGTGGAGGAGAGGCAATAATGTGCCCTTAAAACTGCCTGTCGTGTGGGTTAGGAAATGTGTCTTATGTAGGTCACTGGTCAAGTTATCACATCTGTATGCGCAACCGCCTGGGCTGGGCTGCGAGTCTGCTGTGGGCACTGGGAGGGAGGATGTGCTGGGGCAGGGTCCAGCTGCAAGGTAAGGGGCTCAAATTTGGGAAATACCTCTGCTATTGACTCTGTGTGCCATGGGTACACTTCAGGGAAAAAGATATGAAACTGATAGCTCCTGGCTCTAGCACTATCTGTTAAATTCTCCTCTCCTTTTTTGATCGCTGCTTTCTTGGTTTTTCATGTTTTACCTGTTCAACATGAGTTCACCAAGCTGACTGAAAAAAATATTGTGTGTGCTGGACTTTTCACACTGCTCAAACTTATTGTTCAGGAACACCAAAATTTTGTTTAGATATGAACTATGTCATGTTTGCCACTGGTGGCTACAATTACAGCCCACCTCACAGTAATAAACAAGTTTGAGTCAGAGGGGTTACTTAGTACAAATGAAGGTAGCGCTTTGAGATAAAAGCACAGAATGATCACATTTCATTTTAAATGCTGTAATCTTTGTTAAGTTGTATTACAAAACTTCAAGGCAAACATTTAATAGACAGAGGGTGCAAGCTGCATGAGTGGTCATTTTTACACTGTGTTTATCAAGTTCCCTGTAAATTGATTTTAGTTTATTTTTATACCACTGCCACTATGGAAAGAAAGACTAGGTACAAAAAACCCAACCAAACAAGGAAATACCAAACCAGAAGCCTTCAGCTACTCACAGCTGTGCAGATATCCCTCGCCAATGCTGCTTTTACACTAATTACTTTAGATATTAAAACTAGGGATATCTCCAGTCCTTGGGTAACTGCCACACACCCACCTCTGTGGATGCCTCTCTCCTCCTTTGCTTTGTCTGGTTTATGGCTCCTTTGCATTTTTGCTCTTTATCATTAACAGACAAGTAGCATATTGCACTCCCACCTGGTACTGTGTTTTCTTTTCTATATGCCTTCAAGTAAAAAACCCACTGAATGGATGCCTTGCCAGCATGTCTAAAGGTTGAAAAAATAACTTTAAAAATGCTGACATGTATTTGTTTTCTCAAAACAAGCCTTGTGCTTGTAATGTTAGAAGCTCTAATTGCCTAGGGAATTTCATACTCTGTGTGAAGGTTCACAATAAAAAGGAATCTTCTTACAGGGAAGTTTGTTGGGTTTTTATTTTTCACATCACCAGATTGTTTCACTATGAATCAAGGCTCTAACCAGGATTACAAAGCAGCGAAAGGAGATGGGACTTTCATTAAGGCCTGTTTTGACCTCAGTCCTGGCTTACCACCCTGTGTCCTGGGACATTCCTGCTGCTGCTGCTAAGGTGGTGACAGCTCTGCCTCTGTCTGGGAGGAATCCCCTAGGCCCAGGCTTGACAAGGGGAGGTCCCTGGGACAAAAGGTATAGGACCAGAGAAGCTGCTGCTTTAGGATAAAGCTGCTGGGGCTAGAGATGCTCAGAAGCCTCTAGAGAAGATGCCTCCTTCCTTTTCCATGGGTCCAAAATAGACACTGGCACTTGATAACTTGCAGATATCACTGCAACAGAAGAGACTGGAAGAAAAGCAGTACCTGTCTGAAAAGCCTTTACTTAATCCTCCTTTATCATCTAACTCTGTACCAGAATCAAATATTTTCAAAGAATCATTGGGTCACTTCATCTGGAAAATACCACAAGATCACTGAATCCAACCACTGCCAAGTCCACCCTGTCCAGTCCACCATGTTCTGGCACCACATCTTTTAAGTGGTGTCAGGGATGGAGATAGCTACTTACCTGGGCAGACTTTTGGTGGCAAAATTTTCCATAATATGCAATCCAAATCTCCCCTTGGGCAACTTGAGGCCATTTCCTCTTGTCCCATTGCTTGTTATGTGGAAGCAGCAGTGTCATTGCCACTAAATGTCATTGGACTTAAATTGTTCCCAGAGAGACGTCCTGATTAAGCGGACTTCCTAGTCTAAGTGTATCTCAATTAAATAGAATGTGCTGCATCAGCATTTCATTTTATGAATGCTCTGAGAAGACGTTTGATTAGGATTTTGAAATGGTTTGTCTGATTGCTATCATTATTGAAAATTTAGATGGGACTGTGAAAAGAACTTAGGGAAATCAGTATTACGTCAATTAGGCCCCTATCACACTCTTTTAACAATGACCAGTCAAAGGTTTTTGGGTGGTTTGTACAGAGTAGTTTGGTTCTGTGTTGACATGGTCAGTTGTGCTTAAGGGATTAAACAGTAAATCTAGGGGTAAGTATGTGCCTGGTCTTGAAGGCTTAAAAACTTTTACTTGCCTTTCTAAAAGTTTTGGCTCCAAGGAGCTGTTTTTCTGCACACATATGTTTAGGATTTTAATGCTTATTTAGAACTTGTCAGGGCTTCTTATGTCCTCATATCTGATCTCGTTCGTATTTAAATATCAGATGGAACCATTCTGTATTTTAAGCCTGATGTGAAGTAAAGTCATAATCCAGAAATTTTCATTTGCATCCAATCAACCCGTATTTCCAGAGTAGGACTAGGTTTCTCTTCTGAATTTTTTATAAACATTTCTTTAAAATGTCTTGGTTCTTATTGAAATAATTATTACCTGCCTGAGCCAAATAAATATGGATCAGTGTGACACAAAGCAGTGATAGTGGCAGTGTTACTGCCCCAGGATCACCTCAGCCCCTGATCCAAAGCCAGAATGGGAAATGTCCTTCACACAGGCTTTGGGGAGCAGCTCCTCTGGCAGGTGTACATTGTCTGTCCCTTCCTCAGGCCACTGTGTCCGCACCAGCAGCAGCTCAAGGTGGGAGAAGCTGGGTAGGACAGGGACTCAGTCTCAGCTGCTGAATGGTCATGCATCAGGGGAAAAAGTTACTGATACTTTATGTAAAGCACATATGAATTCTTGTGATTTTACCCTTGGCGTGCAAGGTGTGAGGTGGAAGCTTCTGTTGTTGCTGGTACTTTTTCCACAGGGTCTGACATAGCAAGTGGAAATGAGATGGGATACCCAAGGTTTCTAGCTTTTTGTAAAAAACAGGGTGTAATTTGCTGAAGAGGGAGTGTCAGTCTTTGGCTTTCTTAAATTTCCTGGCTATTGTTGATTTATATCAGATCCTTAAAGCTATTTAAAAACAGTGTTTTGTTGGTATTTCCTTAGTAAAATGAGTGAAAGGGATGACATATTTCATGGAAGCTGATGTATGTATTCTTTTCAGAAAGACCCAAAGGGTCCTTTTGGCATCAGCACATCCATTAGGCAATTGTTTTTGAGATGCCTAATACATACCAGGTAGACTTTGTGGCTCCTAGAGGTTTGTCATGCTGTCTTCCTCTAAGCAGATATCTGCAGTATTTTGTGTATGGCCTATATGCAAAGTTCAGTTTATTTAAGCCATATACCAAACCACGCTCCATAAAACTCTCATGTCTCACTTATAAAACACTTGCCTAGGATATGTGCCACGTGTGGAAAAATTCTGTACCAAATTACATTTTACAAGTTTTCATGCATGCTCATTTAGATGATTGATCACCCTCACAAGGCAAGATCTTTCAAAGCTCCAAAAGGAAGCATATACCATATGATTACTGCCAGTGCTTACTTCTAATTAAACCTGTCCTGAAATAAAACAACAACAAAGAGCGTATGAAAATAAGTACCTTCAGAGTAATTATGTTAATTCTTGTATTTCCTTGCTCTTGCTAGAAACTAGTGACAATTCTAAGAGCAATTCACAAGGACATTTATTTTTATCAGTTCACACTTGGTCTAAACTAATGGTTCTTCCACCTTTTTTTCAAAGTGGTGATAAAAGCAGTGAGATCTGCTGGTGAGAGCTGAGTTCAAAGCTCTGCCTTGTTGGCTGGAGACAGGAGAATCCAGGTAGCAGCCTGGGACCATGTGGAGTTTCCTTGTCATTCCCAGTGACAGTGACACTCCTCATGCCACACTGATTTGGCCAGGGGTCAGTCAGGAGCTCAGTCCAGCTGCAGGGTCTCAAAAGCAGGGAGAGAAAACCAGAGCAAGGTTGGATGGACAGAAAGTGAACCACAGTAAAGCTTCTTTTGACTGCTGTGTTGGTCACCTGCAAAATGGTCTTTTCCAGAAAAGCAGATTGTCCCTCAGAAGAGCACCAGTTTTCAGCTCAGCTCCTTGCATGTGTACCTTTAAAATGTCCCCATCAAACTCCAAGTGGCATTTACAAGCATGGCAATTGGTTGATGCTGTGCAGTGTCCTTCCTGGCTGCCTGCATGGTTTCAAATTATTACTATAAATTATGGGAGTATTTCTGATTTGAAGAGCACAGCAATCAGATTTCTAAACCCAGATCATGCCTTTACCACTCACAGGTACCATGACCAAATCACTAAGACTACATTGTTCTGTGTTTCCTGAATCCAAGCCATTTTTAATTGCTAGTTGCAAAAAGAAGTGCCTTTTAAAGTCAAGTCAAAAAAAAAAAAAAAAAAGAAAGTCCAAAAATAGTAAGACATTGACAATGTGGGAAAAGTCTCTTTTTCTTATGCTGTTTAAGTATTTTTTTCTTCATAATACTAGAACTGAGATTTTGTTTTCCTCACCAATTAATTCTGTTTTAGTTCAGAATGTGCAACTAAATTACTGGAAATATAACAGCAACTTCTCAGAGTCTAAATAAAGTAAAACCCAAGCTATTACAGAATCTATTCAGCAGCTACAAAGAAGATGCTTCTTTGACTTCAAAGTCCAACAAAAATACATTTTTCTCCCTGAAAGATAATGGCAAAAGATAGTCAACACAAGCTGAGGAAAAAAAATCACTTGAATGATAGAGAAATACTGACTTCTTATTCTAAATCTCATGCATACACACACTCACACAGACACACACAAGAGTGGGGAGGTGAGGTGTACCCTTTTTGTAAATGAAGAAGATCTGTCTTTTCCTAAATAGGACTGTATGAATACCCAACCATATGTCATAGCCTAAATCTCGAATAAAAGTTGCATGGGTTAAATTGATACGTTATTACAAGTTAAATAACCAGAGGGGAGTATTAGTCAAAAGCTTGCTCCCACCAAAGATTTGATATATAGTTTCTAAAGGAAAAAAAAGAGGCTGCTGGATTCTGAAACAGGCCCTGGAGACATTTGGATATTATCTAATAGGAAGAAGGTTTATCCTGGAACAGACCTCAGTGCATGAGAGTGACTGAGCAGGATGAAAAGGACTCCAAGAGTCGAAGCACAAGGTAGTATCTATCATTCCACACTTTTCATTTCCCAGCCAGACATATGGCTGAATCTTGTAATTTAAATGCAGATTATCTATCCCAGCAGGAGTGCCTGAACATCCTGGAACCAGTGTCATGTTTCAGTAGGAGTGTCAGTGACTGTTTCGTGTTGCATAATTTCAAAATATTTTGTTCTCTGCCAAATTTAAGTATTTTTTATGCTTTTAAAGGATGGGTTTTCCTTCTACAGATGCTTTTTACTCTTTTAAGCAGTAAAGCATTCACTGCTGTTTTTCTGTGCTACCTGAAAGCTAGTTTGTCTCCTATTTACACAGGAAGAATGAATCTCTCCATTTACAGTACCAGGATGGCTGAACGTCAGAGAGTTTTGCCCTCAGCCTGGGACAGAGCTGCAGTGCACAATGCACACTGGTGAGCTGGATGCCAAGGGCCTTTTGATGCAGACACGTCATTTAGTCGTGTAAACATGGGTTTCATTGAAAATAAAAGTCAGTAGATATATGGCTATAGGTATATAGGTGTTAGCACATGGAATTTTTTGCCAGATTTTTTTTTTGAGGAACAGGAATTAATAACAACACATACACCTTTCAAAATTATACTGGGCCTTGGACAAAATCCACATGCCCAAATCCCAGGGATCCAGCCTGACAACTCTTTAGCACTGTCTAACTTACTAGATGTTCACTCTCCAGAAACATCCTGGTGAGCTGTCAAATCCTTCAAAGAAAAGCTTTGAACCAGCTCAGATGCAGCCCAGTGTCAGGAAATGCCCCATGCATTTCACCTAAAATCTCTCATACTCCAGACTGACCAGACAAGATGCCCAACCTGTTCTGAAATTCCCAGAGGTGCCTTAACCTATTGGGCTCTGAGTTCAGCTTTCAGAGTCTTCAGTGTTTGCCACCTCACCTTAGAAGCAGGAAGGTTTTTGAACTATCAGGTTTTTAGGCTGCAGCTCTTAAAAACTTCAAAAATGCTTAAATCACAGTGTGGGAGAAATTTGTAGAGGGAGTAAACTCTGCTGCTCAAGTTAAGAGGTGGTGGAGGAAAGGCTGCATGGCAGAATGAGAACAGGGAAGAAAAAGCCTGTCTGCCTCAGCAGCTTTACATTTTAGGGGAGGTATAGATGCTGCAGGTGCTACTGAATGCTGAGGAGCTCATATACAACAGCAGGGGCATCTCCAAAGTCCTGCTGATACTATGGCCCAACAGGTAGTTTTTCTCAAGCCACATCTGTGTGGGCAACCAGGGCAGAGGTTCAAACATTAGCATGCTATTAGTCACACAGCTAAATCATTAAGTGGGATCTGGTGCTATTTTGGCACTTGTCACCAGGGGTAAGGCCACATCAAGTCTAGCACTGATGTGAAAAAATGAGTTGTGGCCATGGCAAGGCCATGGAAATCCCAACTGCTAAGATTCATCTCCCAAGGAAAGGAGAAATGCCTTTTAAAGGTTACTTTTTAGACTGGAAGTAGGTAGTAGATTAAAATTACAGGAGAATTGACTGCATGATGATAGAGCAGGATTCATCCTGAGCACTCTAGAGGAAGCCACACAACACAGCTAAACCTAACATGCTCTGTGGCCAGAGGAGATAGATGGAAATATACTCTGACCACACTTTGATGGAATACCACTACCTTGTATGTCCAAACAATGCAACTTTGACTTATGTGTAATGAAAAAATTCATTTAAATAGAACTGAATCAAATGGGACATATCCCAGCACAAGACACATTCAAACTGCAGTAAGTTTATGTGCAGGCTGAAAGATACATCCCTCAGGTAGCCGTTATTACATTTATTGTCTAAGCTATGTGTGGTGCTGTGGAGAGCAGTGGCATATGTAAAAAATTTACCTCCCTAAGTATTTAGAAAAGAAATTACAAACTGTGAAGCTCATCAAAACTTCAAAAAGTCATTGTGGTGACTTTGTAAAGGTTCTTTGATTCTTCTTCAATTGCATGCTAGAAGAACAAAATCCTTCCTAAAAACTTGCATGTAGGGTGATTAGTGAGCTAAACTAGAGACAAAAGTGAGAAAGGACAAGGTAAGCAATTTTTTTTGGCATTACTCTCCTTCCCATTGAATTTCCAAATGCCTCTTTAGCAAAATGTGTTTGATTAGGCATGAAGGACTGTTTCTACATTTTTGATGCTCATTAGGAATTGGTAGAAGAGAGCAGACCAGCATTTGACAGCCTTCTTTTAAAAGCATGCTCTTAAAATCTCCGTGTTTTGCTGAGAGATTTTGATATGCTCAGTCTACAAAACCTAGACTTTTAGGTTTGCCTTTGCATGTTTCAGTTTAAAATCCCAACCAAGAAAAGCATCATTTTCTATGCCTTGTAGGCTTTGATCCTTTGAAAATCTTACTTAACGATTTTCGCCTTTTGCTTCTCACCTAGATAAACAGTCTTTAAAAAAAAAAACCAAAAACAAAAACAAAACCCCCAAACAAATTAATGCCATCAACAACAGTAACAAATGTCCTGCCTGTGAGCACAATTAGTAAGAAAACAGCCTTAGTTGTGTTTAGCCTGCGGACACCAGTGGAGCTCCACAACCATAGATTCTAATTAAGGGATTGACTTTTCAAGAAAGATTAAAATAATGAAATGCAGTTAGCTTTGCTAAATGATGACAGGGAGGGAATAGGACAACCCTCAGCAACAATAAGGAGATTGTAAACAGCAACAATGGACAAGAGTTAAAAGGAAGAGAAAGAACATTTTCTTAGGCACTAAGAATAATAAGGAAAAATGGATGCGTAGATAGAATAAATAAATTCAATGTTGATTGTTGGTATTGTTATTATATTTCATCTTTTGAATGAACACGGAGCTCTTTATTGTCAAGGATGGATTTATTCATGACCAAGGAAAATGGAAGGGTGCTGACTACCTTGTTACCACTATCAAACGTAGCATCCAGTTTTGTGTGACCTAGGAGAGGCTGTACCACTATATTTCCAAGCATCATGGAAAGGCTTGCATCAGCTCTGGTTTCTATGCAGCCTCTGTACAAATTTTCACCAGAAACAACATTTACAGAATTGCAAACCCACTTCATCCTTCAAAGGAGCAGCGGTGAAGCCACCACCTCACTGCTGCAGCGAGAGGGGAGGAGTGGTCAGGAAGGCAGCGTGGTGTGCCCATGGTTTTGACACTGCATCCAGGGGCAGAAAGTGCTCCGTTTCTACCAGGAGCTTGAGTAGATCCTTGGCTCCACCACTCTAATTGCTTTGTTAGGTATCTAACCAGCTTGGTGGAGAGACAGAAATAATACTCAAGTCTTCATAGGTCTGCTATTGCTGCTCAACCCTGCTGCAGGGATTTCTCCTACTTATTTCTGAGAAAGAAACATTTTGGGATTAGAATAGCTTCAAAGTCTCTGTGAACTCAAGGATTCTAACATGTATTTCAGAAGCCAAACTCAACACTGATAAGTAGTTCTAGATTATCAAGATCCAAGCTCAAGCAGATGTCTAGTTGCAATAAATGATAATGCTAGTCACTCATTAAAAACACTGTAGTATAACCCATCATGGGGTTTGGGTCTTGATAGTAGAAATGTATGCTATTATTGCTGAGAGAAGAAGTGTCTTCAAATTAAACTGTACTATGTCCATCAAAGCTCCTGTAGAAAAATATAACCACTTCCACTAAAGTCATAGGATCTAGAGATGGATATGGAGTCAATACACAGATCTGAGTGTTGAAATTTAGAGATGAATCCAGCAGGGCTCAGAGACTGCCTTCTTTCTTTGTCACCTGGAAGCAGCTTCTGATAGCCCCCAGAATGTTTCTTCTCAAATGGAAAAAATAATCACCTTTGTCCCTACCTTCTAACATTAAATGCCCTGCTTTTCCTCCTGCATGTGGACTCACCAAATTAACACTTTCCCTCCATTCCTTGTGGACAGAGCTGGGAACATATTATTGCTAATGTGAGGTTTGTATCAACATCTATTATTTCTAATGTGATGTTTGTATCAAATTATGCAAGAAAAAAAAACAACTGGGAATTATTTTTGTTCCACTGCAGAGGATGCATGCAAGTGTAGCATTACAGTGCTCACCATGCAATTGTGATAGCATGTGATGGCAATATTTCCAAATTGTATATTCCACAATGAAAGGTCAGCAAGTAACCACTTAGACACAGTGTCAGACTTCCTTTCTACCTGACATGCAATCTTCCCAGAAAATGAAGATGGAAATTCCTGAGTACATTTGTAAAATGCAGAAGGAGGTGTGCATACAAAACCAATTAAGGAAAGAATTGTTTTTTGCTGCTTTTTTCCTAGTGCACTCTTTTTGAAATTAACCTCCATATACTAATTAACCTCTGTGTGACTTTATGTAAATTAGATGGCATTCTTTGCCGCATTGCTATGGTAGTGTAAGTGATATAAAGCAATATAAAGTATTTTAAAGGTAGCCAACAAAGTTTCTTTACAATGTGTTACACTGTAAGATGCTGGAATGATCAGGCCCTTTTGGAATGAGAGATAGGCAAGAGGACAGATTGATGAGGAAGAGAAAAGTGATGTGAAAGATCCTGGGAAGTTCACACATTCATAGGCCACATCAACAATTTGATAAACATACAGAGGACCACTAACTTAATGTAGATATTAAAATTAATATAATCTCAGGACCTAGGCTCATACACTGGAAATTGATACTGAGGGTGTTAACTGGAGTTCCAGAACCTGTGGTAATTTTGGAGAAGTAATTTCAGTAGATGAGAAGTGTCACTTAGGAAGCCAGGTGAGTGGTATGATGCATGATTAGATTTCTTGTGTGTCTGAGACATCAGGGAACAAAGAATCTTGCAAGGAAATTTAACTCAGGAAACAGTGCGCAGATTTATTAATATTCCTGCTATACCTGAAAGATTTCACACCAGACTTCGACGAGGTGATCTGGTCTACCCAAAGCACTTGGGAGAGCAAAGACATGAGGAGCAACCAAATCAATGTCAGAGGTGCTGGAGTCCATGTGGAAGCCAAGTGTGACTCATGATGTCCACTGAAATGTTTGATATGACAAAGACATCTGTTGAATCTGTTATGATTATTATTATTATTCATAACTCATGTATTAAAGCATTAGACACTAAAATGTGCTTGTTACATGTTGTATTACATGCCATATATGGCCAGGGTACTGATGTATCATTCATATTTTAAAAAGAGCTAATTCAGCTCCTTAGGAAGATGGCTGAGGTGCTCAGCTCGAAATAGAACCACACCATGACTCCCAACCACCAAAACTACTGCATTGCAACCCATGTGTAGGCTCCTCACATGCTTTGATGGGAAATTTTACTATTCAACTGCTTTCAGTCATTCTTCTTGATTAGTTTAAGACACACCCTGCTCAGTACTCTGGCTGTAGCACCTGATTCTCCCCATGACACATCCAGAATAGGTATTTCCCACCATGCATTATGAATTAGAGCTGGGAGCCTACAAGTGGTGTGCAGTGAAAGTCACTATTGTCATGTTTTGGTGGATGTAAAGCCAGGTGTCTGGAAGTTTAGCATAGTAGCAGCTACCCTGTAGGTGCACAGATTTTGCTGGATTTATGCTTTTGTCTGTGAAATGCTCTAAGACTTGGAACAATGCCAAACAGCTACCTGGTTCACTGTCTGCACCAAACAGTGGATAGTCGGACTGAGAGCTTTATTTCAGGGTAGTCTATGGGATAAAAAGGAAAATTTCAGATAAATATTAAGGGGAAATTATATATTGAATTATATTATAATGGCATTAGACAACTTTTCATGCTGTTATTACCTGGGGAGTGAGTTTTCAGTATGATGGAGAGGAAGGCATGGTGATAGCCCTCATGATGAGGTGTTTTGTTCTTAGGACATCCTGATCATCAAAGTCTCCCCAGCACTCTACTGGGAAAGCAACCTGCCTAACATCTCCCCTCCACCCACCCTTTTCCTAATACACGTGTTCCTGGGTGACACAGGGGGTATGTCAAATTCTGAGACATCAAGGAAATTTCTGAGATGCTGTTTCCCTTTGCTCTCCCCATCTTGCCAAGAGGAGGCATTCAGTTAGCAGGACGTTTGGCACAGCAGCACCAATGCTGCCAGCAGGGCAGCGTCCACAAGAGCCAGTCACTCCACAGAGCACATTCAAACCCCCACCCACAGCAGCCAGCAGTTATTTGTGTCTCAGTTGGAAAGCCAGGTTCCCTCCTGGCTCCAGCATGTAAAAGAGGACTGGAGGTTTCTGAGGCTGAGGAATGGTGATGCCTTGCGAACAGCCCCAGGTTTTCCAGGTTCAGCGTAACTTTGCACTGCTGCAAGAGACACAGCAAAGACAAAATAGCATAGGAGAGGCACTATAATAATGCTTTAGAAATGAAAAGAAAGCTTCTTCAGAGCAAAAACATACAGGCTAAGGAAAAGGACAGAGCTGCCTTTTCTGTCTACCCCACGGCTGGCCTCATGCTCGGGTGTGTTTCCATGGAGGCTGTTGCTGTCACTACACTGCTCACGCTGGAGTGTCACATTGGATGGGGGCCAGCTCAACAAGAAAAATAAAGTGAGTTTTGAAGAGGTAATGTGGTAAATGTTCTTCTCAGTCTGGCTACCAATATGTGCTGTCTAGCCTGAGGCACGCAGCACATATGGGTAAAGCTACTGAAGTTTGGTACTTTTAACTTCTCAAGTCACTTTTTACAAAACCAAAGGAGATGTATTAGGCTAATTGTGGAGATTAAAAAAAAAAAAGGTAAGGAAAGGCAAAGCCAAGCGATCTGATCCTAACAGATTTCCACTGCCCCTTTCTCAATTCTTATTCTGGGCTTTACTGCCTTTTCTGCATACTGGGTGATTTTCCCTGCTGCTTAGGCACCAGCAGAGCAAGCAGATGTTCACAGCAGCAGACAGCCAGGCCATGTGCCCTGGCCATGCTGATAGGGCCCAGGCAGGTGACAGTGTCAAGGGCAGCAGCAGATGCTGGCACTTGGGCCACCTGCCTGGGGCATATGTAAGGATAGTACTGCCCTCTCACTATTCCAGCAGCTGCTGGAGGAGGTAGCCAGGCTCCAGCTCCTCCTTCTGTCAGGGAAATTCAATTTTACCTCTACTGCTGAGGTTCAAATGAGTTCATGTGCTAAGTGCTCCGCAGAGAATTTGGCCAGCCCATTTGGGGAGGCTGTGGAAGACAGGGTAATGCTTGTAGCAAAGCAAAACATAGGTGATGTCTGCTCCTCAGAAATCTGCTGCTCTCTCACTTACGGTCTGTCAAGGCACTTCAGCAGTCATTTTGCCGTGTGCCCCTGGGCTTCTGAGAGAGCATCACAACCTCCTCCTCTTTTTCCCATCTGTCAGCTCAGTAGTGACAATAGGGCAGACTGGAGTTTCTTTCAGCTCATTCGATTTCTATGGTTAGCATTTGCCAAATGCTCAACCATTTGTAAAAATCATGTCATCAGTTGTCATTAGAAAGGGAATTGATAACTGGTACTTACTGAGCTTTGCAGTCACTCAAACAAATTCATTCTCTTAGTTCAAATAAACAAAAATCACAAAAACAAGCCCAGATGTTAAGTAAGCAATTGCTACAACACAATGCTTAGATTTTTTCAGCTGTTATATTGATACCCAGTGGTACAACTATGGTCAATAATCTGTGAAATTCAGCATTTAAAAAAACCCTATAACTCATTAAAAAAAAAAATTACTCAATTTATTCATCTGTAATGTGATACATACAACTGAGTTCAGATAAAGCCTCTTAACACTTGTGAATCATCAACATTCCTTATCAAGAAAGCATACTATCCAGAAATCACCATGATCATGGATATGTCCATGATGCTCAGGTGCAAACCCAGGCATTTCAAGCCAACCTAATTACATAACACAAGAGTTGAAAAGAACTCTTTTTCATTTTCAGCCACAGAAACATAAAATATACTGAGTTGAAAGAGACCCATCAGAATGAGCAAGTCCAACTCCTGGCGCTGCGCAGGACACCCCAAGAGTCACACCATGTCCCTGAGTGTTGTCCAAACATTTCCTGAACTCAGACAGCCTTGGTGCTGTGATCACTTCCCTGGGGAGTCTGTTCCAGTGCTCAAGTGCCCTCTGAGAGACAAACCTTTTTCCTGATACTCAGCTAATGTAATTTCCTTGAGCCCTGTCACTGGTCACAAGAGTGGTACCTGTCCCTCTGCCTCCCCTCACAAGGAAGTTGCAGACTGCTATGAGGTCTCTCCCAGCCTCCTCTTCTTCTGGCTGAACAGACCAAGGCCTCTGCCACTCCTCATGTGGCTCCCCCTCCAGACCTATCCTTGTCTCCCTCCTTTGGATACTCCTAATAGCTTAATGTCTTAAACTGTGGCGCCCAAAACTGCCCCCAGCACTCGAGTTGAGGCCACCCCAGTGCAGGGCAGGGCAGGACAATCCTCTCCCTTGCCTGGCTGGTGATGCTGCGCCTGATGCTCCCCAGGACAGGCTTGGCCCTCCTGCCTGCCAGGGCACTGCTGACTCACATTCAACCTGCAGGTCCCTTTCCCCAGAGCTCTGCCCCATTTCTAATCTGATTCTTAATGTCTTCCATTCTTGATGCTGTGTAAAAGCTTCCTAAATCCAAGAGCTTCTAGTACTGGAAAAGCCAAGCTGAATGGCCTTGAAATCAAAATCAACATTAATGCTTTAGTAACACCAGAAATCATCTGTAAGATGGGGAGGAGGAATGCTGGATGAATAAAGAGAAAACATCTAAGTGCTTATGTATTGGGAGTATGTATTGGGAGATTTATTCTGTTGTAATTTATTTAACACCTCCATGGAGAACAAAGAACTTCGCTAAATTAAAAACAACTGGGATAAAAACCACAAGTTCTTGAAAATATTTGTTATACCTAAAATTTGTCAGGAAAAGCATGAAAGATTGTTATGATAATACCTGCAAAGAAGATATCCCAGATACTTTTGGCTGCCTACTAGATGCAAAATCCATGTCCTGCTGAACACTTTCCTTTGCTAACCTGACTGCAGAATGCTCCTTATTCCTGTGCACTACCCCCAGCTGTTTTTGAAACATTTCTTTTGGCTTTGAATCTTCTCTTCCAGGTCTTTAACATGCAGAAATTCTTTTGGAGCCTATGGAATCATAGGAGCCTTTAGATATCATGGAATTGAACACAGACCTTAAAATAATGTAAGAAATTTTATTAGGATGGTATTTAGGTTCATAAATTCAGCTACAGAATTTTGAAATGAAAATCTAGAGCAATCCATTCCATTCATGGGCATGGCACTGATATAGTGTTCAGAGCCAGGAAGTGCTCATCTCCATTTTTTAGTTAGTTAGTTTGTTTTTTTTCCAAAAATGTTGACCAAACATTAGGACATGCACATATCAAACCTCCCCCAGAACATGTCCTTTGATGAGTCCCTACTCGCTATTAAATTTTGCCAGTCTCAGATTATACTAAATAAGGAACTGTTCCTCCTGTTCTTCTGGATTTTGAATAAGATCATAAGCCTTTAAGGGCTCTTTCTAAAAGAAGGCAAGTTTAAAAAAAAAAAAAAAAAAGCATGATCTCAGTTCAAGGTTATAAAAAGGGCACAGAGCTTTTAGATCAAGAGAGTGAAGCATTAATACTTTGTGGCCCCACTTTCCTAGAATATGTGTCTTGGCAACATTGCTAGTCTAAATCTGGAAAATTGAATATTTATTTTGATCTCTGTCCCTGGAGAAAAACACACACCTATTAATTATATCAAATAAAAATTTTTCTCTCTTGTGCAGTGTAGCTGAATTACTCTCTGATATATACTTTATTGTATCTGAAAGGCTTCCTTGTTTATACCAACCATTTATGCAATGAGCTAGGTTGTGTATTTTTAGGGGGGGTTAATGTCAGTGGGCTAAAGGAAAGATTTCCTGAGCGCCTGTTTAAGAACAAACAATTTGTTTATATGGCATAGAGAAAAAAGACACAGTGTCCAAAATCTCCAACATTCATACCCAAGGAATACTACTGCTGATCTTTGAGTGAGGCACGTGAAATACAATGTTGATGCTTGATGGTTGTGCTCCCACATTTTAGACTGACTGCTCTGGTTAATGGCCACCTAGAAGTAGACTACAAAGCTCAGCATTCAATGGCAGAGTGCCATGCATGTTGAAACACTTCCTAAGTAGATTCAAAGAAACAGAAGTCGATGTCCTGGCCCAAAAGAGTCTGTACTCTCATGTTTGATGGCAGCTGTCAGATAAAGGGGCAAGGTCCCCTTGTAAAGCTCATGTTGAGCTTACCACCAGTTTGAATGGAGAAAGAGTGGAAGAAGCACTTGGCAGATGATTTCAGGCTGGATTGCAAGACAGCAACCATAGCTGAAAGGTTGTATCTGCTGGTGTGGTCAATTCCTTGGCAAAGAAAACACGTTTATTTGCCTGTATCCAAAAGGGAAGGCTTGTGAAAGGAATTAGTAATACAATCCCTCAGCTGTAGGTATTTGAATTGATTATCTGTCAACCTAAAGGTTTCTCTAAGTTCAGCAAATGAACACAATCTGTCTTCTAAAATGCATCATGTAATTTGTTAAAGCTTTTGTCTAACCATGCATCCCAAATAAAAATGCATTTAGGTTTTGGTTTGGGTAGTAAGGTTGATTTTTTTTGTGTGTTGTTTATTTGTATTAGAAAATTGAATACAATCTGAAATGGATTAAACAACAGGTAGCTTAAGTGATTTTTTTATAACTGGTGTTAATTTAAATTACAAAAATCTCTCAATATTCAGCACATTACTGATGTATTTCAGAAGTATTTTTATGTGTTTCAGGCAGACATTGTTAAAATATGCAATTGATTTTCTGTTTTCTTTTGTTCTGAGGTTCCAGTGTGCTCTCTGCTGGTGGTGTCATTCTCCATTTTGAGAAATGATTGGTTATTAATAAAAAAATAACCTTTATGCATGCCTAAAGTTTGAAGTTGCTAAATTGCTAAGTTGCATTGAACAGTATTATTTGTTTGCACATGGATTAGGATCTAAGACAAAATTATAAAACAAAGAAGACAATGAAGAAAATTTTGTATCAGGGGAGAACAAAAATAGGAGAGATGAGAGGCTGAGGAACATTAAGGGAAGACTTTCTAATACTTTGTTTTTGGCAAGTTTTAGGAAACTCCATTGGGGAAGAACAGCTACAGGAAGACTGGAAAGAGCCACCTGATACTGTAAGCAGTGGGACTCAATGAAAGTGATTCAGTAGTACTGCTCTGTGGGTAATGGGGCAGAATTGGAGAAGAACTATAGAAAAAACCTAAAATCACACATAAACACACTTGTTGAGCTTTATAAAAACAAGCAACCAAAAATGGTCTGTGGGCTGATTTGCTCTCCTGGTTTCAAAAGTACAAATTTCTAATTTTAGAATAATATATGGCAGTACACTGTTAAGGTTCCCGTTTCAAAATTTAGGGCTGTGTTTCTTAAAAAATGCTGAAAAGTCCTGTTGATTCAGAGGAAATAGAATTAAAGTTTCTTCTTTCAGGGGAAAAAGAAAGAATAAAAAGAACTTTCTAAATCTTGAGAAATACTAAATGCTTTCAGAGTATTTCTGTGTTAAAATTGAAGCCAGAATGTTTTCAAACAGACTATGTACTCTCAGTTTTGTTAAGCTGGAGGAGACTGGAAACAGAGGGGTCAGGTGTATGGAGTGAGCCAAGATGGTGATTTAGTAGGACAGGTTTTCCATAAAAGCATGTGATTGAGAACTACATTTCTCTATAAATCTGTGTTATATATCAAATACTAATGTGTAATATCCCTACTTCTGTATCAATCTATTGATATATAATCATGTAATACATTCCTCTTGCAAACGTGGCCACATATTTTTTTGCTTTAGATACTGCCCTGCAAATTCATGTATATGGGTAATAGTTTTTAGTAGCAGGCAATAGACCATGTAAACAGCCAACATAGCACATCATGAAACTCACAAAGAACAAATTTTATCACCCAATGTCAGTCAGCCAACCCCTCTTCTAGATTATTTCTTTAGATATTTTAAATAAATGAAGAAAATATTTCTAAGTATGACAAAATAAATATTGATGTTTTAAAATATTTTATCTGAAATTCAATGGAAATGAGCTTTGATTTTTTCTCAGGGCACAGCAATGTGTGTAATGTGATGTTTCTCTGTTACGCACCTTATCACACTGTCTACATGCAATCTTCTTCTTGCTATCACTATTCATTTTTCATGTGCCAAGTATTCATTAATCCTTTAACCTCGGTAGGTAGAAACCAGTTTTTTCCTGCAGAACACTCAGTGCTCCCTGTTCCAAGTGGTTAAGAAGGATGAATGTTGTTAATACTCACGTTTTTTATTGATAAATCTGAATATAAGCTTTGCATCTGTCCAGGGAATGTTTCCAGCTGTCTTCCATAGTAGCCTGCTTCCTAGGGGATTGCATATTTTATCTTTTAAAACAAGTGTTACAACGTTAACTTTTGACTTGGGTGAAATCTAATGAATCACACATGTAACTTACGGGGAGTAGCTGGACCTGCTTCTGATCTAAACTCCTAGCATAAGGAAATATGTTTCTTGGGTCATTAGACTGTATTTTAACTCTATGCTCACTTTTTTCCAAAGGAAGTGATTAGACCAGAGGCAACATTACAATAGCAAATTATGCCTAACCCTCTTTATATCTTGTGGAGACATATATTTCTGTTTATAACCACTTTAACATTTCTTATTTATTATTCTGCCTTTTTTTTCCCTTGTGGAAATAGAGGTAAGATGTAGAGATAAACAGATGAGTTATATTATCCAAAACATTTATGCCAAGAGAAGGCAGAGGATCATTACAGGGAAAGAGATGAGTAGATGTATTTCTGGCAGCTGGCATGAAATCCTCTTTGGGAACAAACACTGGTTCTGGTTCTTCTGGCTTCCTCAGTAAATATTGTGATGAGCAGCAAATATTAGTTTGTATTTACTGAAAGTAATAGCATTTTAGCAGCAATTATTTACCTGCGCTCCGCCTGGCTTTCTGTGTAAATACACAAGCTGTACGGGCATTTACAAACACCTTCACATGACAGGCCAACCTCCAGACACGAGATCCATCCCTGTTTTTGCTTTTTATTTACCCAATAACTGTTATGACTGGGACTCTCAGGAACTGTTGAGCTGACTGTGAATTTGAGAGGATAAGGGGTGGGACTCATAAAAAACTTATTGTTTTGTACTTGCTCTGACCATGGCAAAAGGCTATTAAGCTTCCTTAAATTGAATGGCCCCCGACCATGGCCAGAAGCCATCTAAGCAGGCAGTGCTGGTCAAAGCTCACCTGTGCTCTGGCCACACCGTGTTTACTTTATGCAACACCAGCCACAGGGGAGGCGGCAGAAAACAGCCACATCAGCTTTACATTAACAAAAGGCTCTCCAAACCAAGAGAATCCCCAGGTAACCTGTCAGGCCAGCTTAATAACTTCAATACTGCCCAGGCATGGACCAGGATCTTTGCACCAAAATACTTCACAGTGTAAACACGTGTAAGAATGCTGGCGAAAAGAAACACTTTTGCTTTTAAAGGTTTAACTGACTCCTAGGGTTTATATTTCTGTTTCCTAAGGTTCTGAAAGTTCTTTTAAAACATGAATGTAACAGACTTGGTGTTTTAAACAAACTTTAAGATTATAGCATCTGTTCCTCTGTATGTTGTTATTAAAACCTTTACAACCCAGTATCCGCAGCCCTTACGTGAGAAAAATCTTCCCCATAAAGGAAGTTCTCAGTTTGCAGGGGTGCGACTCGGGCTTACGAGCGCTGACCAAAAAAAAAAAAAAACCCACAACCCCACGCCTCGCATACTTCTCACGAGCTGCAGTCTGGCTATGCGAAGAAAACAAAATAAAAGAGAAGGGAAAGGCTTGCAGCGCTCAGCCCCAGGTAACGGCGGGGGCCGGGCCCGGCCAGACCCCCGGGCGGCGCGGGCCTGGGGCGGACCCATCGCCCGGGGTGTCCCTTCCCCCGGGCCGCCCCTCAGTGCCGCGACCGCGTGTCCCCCGGGCCCCTTCAGCACTGCTGCCGCTGCCGCCCCTCGGAGCTCCCCTCCGCCTTGCACCCCCGGGGCTCCCGCAGGCGTCCCCAGTGCCTCGCCCCCCTCACTGTCCCCTGGGCGCTCCCGAAGCCCCGAGTGCCCCCCAGGCTCCCCCATGGCCCCGCAGCCCGCTGAGCTTCCCCCGGCGCCTCTCTACCGCGCCCCGCCCTCGGCGCCCCTCGCCCCGGGCCTCCCCTCGGCGCCCCCACTGCCGGCCGCGCCCGGCCCCTCCCCGCGGTGCCCCGCTGCCCTGCCCCTCCCCGCGGCCGGCCCGGGGCCGGCGCCGGGGCCGGGGCCGGCGCCGGGGCCGGGGCCGGCGCCGGGGCCGGGGCCGGCGCCGGGGCCGGGGCCGGCGCCGGGGCCGGGGCCGGCGCCGGGGCCGGGGCCGGCGCCGGGGCCGGGGCCGGCGCCGGGGCCGGGGCCGGCGCCGGGGCCGGGGCCGGCGCCGGGGCCGGGAGGGGGAGGCGCGGCCGGGCGTTCCCGTCCCCACCCCCCGGGGCGGGGCGGGCGGCGCACCGGGGCGGCCGCGGGGCGGGGGCGCGGCCCCTCCCTCCCTCCCCTCCCTCCGCCCGGCTGCCGGTGGGGGCGGGGACGCGCCGCATGCCAGCGACGCCACCGGCGCCCGCCGTGGCCGGAGCAGGGGCCGGTAGCTGGGGAGGGGGACACCGGTCCGGAGGCTTTGTCTGAGCGGCCGGCGGGGTGTCGCGGCAGCCCCAGGCGAGGCGCGGCCAGGCGGCGCCGGGAGCCTCCACCCCCGGCCCACCCTGCCCGGGCTCATCATGTGACGCGGGTAAGTCGGCGGCGAGCGAGCGCCGCGGCTCCCCGGGCTGCCCCCATTCATTTCCCGGGGACGGCCGCCGGCTGCCTCCGCCGGTGCGGGGTGCGAGTGCGCGGGGCACTGCCTGGGGAGCGCGGGGCGGGCGGACAGACAGACACAGAGCGGGGACCCTGTGTCAGGGAAGGAAACAGTTTCTTCTCCTGCTCTGCCGCTTCTGCTCAGGTCTGTGCCGATTCCCTTTCTTAGCAGGATAAACGGCTAACGTGTGTGGGTTTTGCTGCCGCTGTCCCAGCCAGCCTCTATTTAAAAAAACAAACAAACAAAATAGCGCTCCTATGCTGAAGTTAAATAATTTTGAAGAGCAGGAGGGGGGGCAGGGCGGCCCCCCCGCTTCCCCCGGCGCCGCCGGGGCGAGCCGGGGGTTAACGGCGGTGCCCTGCCTCCCCCGCTCCCTCCCCCGCTCCATCCATCCCCTCCTCCCGCCTGCTCCATCCCTGCCCGTGCCCCGGCGGCAGCGACACCGGCGTAGGGTGCTAGGCGCCGGCCCGAACTTTTCCCTCAACTTTCCCGCTGAGGCTCTAGGAGGGGGAAAAAAGGGGTGGGGGTGGCGGTGAAAAAAGCGAGGGGGGGGGGAATGAAAAGCGATAAGCGGGGAGTGATGAGCAGCGAGCTGGGAGCGCCCAGCCCTTTGTGCTGCCGTCCCCGGGGGGGGGGGGGGTGTGGGTGGGGGCGGGCGGCCCCCGTGCGCATTTGGGGCTGGGCAATTAATACATAAAAACAAATATCGAAAAAGTATAAAGTGTAGCGCTCTGTGGAGGGGAAAATCGGAGCGTAACGCTGAATGGGGAGAAAAATGGGACTGTAACGCGCTATGGGGGGAAAAATAAAAAAGCAAGAGTGTCGTGCTGTACTACCTTCTACAGAAATAATGGTCTTCTGTGGAACAAATGCTCGCTCCTGCAGAAGTCGGGAGCTTGGGGAGCAAGCCGCTGGTATTTGCATTTAGCGCTGAGCCCAGAGCCGCTGCGGGAGATGGGTTACCTACCCCATGGCATCAGCGTCACCCTGTGAAGCCCTCCCAAAGCTTTCCGCTGCTGGGATGAAATTTCCTCTGGGATGAGATGTGGCTCCTCTCCGCCTCCCCCAACATCCAACCACCAGCGGTGGTGCAGGATTTTGGGGGAGGTGGACAGGAGCGACCAGACGGGTTATTTTATATTCTCCTCCCCGCGGTTTGCAGGGATGCGATGCTCCGGTCCAGACAGCGGTTTTTGGGGCTTTTTTTTTTTTCGGATCTTGGCGTGGCATTTAGTCCCGCAGACGGGCTTGCTTGGGAAATAAGATATTTTGTGCGCTTAGGGAGGAGGTAGGAGCCGTTTCGGTAGGAAGCACTGAAGAGAAGTTCACTTGATCGGGGTCTGTATAGAGCTTATAAAATCTTGCTAGCCCTTGGCAGCCCCCCTTCCCCTAAGAAGGACAGTAAACTAGTTTATTTTTTTAATTACCCATCGTGAAGTAAACGGTACTCTTCTTCTCTCCACCACCCTTTTTTGGTTTTCTTTTTTTTGCTTTTCACTTTTCGTCTCGCCACGGCAGGTAGATTATTCGCGGCAACTTTGCGAGGCTGCTTTATATAGCGCTGGCATATGGGCTCCATTTTCTGCTCTCTGGTTGGTCTACAACTCTGAAATGCACAGGAACAGCAAAGTGGTCGCAGCGTGGGATTAGTAGCTGTGCTGAATAGGTCATAGATGGGGCGATAGGAGCATTTTATTAGTGACGTAAGGCTGCATAAACCGAGGCTGCTTTTTTTTTTTTTTTTATAATTTCGTGCTGGGAGAGGGGGAGTGTCTTGAATATCTTTCTAATGGGACGTAATCAAGTTGAAACCGCTCTCCGCAAGCTGGCATGTCACCTATCGTCACAAACCAACCGCGCATAGCGAAGGGAAACATTGCGGATTTTTTTTTTTTTTCGCTGCCTTTTTATTTTTTTCCCCGTGCCGTGCTGCCGGAGGCTCTGGCAGCCGCTGCTAGGCTGCTGCTGCTGCTGCTGGCAGGTGCCCGGGCTGGAGGCTGGTGGATGACATCACCCCTCCATGGTGGTGACACCCATGCGCGCCCCTCCCCGGGCCAACACCACTGCTGGCATTCGCCTCTTCTCCATTATTTTTCTTTCCTCCTTTTGGTATTTTTCCCACCTTTTTTTTTTTTTTTTTTTCCTTAACTGTGCGTGGAACTGGGAGGAGGGCGGCAGTCTGAGGAGCACCTCTTTTATGGGGGGAGAAGCATCTTTGTCAAAAAGCTTATGTCGTAGGTCATTTGATGAGTGAGTGCACCTATTCTGGATGGGCTGGGAAGGAGTTTAGGAAATGGGAGATACTGTTTATTTTCTGTTTCTGATACTGTTTGTTTTCTGTTTCTGATCAGACTTGTAAATAGAGGGAATGGGAAATTGTGTATTTTTAATTCTGGCTTTTTCCCCCCGGCAGTAGTTCATGATAATATTTCCAGGCCTTTCTTTGCTTTCTTGTAGAAAAACCTTTTCTGGAAAGGCCCCTCACAGCCCAAGAAGACTCTGTGTAACAACTTTTAAAAATAAACTTTAAGATTCTGGGACAGGCTAATCGTGGAGTCCTATGCCAGCTGTTTCTGTCAGGATCAGCCAGACCAGAACATGCATGAGCAGAATTTCAGTCCAGATGAGAGGAGGCAGAAGTGTGGGGCTGAAATAGCTCTTGCCCTGGGAGATGTTAGAATGGGGTCAGTGAAGGGCTTGTGCTGCAGAACCCCGTGGCAGTGACTGCTTTTCTCTTTGCCTGGACCAAGGTGGTGTGTGATGGTAACCAGCACAGTTAAATAGACATACTGACCATGTATTTGAGGAAAGTGGGCAGTGCCTTTCCTGGGTGCTTGTTGAGGTCTCTGCTGCACCGGGGGTTGCAGAACATCTGTGTAATTTGGAGTTCTCAGTGCTGCTAGGGTATGCCATTGGTTAGATTTTGGATGGTCTGTAAAATAAGGGAAAGCTGAGTGCCCTTTTGTCATGGCTGGGTGCATGATGTCCACTTATGCAAGCACTCCCAGAGATGGAGTGCTGTAGCCTCCTTGCTCCAGGCTGCTGGCTGACCTAAGTGAACCTTGCTCAGCTGCTGGCACCACTTCTCTGCGTGGCCAACCTCCTTGCTCTTTCCTTCAGTGAGTGTTGTTTGCTTTGTGGAGCAGGTCTCATCAGCACAAAGTTGGTTTTGACCAAGTCTTAGTTTGAATCAAGTAAAATAGGAAAGTGTAAATGATGTGTTTGTTCATTAATAAACATGGAGCTCTGAAAGCACTTATTTTTACTGAAGTGTCTTGCTTGTGGTTTTTGAAATACTGTGCCTTGGTTTCTTTTGTTGGAGAATGATTGTGGTTTGCCTTTCCTTGGCTTAACTACAAAATTAGTAAAAAAATTAATTTCCTGAAATAAAACTTTTGTTTTTAGAAAAGCTGAAATGGATGCAGCACCCAGACTTTGACCTTCTCAGCTCCTGACTAGTGGTTGTTTACTACAGCTGCAGCTGTGTGTCTTTGAAAGAGGAGGAGCTGCAAACACAAGCATGCTCACTTTTCCTGCTAAGGGGAAAACGTGTAATAAACATGCTGTTTCAAAGTGAGTTGTTAAGTAAAGTACTGAGCAGCCAGGTTGAGGGTTTTCTTTTCCTTTGTGCCAATTGCACTGTGCTGTATCTGTAAGACAAGTTTTGAGTCTTGCAGGTGCAAAATGTGGAAGCATGAAATGTCTGTTTCCTATGCAGTAAAAAAGAATGTTTTAAAAATTAAATTCCTGCTTACATCAGAAAGTGCTTTTGCACTAAAGTACGGATGGCACTGTCAACATTGTTTGTCATTGGTAAAAGTTCCATGTAATCTTACCCTGTGTTCAACAGCTGAACTTTAGACAGTCCTCTTGCTTCAACTGAATGATTTTTTTAAAGTTGCTGGTAAACACAACCTCCATACAACAGCAAAAGTTATGCTTGATGATTCAGTGTCAAAATGATTGCATTAGTTTATAGCCAGACAGGCATATGTTGACAAACTTGATTGAAGTGTTGATCAGACCTTGTGGCACTGTTGCAAAAGTGGGTAAAATTGGACCCATCTGAGGAAAGTTGTGGAGTCCGTTTTGGTTTTCATATATATGTGTGTGTATATATATATGTGTGTGTATATATATATATATATATAAATTCCAGCTAGGACTGTTGTGTTTGCATTTTGAATCTTCTGTGCAGAAAGTTTGCTTAGATTTTGTGCCCTGAATATGTGAACTTTTTCCTACTTTTGCAGAGTTTGGTGTGACAGATAGGGTTGAAGTTCATGTGAAGTCTGTGCTCTTGTTTGCTCCCAAGCAGTGACTATAGGAGATAAGCTCAGTTGCTCACAGCATGCTAATAATGCCGAGACTGTGGGTTCTGTCCCTGTGTGGGCCATTCATTTAAGAGTCGGACTCAATGATCTTGCAGGTCCCTTCCAAGTCAGAACATTCTGTGATTCTACAAGGTGAAAAAGCTAGGCTGTTCTTTAATTAGTTCTATTTACCTTTTGACTGCAGAAAGCTCTTAAAGTAATACTGAGAGACAGGAAGAAGAGGGAAAATGAGCGTGGCTTTGCCAGAAAGTGTATCTATGTTGTATGTAACACTGAGTTTATGTGGACTTCCTTGAGTTCAGTATAATAGCTCTTCATATGAATTAGAAAGCCTTATCTAAACTTGGTACTAAAACAAAACTGAATTATTATATACTTTTTATTTTGCATCTATGCCTGCTGCAGAATTATGTGTTTTGGTCTGGAGAAGACAAATGAAAATTATGGTGTGTCTTGGTTCTGTAGCTATTTCTGTAATCTCTTGGATTTTTGGGATGGCATGGTGGCATGAGCCATCCCAGTGTTTCTCAAATACGTGGTAAAACTTGGGAGTCAATATGTTAAGTCATGTGATATATATTCAGGGATTTTATGCTTTATACTGTCTGTTTCTTCATGCACTCAACATCTGTACACATCAACTCCTGTGCCAGAAGATTTCCTTCAGCTGCAAGGGTAGGACTTACCTCAGTATTGGCTTGCTGTTTTTTTTTGAAGTCCAGTAAAACCACAAGGATGCAAAAGCTAAGGTTTATTGGAAGTAAAACTGTTTGTAAGGATCAAGGGAAATACTATGATTGAAGACTATTAAAAGTATATATTCAGTGATACTAAATAAAGTTGGCCAAGACTGTCACACGCTGATATTTCTGACCCTCTGAATGCTGTCCTAGTAATGTCTGTGCTTTTTTTTTTAATCTGGTTGTTTATTTTTACATAGAACTGTTTTCGTAAATTTTGTTTGTTTGTTTCTTGTAAGAAACGCCGTCACATGCAATGGTGTTTGTCCTGTTGTGGGTGGCTGGCAGTGCTGGCAGTAAGAGCGTTAGGCATTGCAGCGCAGACCAGCACTACTTGAGTTAAGGAATGTCTGGTTAGCAGTAGCAAGCTTTTGTCCTCTCTGTGAACCAGCCTTCAGTACGGGAATGAGGCGTGCTCTTTGCTAATGGCTGGCACGGTATTTGCTACATAGCAGAGTAATGATGGGACTCAGAAATCCCGAGCTTTGTTCCTGGCCTGGCTGTGGGGCGAGTGCGTTCTCGTTGTTTAAACATAGAACAATCAAATGCATGACCTTGGACATCGGCGCTGCTAAGGGGATAATTAATCAGATGATGTATCATGTTGGGAGACCCGAGTTCTAGTCTCGTTTTTGTCATGTGTCACCTGGGACAGGCACTTTGTTACCCGCTCTGTAAGGTGGCAAGCACTGACCCTAATTCCCTATTAACGCCGGGTGTTGTCCAGTGGTCAGAGCAGCAAAGAGCACAAGGTTTGGTGTGCTAATGCTGATCCTCCCTCCTGCCGACTGCCTAAATAATTTCTTTTTCTCTGCCCTGTCCAAGAACAGCTTTCTGGTGGTGGTGTTGCGTCTCTGTTGTGGAGCCGTACAGGTCCCTGGCAGCAGCATGGGCAGCCCAGTGATGCTGGCAGGCTGCGTGGGTGCAGGGGGTGTGTGCAGAGCTCAGGCCAGCTGGAAATAAGGTCAGGTCCGTTCGCAGAGCTGAAGATGCTATCAGTGAGCTCTGGAAGCCTTCCTGAGCGTGAGTGATCTCTAATTGTCATATACTTTGTTCAAGTCTTGACAGGCTGCCACTGAAGGGGTAAAGGCAACTATCTGTAACCCAGCAATTTCTCTCTGTGGATACCCGAGGGAAAGTTTTTTTTAAAAAAGTACTCTATAGAAAAAATACTGATTTTTTTTTTCATTTTTTTTACTACCAAAGTTGTCAGAAGTGGCTGGTTCAGATACTCAGTGTTCTCAGATACTTTCAAATCAGATTTTGAAGAACCATTCACTGAGCTTTTCTGTTGAAATGGCTGAAGTTTGTTAACTGGAATATGCAGTATTAGGAATTTGTTACATCAGTTTCAAAGAATACCTGTGACTTGTTATTTACCATGGATATTAATTCTTTGGTTTTTTTCCCTATGGTACCAGCATTTAAAGATGGTCTACAGAGAATTGAAGGGACCTTTTATAGCAGGCATAATAATATGTTGCTCTCTGAGGTAGCCACTGAGATATTTGATTAATGATATCAATTGCTAATTAATCCTAGAAAAAAGGGAAGATAATGACTATTAGTATTATGTACTAACATTTGTCAGGAATCTGAGCAGGACTTAACTTAAAATCAGATTAATATAGAAATGTTTTTTTTTTGTTTTGTATTTGTCTTTATTTTGAGTGTTTAATGCTGGCATGAAACATTTTTGAGTTAGTCTTCAAATACGAGTTGGCAGTGCTCTAGAAGAGCATGTTAAGAGCTATGATTGATGACACTTTAAAATCTTTTAAAGTGTTGGACAGTAGTTGGAGCTCTTCCAGTTCCTTTTTCAGAGAATCTTTCAGTTGCAAGAAAATTCCAAGTGGGAAATGAAAAGATTTTTCTTAAGAAAAAAAAAGTAGAGAAAAACATTCCTTTCCACTTTCTATAAATTGGTAGCAGTTACAAGGCAACTTAATTTTTCACTTGTTCCATCTAGCCAAGGAAATCTTTTGCATAGACAGTGCTCTACACAATTTTGAAAGGAAAAAATGAGGTTTTGAAAGTGAGAGGATGCAGAGTTGGTCTAGTTAGGAGACAGATTTGGAGGCTGCTATTTCTGATAGCATTGCCATTTTCACTTTTACTTTCGAGATGCATATTCAGCTAAATCAACATTTAGCTAAAATGTCTATCTTGAAAGAGTGAATCTTAATACTTGGAGACCTCCTGTTTTGAGAAGATGGTGGATTTGTAATTTTTTATTGTGGCGTTAGTGGGATAAAGTTTTCAGCAGTCACATCAAACAATTAAACATAATAAACTTAAAAAAAATAATGAGAGATTTAGTGCACTTTCTCTGCTTTGCATCCCATCCAGTATCTGAGATAGATTTATTTTGTGCTTGCTGGAAATGTGCTGTCCTTTGGGTTTCACGTTTTGCTGCATTTAGGAACACAGCATTTCTTCTGCATTGCAATGCTAAAGAAGTATGTGGGATAGGCAGGGATGGAAAACTGAACTCTATGCATAGCAATCACAGACACCTGCCTAAGTCAGTTCTGGTGGAGAGTTTGAATAAAGTACTTTCCTTTTCCAAAAAAGAAGAGCTTAGCTCATCCTTGCCTCAGAAGTGTGTACTAAAATCATGACACCAGAGTAATTCTTATGGTCAAAAGGCCTTCAGAAAACCTCTCTGTTGGCTTACAGTACGGGAAGTCTCAGATGTTTAGTTCACATGTGAACGAGTAGATTGTACTTGTTAAAAAATAAGTGAGAGAACCCTTGCGGTGCTCAAATCCTGGCAGAAGCACTGGAGGCCCTGAAGGCTCTGGTGGTGGTGAAGAAGGAATAGCAGTTTCTGTGGGCTCTTCTTGTGGCTTTAGTTATTTGGTGTTTAACTTAGCCCATATATTGTGAGAGCAGGTAGAACCAGCCAGGTTGGGATTTTCTATAGTAGGGACAGCATCAGGAGCAGAGTGGTTTGGTACCCAAGTCCTCTTGAGGTCATAGCCTGAAGTCCATAAACAGAAATGAAAGATAATTGTACTTTCAGATCCCACATCTCCCCCCAATACGACTGAAGTTCCACTTGTGTGGCTTTCATGGACACATCTTTTTTTCTTGTCTTAAACAAAAAGGAAATAAAAAAGAGGAATTAAAGTAAAAGAAGGAAGTTCCTCCTTGTGATGGATTCTGAGTGCAGTTGATGCTGCATTTTCCCATCCCTCAGTTCTCATCCTTCTATGTTTAATTATTGCGCTGCTTTCTGCCTCTTGCCGGCAGCGCTGCTCAGCCTCTCTTTGGGTGAGGAATGCTGCTCTCTTCCTCTTGCTGCAGCCCTTCTGTTGATGACCTTGTCATTAAAAAGCTGCTGAATTCTTTATAAGCAGCCACATTTTCTGGATACTGGATTATTTGAAAGTGGCTTCCCTTTAGGAAAAACCTTAGCCACTTTAACAACTCCCCACCCCTGTTTTTTCTTAACATGTCAACTTGTACAGTTGTGTTTTCAAGACATCTGACCAAAGAAGCCTTTATAGATTGCATTTATTTTTTATATAAATATATATATGTATAATAAATATATGTGTGCATGTGTATATATTTGCTAAAATTGCTACTTACTTTGCTTAAGGATTTTATTCTCAGTAGTTCAGTGCCTAACTGGCAAGTCCTTGGAGCAGGCCTGCTCTCCTGAAAGCACAGTTTTCCGTGGCAGAGAGAGAAAGGTGGGGAGAAGATGTTCCCTGCATTTGATTGTGAGTGCTGTAGTGTCTTTCAGATCAGAGCAGGCTAGGGTTACTCCCATACCCAAGCTGACTCCTTGCATATTACTGTGATATCAAAAATAGAAACATGAGGTTAGTGTGAAAAGTCTTTTCATATTGCTAATGTATTAGAAATACAAAAATAATGAGTGGAAATATTCTCCTTGTTTTAGACAATGTTAGAACTAGTTCAGAAAACACAAAAATTCTAATCTCTCAAAGAATCTGTTACAGTAATTTTTGAAGGAAAGAACAGAAATGAGACACATGCTATGGCAATAATTTGGTATGATCTAAAACAGTAATTCCAGTCAGTATTTGACAGACATTATAGAGTTTTCAGTTTAAAAGCTGAATGACTAGACTGCAGCTGTTTTGAACTTGAGGTTTGGCAGTGGTGTCAAGTACAGAAATTGTGTCCTAAAAGTGTCTTGACAGTGCTGAAATGCCATAGAAGAAGTAAACCCACAAAGCCACATTTAACCAACATACAAGTTGCAAAGACTTTTAGGGATTTCTGCCTGGATGAACAAGTTGGAATTTAGCCACATATGTTCAGAGTCTTGGTGGTGGACAGGTTGGCATTTAAGCAGATAGCTTACAGGAGGTGTACATGTTGAATTCAGTATATTCACTGGAGGCAGGACTTGGTGAAGTGAGAAGAAAGATATATTATAATATCTCTCATGGGAACAAATTGTAGTTTCATTGATTTGTGTATCAGAGGAGACCATTGTGATAATCTAATTCAATTTCAATAATGCCATCAGTAGAGTATCACCTTGTCCTGCACAAACTCTGCATGGTCTCTTGGAGCTGGGACATTCTGTGAGTAGATGTTTGTAATGTAAAAAACTTTATGCAGTGGGCAATCAACTGTCGTCTTTGGTGAGCTGTTCCAGTGGTTATAATTACTCTAATCTCTATGCATTATTTCTTCCCTGAATTTAGCCATGTATTTGGCTTCCAGCCACTTAACCTTGTTGTACTTCTGTCTCTTAAATGAGTGGTCAACCAGTCTCCTGTCAATTCCTTCTCTGTCTTCATTTTCAGAATATGCATAATTGAACAGTGTTTTACTTTGTGGCTGTTAAAGACGGTGAATTGATTTAAATAATTTTGACTTCAAAGTAGTGGGCAGGAAAACTTGATTTAAACAATCAGTTTAAATCTTGTTTGGTTTCTGCAGTTCTTACTCATTTTCCTTTCCTCGTGCTGTGTTTTGGGTAAGTGATGCTTAGTGTGCTGATACACAGTGGACAAAATAGTTGTTACACAGAGTATACTCAAATTGCTATTTGAGAGAATGCATTGTGTGCATGCCCTGTACATTTTAAAAGTTTGTGGAATTAATGTTCATTTGCTGTGTTTGAATTTTCAGGTCTTTAATATTATGGTATGGCTGATGTGTTTCTGATTTACTCGGTAGTTCAGTTTTATGATTGACTTTGTCAACTGTACTTAGAATTCGTAAACCCTGGAAAACATAATTAAAATAATTTTTAATGATATCTTGATTTCTTTTTGATATGCCAGTTTTTTTTAAATATCTTAATAAAATGTGTTAGTGTTATAAACTTTTATGGTGAATAAAGGAAAAATCGTATTTTGTTATTAAAAAACCTCTAAATTTCTGTTAAAAATATCCTGGGGAGTTTTAGAACTAGTAGCTATCACCTTTCAGCATATTGTTTATATTTAAATACTGTAAGAGAAATGTCTTTACCCAGTTTAATTTGCTCATGGTAGATTTTTTCCAACTTATGGATGATCCAGTAATTTGTGGTGGTTGAATAAGCTGTGAGAAATAAGATATTCTGTTCTGCATTTGCTTATTGATTAGTTTGTGTTTCAGTTTTGTTCAGTTTTTTTATAGGGTAAGTAGTTTCTTTGAAACTTTAACAGCAAATGGGTATTGCTTGGGCATTGATGAAAGAAGGAATGTAAATTGGTTTCATAAATTCAAATGTAATTTTGGTGAAAATATTAAATAAGAGTCAGAATTTTTTATTGAAACATATAATAGTGTTACAGGAAAAAGCCATTTCTTTACCAGACAGGTTTTGGAGCAGCCTTGGTTAACCTGCTCCTTCTAAACATTGTCAAAAGGTAGGATTGGCCAGCTGCTCTTGCTTTGTGAAACTGCATATGAAGATAATTTTTTCAAATACTTGATTTATTCTTGGCTGATGACACTGACACTGCAGTTCTCAGGTGCCTTTTTGGTCATTTCCATTCAGTGTGTTATCTAAAGTATGAAATGGGATGCTCATTGGCCAAAGATACCAGCTGAGCAGGAGCACCCAGGCTCCTCCAGAGTTTGGTGTGCTTAGGTGGTGCTGCACTTCTCAGACCTTTAAGTCTCTTACTGTGTTTTGGTTTTGGGTTTTTTTTTTTCTTCCTTTTTAGAGATTGTTTCAAATTTAATAATGGGATAGTCCGCTCCCTCTCCCCTGCAACTGCTTTTCATTAATCCTACCAGTTTGAAAAGAGTTACTAAGAAAACCTGGTGATTTTGCTGAGCTTTGCTCAACATGGGGAAGTTTTGCTCTTTAGCAGTAATCTTATCTGTGAAGCCCTGCTGATTCTCAAACAAACCAGACCTTTTCACTTTAATTATTTAGTCTTTTTTTTAGAGACATTTCACAATGGTTAAGTATACACTGCTCTACTTCCTCAGTCTTCAAAGAGATACAGTTACCTAAATAAAACTTAATTTCTGCATATTCTGACTTTAAAACTGTGATCATAAGTAACCTTATTTTACAGGGATACTAAAGGTGTGCCTTTCTCCTTTTTTTTCCTGCTTTCTCCCTATCTTCTTGAAATAGCAACTAAAGACCAAAGCAAGATTGTTTTGCTTGCCAGTTTTTTTCATTGTGTAGTTTCATTCAGTGTGATAATTTCCTTTCTACTTGTATTTGTCATGGAGCCAGGCAAAATGATGTAGGACACAGAGCTATCAAAAAGCAGTACAACTGGAAAGGTAATTTGCTTCTTCCTCAAAGAGGGCAAAGGAAGCTTGTTGGCTGTTTTGCTTTCTTTTTGCAAATTGACGTAACTAGTGCAGATCCTGTGAAAAGGATCAGGGCTGGAAACAAGGACCATTGTGCAGTCTAGCCTTGTGCAGCAAGTTAGGAAACTGGAAAGTGGTGATCAGAGGAAAGGTTTTATTAATGCTTCAACCTGCCTGAGAGCAAAATAAACCAGGTAAAGAGCACTAGAAATACATCACCACACGATGGAGACTCTCTGATGAAAGAATATCTCTTTATGCTCATGAGAGGAGTCCAAATGGGTGTTTACTTATCTGTTTCTAAAAAGGAAAACTTAATAGATTACAAAGCTAATTTTACAGTCACCTCATGCGCTGCTACTGCAAAACAAATTGGCCTGTGAGCAAAGATCCCACCTTTCTAAGATCCAGTTGACTTCTGGTGATTTGCTAGTCCCAGAATTTGCTCCCGTTCCTCCTCCTTGACAGACTGTTCTTCATTGCAGTGTCTCTTGAGGCCTCCAGTGGGATGCTTTCACTTTCCTCTGTTGAGCTTGCTATTGTTTATGATCTTCATGTTCTTTAGGAGCCACCAGTTTATTAAGAAAGAGCCCTGTGCTATCTGGCAGTGATGTGCAAGGCTCCTGAATGAAGCTCATGAACGTCTTGACACAGAACTTTTGAACTTTGTCATCTGAGTACAGTGCTTTGCATGGCAGAGAAGAAATGCGAGCCTAAAGCATTTGTGGTCATTAGCTTAAAATCTTTTCCCTGCAAAGGCTAATACTGATTCCATATTTTTATTCAAGTAGAATCTTTAGGTGTTGTTTCTTTTTTTTCACCAGTAGTGTTGCTCTTGCTTTCTCCATGCAACGAATGTTAGCCCTTTTATCTATTTCTATTTTTGAGGTTTTAGGGTTTTTTAATGCAAAATTAGTTTCAATTGCACAATTCTAAATGTAAAAACCTTAATTTACATTTTTGTGTTATAGATGACATAGCCTGTTATAGGTCCCTGGAGCCCTGAATTTCTGCTGAGGATGTATTGAGCAGTTCCTGAAAACAGCATGGTGAAGCAGTAACCCCTTGGTTTCTGGGTTGGTGCCATAGGCAGCTGGAGCTGCATGTGGTGGCTCAGTGCTGGTGTCTTGTACCTTTGGAAAAGCTTGTGGTACCTCACAAGTTGCTACATGGAAAGCAACTCAATTTCTTTCATTTAGGTTGGGCTGTCTGATGCTTTATGTGTCCTGCTCTTTTGTAACTGGCACAGCTGAGGTTTGAGGTGACCATGACTTCACATGCAATCCAGCAGGAGGGTCCTGCTCCTTGCAGTCTGGGTGTGGTCTGCCTTTTTTATGTGTCCTTGTGTTTGTTCTGCCTCCAGGATCTTGGGAAGATATTTCTGTTCTTTCCCATCTGTTTCCCAGTGGTGCTCTTGGACTCTGTGCGTTGCCCTTCTCTGGGATGAAGGCAGGATGCAGTGGAGAGAAACTACTAAATTTAGGGCTGTGGGGAGGACATAGATGGTCCAAGAAAAGTGAAAGTGTGTGTTTAATGAGTAAATGGTGGCAAAAGAAAGCCCTTTGTTGCTCAGTGTTGATTTAGGTGTTTTGAAAACTACTTGCTGCTGAGTATACTTAGCATGCTGCATGGATTTTTCTTATTGCAGCACTGGTTGTCTTGTCCATTGCTATCATCTCAGTCATGAGTTGTGAAATGACGTTTTTTATTCTGCAGGCAACTCTGAGACTTGCTGCAAGGCAGAAACTGGTTTTCACTGCTTACCAAAGAAGTTTATGTACCTAGTGTGATGTCTGGTGTTTTAAGTGATTCTGGTGCAATGGATTCATTTTTGTTGTTAGAACAATCCTCTGTTGTTGTGCCAGAAGTGTTCTGGCTTCTCCTTCAAGGTTTTGGGTTTTATTTTATGTGCTGCTCTTGAATATGTGTCTTTGTAAGTTGCAGATTCATGCTGGATGCAGTGAATTGTTACGGCTGAAGCCCGTGAGTTTGGCTCTGTGCATAGTACTTCCAGAGGAGATTCTTGAAGACCTGCTGTTTCTTTGGTTACCCTGAGCCACCAGAAAGCATTCATGTCTCAACCAGGGTTGAGTTTCTCTGAGTAAGCAAAATGCAGCATCTTGAGCTCTGGGTATGTTTTGTGTAGTAAAACAGTTGCTCAAGGTGTATTGTAGATAGATGTGAGCAGATGAGAGGGTGAGAGATGTATTTTTCTATTGTGATATGTATTTTTCTTTTGATGAAGCTTCAGAGTCTTTGTTTTTCAGCAGGAATGTTTGGACACAAAATGCTCCTTAAACATATCGTGTAAAAGCACATTACCTGGCTGTTTGGAAACAGAAGTCTTACAGAACTTCTAACAGACAGGAGAATGAATTTTTGTGTTGCTTTGATCTGCCTTCAGTGTGCAAGAGCCTGCAACAAAAATACTGTTGCAGGCATTTTGTTTTAAAGTTTTAAATCTTCACAGTTATGAAAGTGGAATTCATAAACTTGTTATTTCTGTTTAAGACTTTTTCCTCCTTTCTTTTTCAGGTAACGATATTATGTTATTGCTGCTTAGCTTATGATCTTGCATTTTCCAAAGATCCTATCAACAAAATTACGTTCAGTATATTTTGTGCTCCTCACCATTTATTTTGTGTCTGCAGGCTGCAGTGAGCAGTCATGCCTTAAATTGATGTAAATATCTGTCAAATAAGAAAAATAGTAGAAAAAAGATCAAGGAAGCAGCATTCTGTTACAATATGCTGCTCTGTTCCTGGATTTGATTTCTATCTTCATTAATATTTGAACTTTACTATGAGATGCATAATAATGTTTTTAGAGAGGGTGGTGAGATACACACTGTAAGTGATACACTGATGAGTTGGAAGTCATTTAGTAAGTGCCTTATTTTTACACATGCAAAATGAATGTAATGCTGTTTACTCAGGACACTTTTAGGTCTACCATTGGGAAAAATACATACAAAAGCTGAGTAATACAATGGTTATAAGATGTGTGCTTCAGATGGCAGGGTCCAGAGAGATTTCTGTAGATGCTTGCTGTGTACATTACTTCAGTTGCCTCTGCATGCTGATACGTTCTTTTGGAAGATACAAGGAAAAGCGTAACTTCTTTGTCAGACTGAGAATAACTTCTGTGAGTCTTGTAGCCCTGAAAAGTGTATTGAAGGAGGTTGTTTGCATGAGGTATTACCCACTTGGTTTCCTTGGAAACATGAAACATGATTTACAAATATTGACTTCAGAAAGCTGCAGCTTAGAGGAAATCCTAAACTGTTGGTTTAGGCTTTTAAATTAATATCTCTTTAGAGTTCTGGCCATGTTGAAAGTTGCTGCATGTGCAAGGAATGACATTTATAATAATTCTGTATTTCTTGGTGTAATAGCCAATTCTGAATGCTGGAGGACTGGGGAAAAAAAATTATCTGAGTTTCAATGGAAAAGAGATTCTGAAAAGGGATACTGGGAGCCCTGGCTCCAGTTTCACCTGTGTTGAACAGGTCAACTCCAGACAAAATGAAAAAATGGTCTCTCTTAAAAGTCAGATAATGCCTTACCACTGATAGAGTGCAACGTGGAATACTTTCTTCATGGTGAAGTTTAGATGCTGTAAATTGTCATTCATGTCTTGTAAATGTTTTAAAACTCTGGAGGGAGTTGAATGCTCCTTGTTATGTTCATGCAAGAGATCGTGTGATAAGCTTAAGTAAATTTACTGGATAACTTTTATTGTATAAGAATTTTCATATACACTTGCTTTTAAAAACTTCTGGTTATAATTTGGTCTTGCTGGCCTCATTGAATTTTTTTAAATGGAAGGCTGCTTTATCCCTGGAGGACAGTGTTGGGTTATCTTGAAATTGGTGTTAGATTTATGGTGGGGGGATGGAAAGGGGCACCAGTATGAGAGAAGCATACAGCAGTGTTGCCTTCATGTTGTGAGTGCTGACTGCTGGGTGAAGATTGCCTCTGTGCACCCTTTAGTGAGGAGCAGGTCTCGGTGCAGTCAATCTGAGGTCCTGGTGGCCATGGTTTAATTTCTTCTTCTGATGTCAGTACTGGCTTATGTGGTTCCAGTTACCACCCATCTCCTATGGTACGTGTCCCTCTGTTACTCAGACAGCTTCTGCTGTCAGCAGACTGGAGTGGGTCAAGAAATTGCCCAAACTTCTTCTTTTTCACTGAGTTATTCTTAACATGTGTTTTTTTCCCAGTTCATCTCCCAAAACAGCTATGGCTGTGCAGGAGCAATCAGGTGGTTGGAGGCAGGAAGGAACCTCAAGCCATTCCCAAAGATAAGAGCGGGAAAGCCTTGTATTCCCTGCTCTCTTAATCTGGAGAAGAACACCTCCAGAGCAGAGATGAGGTGAGATCTTGGGTTTTCCTGCAGAAAAGCCATGTGTTTTTCTGCTGGTTTTAGTGCTAGTAGTTTTGTGGCCATGAGGAGGTGGCAAGGCAGAGTTTTTAAGAAGATATGATATATTGGGATGAAAAGATAAGGTAATTTGAAGGAATATGAACATGCAAATCTGTGCCTCTGTTTTAGACTGGGGTAAGATTTTGTGTCTCAAGCCATTGGATTATTTTCCCCCAAGATGTCTTCCACGTTTTGTACAAAACATCCTTACTCCCTATGAAATGTGTTTTGGTTGGAGATTATAAAGGTGTTTTTGGTGGCTGGCCTTATGTAGCTATATTAATTAAGGCAAGGATGAGCCTAGGTCTGCCTTCGTCTGGGGTTGCAGGAGGATTTTATCCTGGAAATGGGAGGAGGGAGGAAGGCAGGTGGCTGCGCAGGTGCTGGTAAGGATCAAGTCCTCAGTGTGCAGAGGCATTGATGGTGTGGGCAAGCAAGGACTGCTGAAACCTGTAGGTCAGGGTCTTAGATAAGATGGCTGTGTCTGTGAGCTGTGTGTCTTGTGAGACCAAGGACTGAGAGCAGATAGGACACCACAGACACCTCCCTGCATGGGCCAAGCAGTGCTGCTCTTCTCATCAGCCAGTTGAACTAAGCAGAAGTGCTTTGCCCAGTGGTTCTGTAAATAGTGTCTGACATCCTGAAGGTGATCTGTTTGTCTCTCTGGATGCTAAGGAAGGATTCATCTGCGTTGTTTTTCAGGCTGGTTGTAGCTGGTGAGGGCAGCTTGCTTTTGACTTACCCCATGCAATGACTATGGATTACAGTGGAAGAGGCTATGAGGAGGCAGGAAGATTAATGAACAGGAGGAGGGAATTAGGGACCTGTGGAAATGAACGTTCATATGCAGAAAAAACACAAAAAAGTGGAAAATGGCAATGTTGCAAAATCCCAGAAAACAATGGAGACTTGTTGGTAACTTGTGTGCTGAAGCTTTAAGCTGAAGGGGAGGTCAGTAAACTGCAAAAAACTCTTCTTGGTGTTTGTAGAGGGAAGACTGAGAAAGGGCACTGCTTGAGTTTTAGGGTGGGGTGGTTTTTTTAAATTTGGTTATTTTTAAAGTCCACAGATAACCAAAGCAGAAGATAGGGTTGTATATGGCTGAAGTCAGAACAGGTATACAGAATTGTTCATTGAGGATCATAACCGTGCCTCAAAAATTGAGTGTGAAGGCTTAAGGATAGCAAACATAGGAAGATAATGATATCAAAGTAACTCTAGTTCTTGGTGTAGCCAAATAAACTACATGGATTACTGCAAAGTCAGTCAAGATGGGAACAAGGGTTTACAGCATAAGAATCCTGCTAAAATTAGGATTGTTTTCATGTGAAGCCGTTGTGACAATACAAAATGAATTTCATATTGCAGGATTGATTGTAAGATAAATGCCTCCAGAGGAGTCTGGAGAGAAGACACTAAGTTAAACTTAGAAGGATGAAGGAATAACTGCAGTGAAGATGTACAGAGAATTCTTAGAATACAGAAGTAGACGATAAAAATGTATGAGATGGCAGTGTGATATTGCTTCCATTATTCTGGGTTTTTTCATTTAATAATATGATGAGTGTCTTCTGACTATCACTCATTTTAAGTGATTAAATCATAGGCATCGAAGGTATGCAGCCTCTAAGGGAGAAACTGGGGAAAAAAAATCACCCTTAGACCTGCTGTTTTTTACTGATTTTTCTAGGGTGTCACACTAAATTGGTAGTTGCAAAAACTCACTCCTGTAGAATCATCAAGGGAACTTCATATATTTACTGTTTTTTTTTTCTGGCAGAATATTGATATTATTTTTAGTTTTAGAATCCTTGTTGTTTTTAGCATGTATAGGTAGATTTAGAAACAGTTCTGTGATTTTTTTTTTAAGCTGTTGCTTGTATAATACTGGAGGCACAGAGCACCTCTTGTCTTTGTGGTGGCTCTAAAGCAGCTCCAGCCCAGCATCAGTGTCAGTCAGTCCTCAGATACATCAGCTCTTACTCGAGGTTGTATTGACTTTTGTGAATAAGGTGATGAAAGAAGTGAGAGATGACATTAGGCACAGGTAAAGAGAAATATCAGTTCAAGTGGAACGTAAGTGTCTCTTTCTTGCTTACCTTCAGCCTGTGACGTGTGTGAATCTCTGTCCGCCAGTTATCTTACCAGGCATGAGAGCTACAAGGTGTTAAAGCTTTCTGGACAGAGCACTTGTGTTATCTGTAACCCAATTACAAAAGAAAGGAGAGCTATTTCTGCTAGAGGAAGATGGAGACTTCTGTTTTCAGCTCCATAATAAGATGCTTTCATGATAAAGCTGAAATTGCCATTTGAAGTGCTCAAGGCCAGGTTGGATGGGGCTTTGAGCAACTTGGTTTAGTCAAGTGTCCCTGCCCATGGCAGGGGGTTTGGAACCTGGGAAGTTGATCTTCAAAGACCCTTCCAATCTGAGCCATTCTGTGATTCTACATGAGAGGAGCTAGTGTGGAGGTAAGTTGGAGACGCCAAGTCCTTCAAATCAGAAAGGGCTATTTCATGTCTTCCGTTCTGTGTCTGTCACCAAGCTGTCATTGCTGAGTGTGAGGTTTGAGCCAGTGGCAGATGGCTTCCTCTGAGAAGAGGAAAGGATGAGGAAGAGAAGTTGTGGTAGAATTGGCAAAGCCCAAAGAGTCATTCTCACTGACTGGAAGGAACTAATTAATCTGGACTTGTGTTTCAGATTTACTTGATCTGATCTCAGATCTGTATGACTTGAAAATACATTCACCAAACAGCAATATACTGGACTGGGCACAAGTAAATAGTAAAGTTACTGGGAGAGTGAAAATTATTAGGTTTAAGGGAGAATGATTCAATTGTCAAATGGCAAGTTAAAACAGCCCGTTTTTCATGTACTCTTAAAAAAGCCAGCCCCAAATCTGAGATACTGCCAGACACCCTCTTTAGTTAGCAAACTGCAGAATCATGTCTGTGGAAAATGGGAAATGTGTTTACTTTTTGAAATGAAACATTATATGTGTTGTGAAATACTGTAGAATGTACAAATGAGCATGTTCAGAAAATCACATTGCAACACGGGGCAGTTCATACACTGTGGTGTTCATACCTTACTTAGTCATGGTGGTGGTCTCAAACTAAAGAATGTTGAGATTTCGTACACAGGACTTAAGAATGTACTCTTAATTGGAGCATTATGAGTATTTTTCTATGTGTGGGGTGAGATAGAGGTGGGAATGGAGAGGAGGGAGGAGGAGCATCTGCTTCTTACTGAGATAAAGGTGTTTTGTTTTTCTGAAATTAGTAATTGAATTAAAGCAGGGAAGAGTTGGGGATCAAGGTGGGTAATTGGGAGGGGAACTGCTGGAGGACAAAAGTGACTTTTGGTAAGGGGGCAGTGGGAGGTAGGTGGACTGCAACATGTTGTATCTTCCAGGGGAATCTGAGAACTGGTTGGGTTCTGACTTGCCAACAGGCTGTTCAGGAGAATAACAGATGATAACAGAGCAAGGACAGCAAGACTCAGATTCACTCCCCAGGTAGCATGGAATGAGGGAATAAGGTTTTGCTGCTCAGAAGTGATAAACTACTGGAAGTGCTGTGCTGGAATTGCTAGGGTGCCACCTGCATTGGTGAACAGGAAATACTGAAAATGTGCATTGGTGGGCTTTGTAATTCCCAGCTGAAGAGCCTGTGCTTCTGCAGGGGTACATCCAGGTTGTTTGGCTGTAAGAGCAGTTCTTTGCCCAGAGTTGTGCACCTGCACAGCATCTGGCTCTTTTCTGACTGTGTCACTTCCCACTCATTAGCAGAAGCTTCATCCTTGCAGGGCACTGGAGAGCACACCTCTCTGAACCAGAGGTTCATCTCAGCTGGAGCTGAGATGCTCTACAAATATACAGAAACTGTGGTGTAGGGGAAAAAAAAGTGTGTTAACACTGGATTTACTGAAAGTTTAAAGAGTGAAGTTTTCACTGTTTACACAGTAGATAGAAGAGTATCTATTCAGGGAAATAAACCACTTCATGTCAAAATCTAAAATGGCCACTGAGGGATTTTTTTTTAAACAACTGTACTTTTGAAAAGTCAAGGTTTTTTTTAATTTGCAAGCAACAGAGACATTGCACAGTGGAGTTTCACTTTCAGTTCTGTCACTAGCAGCTTTTTGCTTGGGTTGTTACTTTGGTGTGTCCTGAATGTCACTATAGCTAAACTGAAGTATTCATATAGTTTCATTGTAACATTTGGATTTCCAATAGCGAAAAATGCTGTCATTTGTAGATACTCTGGGGCCTTCTTTGCTTCTTTTCCTAGATACTTAAGCTAACTTTCCTTCTTGCAGATTTTTGTATTTTATAATTTTGTTTGGGCTTCGAGTTAAAAAAAAGGTTAATTTTTTTCCTTTTTAATACTTGACAATTTGAGCTGCTGTTTGCTTCCTTTTCATAATAAAAGCACAGCAGACAAATAGAGCCCTCCATTCACATGCAGGTGATAGCAAAGGAATTAAATGCAGACTGCTGCATTGTCTACTTTCATTTCCCTGTCTAAGAAAATAGCTAACTTCATTAGGAAAATACAGGAACTCAGCATTGTTCATCTTGTTCAAGCATAATACATAGAAGAAACTATTAATTCAAGCTTGCACTTATATTCTTCATAGCACTTAAAAGCCCCTCCAGTCTTGTTGCCAGCTGTTCCCTCTTAATTAATCTCTGTGTGTATAATTTCCTTTTCCCTTTTTTGTTTCTTGGTGGTGTTGTTACACTGTCCTTTACTTTTTGGGCTTTGAAATCTAACCAGGTAAATGGGCAACAGCCTTCTTCAAACTCACTTCTCAGTGACTAACTTCTCTGGCTGATGCAGTAGTGTACAGAGGAAGATGAAGACTGGGGATTGTGGAGTGTAGGAAAGGGCTTTCCCTTTCAATCCCTTGTACAGGTTGTCTGTGTGAATCTGGAGATGGTATCAATGTTCATTTTTCTCTTGTTTAAATATTGCTGATAATACTTGAGGGAGGTGAGTGTTGTTGTAAAGGTGCTAAAACTGGGGGTTGTATTAGACTGGATTGGGACAGACTGGAGGTGTAGAGTTTCAGCACCTGAAGGAGTTTCATTTAGAGGTGCAGAGTTTCATTTACTGAAGGAGTAAAAGTAGCCTGAAAATTTACCCATGGGGTAAACAGTAGGTATCTGTAGAGGGTACTGAAAGAAATGCATCTGGTTTTGAAACAGAACAGATTCTGGTGTTAGTCTTCATATTGAGAGTTTGAAAAATGGGAGGGTTGTATGTATTTATAAATAAGCATAGAATGCTAATGAGAAGCATTCTGGTTAATGAGAAGCCATAGATGGCTCTCCTTAAAAGTTCTTGCATAAATAAGTAACTGGAGACAATTATTACGCTTCCACATTTGGGAGGTACTGAGAGGCAACCAAAGAAATTATTACTTTTGCATCCTTTGCCTTTGTGTTCACAGGCATAAAACTTGGTTTAATATCAACACAAAGGAGATATTAACTACCCTTTTCTCAAGAAGTGTTGCCATCATTTTCATCAGTAGAGATTGTGAATGGTATGAGTTGTTCTTCATTGTGTCACTTTAAAGGTTTACATATTTTATCAGGATAACGGTTTGAGACAGATGAAAATGTGATTCAGGTTTTAACTCATGCAAATTGTAGCATAGCAGTGACAAGGAGATGAAATCTTGGAGAGGCTGGATTTGGATAGTATGGGATTTCTGTCAATGCTTCTATTAGAATGAAGGGAGGAAGAATGATTTTGACCTTTCTCTTCAGGTACCAACTGCATGAACACATAACCCTATCTGTGGTTAGTGCATCAGAATTCTGTTAAACTGAAATCAGAAAAGGAAAGTTTTAAAACTAATTTTTCTGTCTTCATATTGAATTATATCAGAGCTACAGTGCATCCAAATGGATTATTCTTTTTCAGTAAGTCTTTCAGAAAGTGTATGAATACTACAATCAACCTGTTTGCCAAGATCTTTCGTACAGGATTTTTTGTAATTAAATCAGTACTCAAAGCACACTTCAATTTTGCTAACAGTAGTGCCTGATCAGAAGGCCATGAAGAATAACAGAGTACATGGGTGGTCCCTTCGAAGAGAAGCTGATCTCCTCATTTGGGTCTGTCCAAAGACTCAGCGACTGTAAATTGTGTAATTTGCTTTGAGAGCACAAAAGCTATTCAATTATGTTAATCAGCAGTTCTGCATCATCACAGAGTTGAGCTGGGCTTTTCTTGTTCTGTTGGAGAATTTTATCTATAGATGTGTTGTAAATGTTCCATTTTCAAATAATTTATTTGTATGATTTGTACAAGACAGGTCATAGGTTAGGATCCACTTATTAAAAGCTTTCCACAAAGGAATTTTTAAGAGTCTTTAGAGTAAGACACTGGGGAGTAGATGGATACAAGCAGACACACAGGAGAGCCATAAGGTGATACTTGTCACAGAAAAAGAAGCCACAAACAAATCAAGACAAATGGAAGAATAGCCCAGGTCTTAGCACATCAGCATTATGCTGAAAGTTAGAATGTGGACAAACCCTTCTTGTGACTACAAAATGCACTATGTACTGTTTGTAGATATATATATATGTATATGTGTGTGTTCTGTAGATACTGCACTTACATATGTAGGTAAAGATGGTCTTTTCTGTGTGTTTCAGCCATTCTTCATTTGATTGTTGCTGTGTTGTACATGAGCTGCTTTACTCTTTTCTGAGTGTTTGTCATTTCAGTACAACTAGTTCTTGCGCAGCAAAGGAGCTTGTTCGTGGCAGTGATGGTTCACTGCTCTCACAGGCTCTTTGCTCTTCTTGACCTGCTCCTGTTCTTCCTCTCTACTTAGAAGGCAGCTCCTTGCATCAGATTTATCTGAGATGCCACAAAATTACTTTTCCCTTAGCTTTTAAAACCATTTGCAACCCTTTATGGTTGGGGTTGGTTGGTAGGATGGTTAACCCCACCCCGCAATCGCGTCTTGTCCTTGTTGTTGCCATTTCATTGTTGTTCCTCCTATTTTACCTAAATGGTTGACATTCAGGCCATTTCAGAGTAAAGGATACATGCATTCTCTTCTGTCATATTTGCTCAGAATTTTTATTTATCAAGGAGACAACTTTGTCCCTTACTGTGTGTTGAGTATCTTCTGTGTCTTTACTATGCCTTCTTTTAAAGATTTTAAGTCCTCCTGGATACAGACATAATCTGAAATTGGGCTTCATGATGGGTGCTCAAAACTGTTCCCCCCCTCCAGCAACCTGTTAACCTACACCCATCTGTAAAAGTAGTGAAAGACGGACTTAAGGCTGCCAGAGTCTGGTGAGGGCAGACAGGATGCACAGAGTTAAGGGCTTTGCTGCCACTGGAAGTGGAGTGCACCTCTGCCTGTGGCAGCTGCTTTGCTCTTGGCAGACCTTTCATTTTGGTGCTCTAGTCTGCTCTGTGCATGGGGAAGTTGCTTGCAGGCAGGACTGGTCCTGCTGGGTTTGCAGCCCTGTGCACAGGAAAAGAGGGTTTTGGGTGGATAACAGGGTTACTGCTGTATGATCTGTGAGAGTAAGAAAGGTGAAACGTGATGCTGCGTGGTCAGCAACTTGGATGAAAAAAATAAAGTGGGGGGCAAAAGACAATGCTAATGGTTTAATGTCAGCTGGGAGGTTTTTGCAGGAGTCTGGGAAATTTATGACTGTTGTTGATAATATCATGCAAATCCTTATGCTTTACAAAGCTTTAGTCAGCTATCAAGTGACACTAGCTACTGCCATGGTGCTTAACTCTCATGTCATAACATGTATAGCTGAACAAGAAATGTAAAAATGAGGTTGCTTCATGTCATTTCAGGCTGAAAATGCCATCAGAGGAGTAGTGGTTATAATTATTTTTTTTTTCTGGTGCATTACTGCGGGTAGAGAGAGATCTTCAGGCAAGAGTGACTGGTTCCTCAGCTGAGGCATTTTCTGTGATGTGCTGGAATGGTTTGGTCGCTGTGGTTCTGTGGTGTTGGTGCTTTGTGTGGGGGAGCTTCCGGCATCCTGTGGGATGGTCTTTGCACAGCCAGGCTTCAAAGCTCACTCCCTCAACTCTGATTCTCACAGCAGCTGGGACACTGACATGGAATCCTGCTGTGCTGGAAGTGGACAAGAAAGTTGGCTGTGGACTGTTTTTAGAGAAAACTTTACGGACAAAGAATTTCCTCAAGGAGCCCAGAGTAGAGTTTGGTACTTCCATGCATCTTTGTGGGAGGGAGTGGTTGGAGAGAGGAGGCAGCATGGGGCATACCAGGGCCAGCATGTATTTTTCAAGGATCACTTAAATTTTTACCAGTGGTAACTCTCTTTTTCAAATACATGACTTAAAAATGGGGCAGATAAATTCCTAATATTTCTTGTATGGTTTCAGAAGTAAAAAAGATTTTAGAGTAGGTGAGGCTCTGCTGCATGTCTGATTCTCATCTCCATTTTTCTTTGCTATTCAGTTATCTTACACATGTGTGTAACTTCAGTTGAAGTTACAAACTCAGATAAGTTCAAGGTCAGACTTTTCCAGACCATGACCTCCACTGTCTGGAGCTTGAGCAGGCCAGATAGATTCTTACTTGGCTATTATATCTGCTCAGCAGTAACAAATGTAGCAAGGTACTAAAGAGTTTTTAATGCTCACTTTGAACAAGTTGATAAAGCATGATGGAAATAAGCCAGAGATGAATAGAATGCAGTTTGTTAATAGTACTGCAGCAATTCACGGTAGTTTGAGTGTTGCCCATCAGCCTAGTTCCTCCCTTTACATTCCTCATTATAGCGTCCACCATCATCACACTTCATTGTCCTTATTGTCCTTAAGTTTTTGACAGCATTCTGTTTGATCAGTCATAGCCCAATCCCCCAGTTACTCCTCTGCAGACTGCAGGAAGGTGTGCTGCTGGTGGTGAGTGTCCCTCACTGTGCTCTGTGCTGTTAACATTGGAAGAGATGTTAAGTGCTGTGCACCAGCAAAGTCTCTAACCTCTTATGTGTTTACTTAATTTTGACTTGAAGAATGAACCTTAGGTGTAAGTAATAAATATGCTTCCAATAGTGGTTCTTGACCTGTGTCTTCATACCTCTCTTTGTCCCCCAAGAAATTAAAATTCTATGTGTTTTGTATGTTTTCTCTAGGTTATTTTCTTTCAAGTGCCCAGTAATTCTGTCACCTTGCAGATTGAGAGTGTGAAAGTTGAGGAGGCTGATTCAGAAAATATTGAGTAACAAAACCCGAAGAGGGTGCAATAGTTTTGGTGTTTGAGATATCCCCACAACAAGGCCTGAGTAAAAGGTAAAGTTTCTTGGAAACTTGATTTACATAACGTGCCAGGGTATGGTTATCAGATCAGTCAGGCACTGAGGTGAACATGCATGTGTAAATTTTCTCATTAGTCATTCTTTCCTTTCCTTTTACTCTGAATTCCTGTCCTTCTGTTCCATGATTTAGTGGAGCTATTAAAAAATCAAAACAAATTACTTGCTTTTTTCTTCTTTTTTTCCTCTGAATTTCTTCCCCACTTCTGATCTACCTCTTTGCAATCGGGTTTATTCCCTCACTCTCTTCACTCACCAGTAAGTATATTCAGTCTTGGCTGGGGAAGAGGCATGAAATGGTCATCTTCCTCTCTTCCCTCTGAGAAGTTTATTTGGCAAGTTAATGAATTTCCTTTATTCCCAAGAGCAGCTCATAAAGGGGAGACTTCTTCTCCCAAGGGCAGTGAATGTGAGGTGATTGCCAGAGCATTGTTCTTCTAAATAGCTTATTTTTCTCTGTGGCTGGACCCTCCCCCCCCCCCCAGTTATTTTTAGACTACTGATTAAGTGATAAGTTGTGTTGAAGCTTCCTTGCAGTACCCAGTAGGTTAATGCCGATTTGCCTGTGAGTTTGGTGTTCTGGGTGGAGTATCAGCAAACTTGTTAATTGAAGCTCAGATGAAAAATGTAACTCAAGTTTTCCCAGGAGATTTCAGGGATCCTTTAGCCCATCTATTCCACTATGCAATATCGTCAGTATTCAACTGGGCTGTTTGAGGTGGCAAGGAGAAGATGGATCACCATGGTGAAGTGGCTGGATCAGTACTCACAGTTCACATGTAAGCAGAGGTGTCCAAGAGCGGGGCTGCTCTGGCACAGAGCTTTGAGATGGCTGGAATGCACAGCTGTAAGAGGAGGTGAGCCAACAGCCTCTCCCGAGGCTGAAGTTTCTGGACTTCGTCACACACAGCACCATGGCCTGTGCTTGAAAATGGGACCCCCTGAGATCCATCTTCACCTCCCCCCACCTCCTTCAAGGCTGATGTACATGTTTTGTGTTCCTCAGAGCACGGGGTGAGTTTGGAATGTGGGCTTGGCCATTCTGGCCTGCCTGCCTTGCTGCCTGTCTGAGGAACTTCCTTCCCTCTCCTGTGCTCTCACTCAGTGCAGCTGGTTTGTGTCCTGGCTGCTGCTCTGCCTCTCTTCCCTGCTGTGAAAGGCTTGTGAACCTTGCTGTTGACATCTCTCCTTTGCTAGGAGGTTGTTGCATCTCCAGCACAGTCTCTGTATCCTGGGAAGAAGTGTTGCTTTCTTTCCCTGGTCACTAGCTCAAGCGGTCACTGGCCCAGTTGCAGTGTCGTGCAGGGATTGAATAATTTGTGCCGGTGAGCCTTTTCAGAGGCCTATGGGCCTGACAGGTGTGAAATGACTCCTTAGTGGACATTCCCCAGCAACTTTTTTTAGTACTGTTTTCTAGGTTTTGTAGAAAGTTTTCACTTTGGGCTTGCAGTGGTTCTGTGCTATGGGGCTGGAGACAGCTGAGCAGTTCTGTTGTGTTCTGGACTCTGGTCGTCCTGACTCTGAGGAGCTCTCACCTGCAATAACCCGCCAAGTAATTGCTGTTGAAAATTCTACTGATGCTCTTGGGCTGTCAGCTGGGATTTGTTTCTTTTGAAGTACAAAACTCTCAGAAGTATTTACAGCAATGATACAATCTGTGTTCACAGAAGACAGCTAACGTTTGTGCAGAAGATTGCACTCACAAGCTAGCCCTGAAGCATTAGGGTAAACAATGGTTGTTTTAATAAAGTAGAAATGTCTCCTTAGGAGTGTTTTCTTGCAAAGGGTCCTTTTTAGTAGGGAGGAAGTGAATGCCTGTGCAGCCAGGAGACAGGTGACCAGGGCACTCTGCCTTGCTGCCATCATGATGACTTTCTGGTGTGAATGTCACAGCTGCTCTTAAAACTAGTGCCTTGTCCAGTTCCTTCCTATTTAATGGTTTCTCAGAGCCAACTTTTCTATTCAAACTACCCATATTTAAGTTTATTTCTGGACATAAATCATGAGTTGAAATTTCAAAAAGCTTCTCTGTGATCTTGACTATGAATGAGAATAGGCTCCAAGACCTAGCAGCTTTAGCAATGTTTCTGAAACATCTGAAGTGGAGAGATGAATGGGAAAATGACCTGGGTGGTAGTGAAGTAGTTAGCATAGATTTTTCATATCTACTCAGTTCAAGCATTTTTGCCTTACAAAACCTCCTGTAATATTGATACCCTTGACTGCTGCCAGTGCATCATGACCACCCACACCTGGGCTCAGGTTAATATCTTACATGGGTGACTCACATCTTTGGTAATCTGATTCTTAAAAGATGTGGAGTGGTTATGGGTCAGAAAAAAATCAAACTCTGTTGACCATGCCACCTCTCCTGTAAACACAATTCGAGGTTACTCCTCTGCATCTTGAGGTGCACAAGGGAGATGCTGAAGTCTCCTGACACACAGCTCTGCAAGCTTAAGTGGTTGGGGTAGATGCAACTGTGGCAGCATTACTCTTCAGGCTCTGCCTGGAGGCAGGGCTGTGTAGCTGTGATGCATTACAGGCACTTGCACTCTGCATTAGTTTGTGCATTGAAATGTAAAGCATTGACTGTAAAATATCGCCCACTCACTTACAATCTTATTGGGGCAAAGCTTACCACAAATGCCCTTATGGTGAACTTGCTCATGTGCGTTCAAGAAAGTGTACTGAATTTAGATTATCTTCTGGATTATCTTGTACTGTTTAGCAGGCTGAACATCTATCTCCTACTGCTCCTGGTTCCATTGGAGGTATTTTGGGCACTTTCAGTCTTGCATGCTTTTCTTAACTGTCCTGTTTTTGTGTCTCCCTGTAGCTTTTTACATCTCTTTCTAGTCAGTTTCTCCAGAGTACCCTAAAGTTATGGAAGAATAGCAGAAGTGTGACATTTGGGCTTGCCTGTCAGTTTTGGGGATTGTCCCCAGGTTTTTTGGACAGGAACGCTTTTGCTCTGAAGTGGTGCAAAGAATTAGTGGGAACATTTCTGTAGCTCATGGCTTTGCTATAAACTTCTTCGTGTTTGAGAGGTTATCTGTGCAGTCATAACTTTTAGGTTGTCTTAGTTTTCAAACAGAAAATTAATTTTTGCAGAACCAGATTACACTGGTGAAGTTTTCTTACTTGCTAGGAGTAGGTGGATGTGTGAATTTTTCATATTATGTGTTCAGTAGAGAAACATTTTCTTTTTTTTCCCATGTAGTCAAAATGAAAGTGAACATTTAGACTTGGGGAACGGGAAATAATAAACTATCCTTTTCTACCCGAAGCAGGACTGCTGCCTCTGCCAACTGGTCTCTCTCAGAGAGCCAGTGAAGTTGTCAAGCCCATCTGTTTTCATCCACTGACACAGTGTACCAAGGCAGCTGGAGGTGCAGACACGCAACAAGCTAGGGAGGTAGAGTGGGGTTTATTTTTCCTTCTTTTGCTCCCTGAGCACCAAAATTTTTTTCTTGCTCACTGACAGCATCACTGTTTCAACCCTGTCAAGATTTTGGTAGATGGAGTGATCTGAAGGGGATGGAAATTTCTCAGCTAGAAGTGTTGAAGGGGCACCTCACATATGTCATTGTGTTGTGCTGGTTTTGTTCTGTTCTCCCTCTATTTTAATATGGTTCTGCCCTTGTTCTCCCTCCCATCGCAGTAACTGTCAGTTTCCCTGGTTGCTATGGTTACCAATGTATCTTCCCTCAAACTCCACCCCGGTACTCTGCCAGTCACTCCTTGCCACCACCTTTTTCTCTGGAAACTTCTGTCTAGGGCTTGGAGTGATTGGTTCTGAGGCCAGGGCCCCTCCCTTCATTTGTTATTATTGGAGTTCCTCTTGTGTCAATCCCCTGTCCCTCACTCCCCACTGGATTCCTCTTCGTTCCTAAGTTGGTTCCACCCCTGCCTCCCACCCCCTTTATAATCTTGTGCTACTCCTTCCCTTGCTCTCTTCGGTTCCTGGCACCCCCTGGACTTAATAAACTGGATTTGCCACAAGCTGAAGAGCGCTCTCCTTTTTCCTGCGGGTGGAAGCTTCTAAGGTGGCCATGTCTCTCCACAAGGCAGCATTGCAACTTTTATGTAGGGTGCTGACCTTAGCCGCTGTGCCTGACAGTGAGTTGGGATAGTTCCCCCATTGGCTGAAAGCGGTGCTAGCTGTGCTAGCCAGGACGTCACCAGCAGTCGCCGTTTCAGTTCTGGCGCCCAACGTGGGGCCTGAGAGCAGCTTCTGGCATCGCCTCACCTGAGTGCTTTGCCTGAGGGCATCTGCAGACCCTATGGATGGGACTCACGAGAGTCCCACTGGCCAAAGAACTACCCCCAGTGGGAGCAGACCCAATTCTAGTGGGTGGTGCTCCTGGGAGACCAGGAACGGCAGCTCCTCATGCCCAGGAGTTGTTCCCTTCGCAGGACCCTTCGCTCTGGATTTTTTTCGGCCCCCATCAGATCTATAAGTGTTTTCTCTTTTCTGCCCTGTCTTTTTAGTCCTCTTTTATTCCTTTGCACTGCAGGCGGTGTTAGAGGCTTTTTCGCTTTTTGTTGTGCGGCTTTACCCTTTTGACAGGGGCTGGTGTGGGGCTCTTCCTTGTTTTCTTTGTAATTTTTTGGAGTGGGGCGGGAGGCAGTTTGGGTTGCACCACTTAAGATCTTTAGTCATGGGTGCCAGACTTACTGCAACCCCAAGGAGGGCTTACACCCAAGTTGCAGGTATGCTAGCTGGGATGCCATCCTCAGCCTTCTGTTGGACCCTCCTCCCACTCTACACTTCATGCTGGAAGTCTGCACCTGAAAGGTCTCATTGTCATTGAAAGACCCTGAACGGAGGGCCAAGCCACTGCCTCGCCACGTTGCTGCTGCTGACTCTGCTACCATGGACATCGCACCAGCAGAGCAGCACACCCCCCCAATGAACCAGTTGCCACATCCTGATGCTCTGGGACTGGCCCAGAGAGGGACCTCTCCATGCCACTTGTGTGGGAAACTGGGGCACTGGATTCCTGACTGCCCCTTGAGGAGGGAGTTTTATGAGTTTAAGAAACAGCAGGGAATTCGAGGGAATCCCCCACCACAAAAAAACTAGGAGCTGAGCGCAGTCCCCCCCTGCGCAAAGACATAAATAAGGCAGGTCTAATATCATCATGTGGGGAGGGGAAAAAGGGAGAACCGCCTGCCACCTCCACCAAATGTGACCTTTTTTCACTGGACTTGTCTTGTTTGCTATGCCTTCGACCAATGCCCATTTTAACAACTTCTTCCAAATCTGAACCTTTTAGACTGCAGCTGATGGAGCCTTTCCATCTGAGGAACTCCGATTTCCATCTTGTGACTGTGTGCCCGGAGTGCCCAGGTAACTGGGGACGGATCCGTGGGTATGTAGTTGTCGGAGACACAAAGTTCACACCGTCAGAGGTGAACATTGTCCCGGTCTCTTGACATCAGACCCAGGGCAATTCTCGATGGGGCTGTACTGTGTCTGCCCTCCCCTCTTCCTGCCCAAGGGTCAGATCATCGCTCAGGCCATCCCAGTGCCTGAGCTAACCTGGGTTCCAGGACTGCCCTCCACGCCAACTTCAGATGAACATCGCACGGTGGCCTGGGCTCAGGTCTTTGGGCGGGAGAAACCAAAAATCATTTGTCAGCTCATGAAGGGAGGAGATCAGATACCCCTTAAGGGTCTTTTGGACACAGGGGCAGATGTGACAATCATTCCCTCTCAGGAATGGCCGTCACATTGGGAATTGCAGGATGTGGCTGGTCACGTCTGTGGTGTTGGGGATTTACAATTGGCAAGACAATCAAGGAGCACCGTACAAATTAAGGGGTCGGATGGGCAATTGGCATCTGTATGCCCATTCATGTTAGACTATATGGAACCCTTATGGGGGAGGGACCTTCTTGCCCAGTGAGGAGCCTGAATTGATTTACCAGTGGCTCTGTAAGTTTTTTGGGCAGCGATCACTGAAGAGCACCCTACCTGGAAGCTGAATTGGAAGTCAGATAAACAAGTACGGGTAGTGCAGTGGCTGCTCAATAAACAAAAATTAAAGGCACTCAATGAGCTTGTCAAGGAGCAGCTACGTAAGGGCAACCTGGTGGAGACCCTGTCAGAGTGGAACTCCCCAGTGTTTGTCATTAAGAAACCGAACAAGGATAAGTGGTGGCTCCTTTATGACTTCCACCAAATTCATAATATTATTGAAGATATGGGTCCCCTCCAACCAGGGATGCCGTCCCTGACCATGCTCCCTCAAGATTGGAATGTTGCAGTCATTGACATCAAGGACTGTTTCTTCCAAACTCCCCTTCACCCGGACGATGCCCCACGTTTTGCCTTCGTGGTGCCTGCCATCAACCGTGAAGGCCCAAGCAAGCACTACCATTGGTGTGTTCTTCCACAGGGAATGAAGAACAGCCCTGTTATCTGCCACTGGTACGTCACTTCCTTGCTGTCCCCCATATGTGCAGCTGCCGAGTATGCAATAATATATCACTATATGGATGACATCCTCATTTGTGCTCCGACAGATGACATACTTACCCACGCGCTTGACCTGACAGTGTGTTGGTTGCTGCAGGGTTCGAGCTTCAGCAGGACAAGATTCAACTAATGCCACCGTGGAAGTATCTGGGTTTGGAGATAAATAAGTGGACCATTGTGCCGCAAAAATTGGCTATTCATACATACATCAAGACCATGGCAGATGTCCATCACCTGTGTGGGTCTTTAAACTGGGTGAGGCCCTGGCTGGAGATTCTGACCGACGACTTAGCCCCCCTTTTCAATCTGTTTAAAGGGGGAGAGGAGCTCAGTTCTCCTAGGGCTCTTACCCCAGAGACTCAGGCAGCACTGGAGAAAATCCAGCAGTCCATTTCGGCCAGGCAGGCCCACAGATACCAACTGGGCCTGCCATTCAAATTTGTTATCTTGGGAAAGTTGCCGCATCTCCACGGGGTGATTTTTCAATGGAATGATTCCGTCAAGGGCAAGGACCGAGGCTCGGGGGATCCCCTCTTGATCATAGAGTGGGTTTTCCTCAGCCACCACAGGTCCAAAAGGATGACACAGCCATCAGAGCTGGTGGCAGAACTGATCAGAAAAGCGAGATTGAAGATCAGGGAATTGGCAGGGTGTGACTTGGACTGCATGCACATTCCCATCAAATTAGAGTCAGGCCAATTCAAGAAGAAAACTTTTGATGAACTGCTTGAAATAAATGAGATGTTACAGTTCGCTCTGGATAGTTACACCGGCCAAATTGCTGTTGATCGGCCGGTCCGCAAATTGTTTCATCAGGAATTCTTTTTGTCTTTAAAAAGGGTCTGGAGTCGAACCCCTTTGAAGGCACTGACAGTATTTACCGATGTGTCTGGAGCATCCCACAAGTCAGTGATGACTTGGAAGGATCCTCAAACTCAGCAGTGGGAGGCCGATGTTGCCAAAGTGGAGGGTTCTCCAGAAGTAGCTGAGTTGGACGCTGTCATCAGGGCCTTCGAGAGGTTCTCTGAACCATTCAATTAAGTAACAGATTCAGCGTATGTCACCAGTGTGGTGTCCAGAGCAGAAGAAGCAGTTCTTCAAGAGGTATCCAGCATCCCTCTATTTAACTTGCTCTCATAATTAGTCATATTAGTCTCCTGCTGAGAGCAGCCCTTCTTCGTGATGCATGTCAGGTCACACACTGACCTGCCAGGGTTCATTGTAGAGGGCAATCGGAGAGCCGATGCCTAGCTACTCTGGTTCAAATGCCCCCCCCTCCCGGATCTGTTTGGTCAAGGTAAGGTCAGGCACCAGCAGTTCCAACAGAACGCCCCTGGCCTGGTTCGGCAGTTCCAGCTCACGCGTGTACAGGCCAAGGCGATCGTGGCTACATATCCACAATGCCAATCCCATCAGCTCCCATCCTGCAGCTCTGGAGCTAACCCCAGAGGTCTCTCTAGCTGCGAGGTGTGGCAAATGGATGTTACACACATCCCTTCTTTTGGTTGATTGAGCTACGTACATGTGTCAGTGGATGCTTTCTCTGGTGCCGTCCATGCCTCTGCCCACACAGGGGAGAGGGCAGTCGACGCCGAAAGACATCTCGTGCAGGCGTTCGCTGTCCTGGGCATCCCCAAGGTCATCAAAACCGATAACGGCCCAGCATACAAGTCCAGGGAACTGTGAAGTTTCCTGCAGCAATGGGGAATAGAGCATAAGACGGGCATCCCCTATTCCCTGACAGGCCAAGCCGTGGTGGAGAGGACCTACCGGAGCCTTAAGTGGGTTTTAGAACAACAACGTGTGGCTGTGAAGGGGGAGTCCCCCCATGTCCGTCTCGCGAAAGCTTTATTTACCATCAATTTTGTAAACTGGTTTTTTGAGAATTTATACCCGCCAATCGTGCAACACTTCGCTAGGCATAACCAACTGCAGCTGAAAGCTAGGCCTCCGGTCCTGGTTAAGGACCCGGAGACCTGGAAGACAGAAGGGCCTTTCGATTTGGTTACCTGGGAGAGGGGATACGCTTCCCTCGGGTCTTAGATGGGTACCATCCAGGTGGGTTAGGCCCTTCCTACCGAAGAAGGCACTGAAGATCAGGGACGTAGCTCAGGTTGAGGAGGCTTGTTGGCGGAGGAGGAGGAAGCCCTTTTCCCTGGACTTTGATCTTCTCTAAGCTTCCCCTTTGGGCAGAACCAGAATTTTAAGTTCCCTTTCTCATGTTGTTTTTTTTGACATTTCAGCGACCCCAACCAAATGGCTCCTTCCCCAACTATGGTCATCCTGCTGTGTCTCAGCCTCACATGCATTTGTTTCAGTGTCAAGCTGCTGTTACTGACCAGCTTGCTGGGGATGGCTGAAACAGTGACTGTTAGGGGCTGCAGGCAGAATCCTTAATTTAAACAGCAGAATTGTAATTTTTTTTTGATGAAGTAAAGGTCAGACATGCTAAGGCTTCTATTAGCTGACTCAATCCTGGAAGAGATAAGAAAAGTAGTACTACCCGAAGTAGGACACACATAATTTATAATTTCTCATTGTATAGGAAAACACATTTAATGCCCTGCTGTGCAATAAATGTATCTGCTACAGGATCACCAAAGAGTGATAAGATGCTCTGCTTGTTCTTTTAATTCACCTTTTTTTCACCTAGTTAAAAAGAAGTTGCTTTTGTTCTTTATTGTCCACTTAATCTAAGAGCTTTATTTCCTGTGCTTGCATCTGCAGGGTTAGAAGAGTGAATGACGAGTAGGAGCCTGCCTTGAGGATTACATATTTGCCACTACAGCATATTTAAAGGTGTACCATGAAGTTCATATTTTGGGCAATTAGTGAGAACTGATATTTCTGAAACACAAAAGTGCGATTAACTGAAGGCAGCCTGAAGGAGTGTGCTGGCGGCCTCTCGGCCGGCTTAGGGAAGGGGCAGGCTGTTCTGGAGGTAGGCACAGAAGGGCTATCTCACTGCAGTGTAGTTAATGGAACTAGACAGAGTTGTGGCATGACTGCGTTCGGGGGTCACGGCGGTGAGGGATGCCATGATTCAACCTGATGTAGCAGGGGAGCCTTGGCAGGGAGCCGCTGTGTTTGTAAGGAGCCCAGTAACCACAACTGCCAGTGGCCTTGAAAGACTCCGCTGTGGCTTTCGCTATGAATAGCAGCCGTGACTGCTGAAAGCTCGGGGGAAAAAAAAGTAGATACCAGCAGGAGACACCGTGTGAAGGAGACATGAGTTCTGTCTCCCAATAACAATAAAAATTTGTGGTTCTGCACCTGTCATGGTTGTCGTAAGACAGAAAAAGATTGAAGATCAAATAATTCCACAACACCAATTGCGCTGATGTGTGGGAGGAGTGGGGAAACAGGAGAGCCACCATAGTTCTGGTTTGTTTCAGCAGACGTGGAAAAGATGAACTCCTTACAGTTTGCTGCTCACTATTGGTTTAAAAGACCCCTCCTGTCAGTGGATTTGTTCTGTTGCAGAAATAAGATGGCTTTGTTTTTATTTTAAAATGCTTTCTGAAAATGATAGGCTCATTAGCCCAACTGTAGATATGTCTTAATCATTAGATCATAATCTACATCTTGCTTGCAGCTTGACTTGGAATTTAGATAAAAACTTTTAAATTCTTAAGTTTTAAGTTCTGCGGTAGTTTTTATTTTGTACAAGGGATGTGCTCTTCTGTCTTAAGGGAAGGGAAATCTGTGTAAGTTACATACCTCAGTTAAGGCTGACTGTATCCCAATGTGTTTTGCAGTGTGGGTAGATTATATTTATGCATAAAGCATCAGATGTGAACTTCCTAGTCTGTGGCTGTGATAACAAATGAAGCATAAGAGCCAGGATTTTTGGCTGATGTGTTGCGAAACAAAGTGTCAGTCAGTTTTGCCTTCTCAATGTCATTTATGTGAAAATGGTTTCAATTGCCCAAGATAAATTGAGAATTTTTGGCCAAGCTTTTGCACTGCAAATCTGTTTCTCTGCCATGAAGGAGGCATGGATTTTGCTTTTAACCTGCTATATTATTCCACATAAGAGGTGGTATAAATCAACTTTCAAAAGAAGTTTTGTTTTCTTTGTTGGCTTTTCATTCTGCAGCCTATTAATCTCTTTACTCTTTCAAGTCTTGGGTATCTTTCTCTGGTGTGTTACTGTGAATGCTTAAAAGGATGCTGAGTCTTTGTGGTACCAGGTTTAGTCCTGACTTTTGTTTCTTCTGCGTCAGTATCAACTTCTGTGAGATTTCTCCTATTTTGTAGCTTTGAGCCAAGCTTGCCTTGATCCTTGTAGGACTGGGTACCTGGTTGCCAAAACTCAGTGCCTTGTGCTGCTTCTGCTGTGCCTGGAGCATCTCTGCTGGCTTTGCTTGCCCTCCCAGGGAGTCAGGACAAGGGCAGCCTGCCCGTGCCACCCTTAGCTAACCTGCCACAAGGTTATTTGTGATAAATTGCATAAGCACAGTGCATGAAATCAGTGCAGAAGGGAATGGGTGGGGGGTGTTCAGAGAAAGTTGCTGCATATTTATAGTTTTGTTCTTCGTTGGTGCTTCTTGGCATTCTGCATCAGAGAGGAATTTGACAAAACGTGGTTAATTTTGAACTTCGGTGGCGTTACCTGCTTCAGGAGTCAGGAAAAAGAAAACTTGAGCTTGGTTTGGTCACCGCTGGGTTTGAATTACTGGTATGGCATGTGAGTTGGGCATATGAGATGCGCCCTCCAGCTGGGAAGGGAGGAACAGAGAGGTGGAATCTGGCTGGTCTACACCTCATTTTGTAACTGAATAACTAGATCAAGAGTCTTTTTACAGGGTACCTTGCTCTTGCCCAGCATTCACAAGTAACATGCAGTTATGGGTGGTCTAGATTCCTGATAACTTGGTTAAACGTAGAGGTATTGTCATAGAATGTCTTGCAGAAGTGTTGATGCCAGTCCCCCATCTTGCGATGTCTTTGTAAAAAATGTGAAATTTCCTTATACAGGTTGTTTATGTGGCTTTTTGTTTGATTTACCATGTAGTAAATCTCTGGGGAGCAGCACGTGAAAGAACCCCTTTCTCTTCCTCTCTGGTACCTCTGCTCTTGTGATGAGAAGAATTACTCAAACCAGAGTCCTTACCACATTGAGACTGTTATTAACAAGACATTCTCCGTGGGAGCTTTGGACTTTGGACTTGACAAATTTGCCCAGATCACTGTTTACAATTGTAGAGCACAGTGCAAGCCACACATGCCTGAATGTCTTCTGAAGAGCAAGGATCATTATAATTTGTGTGCTAAGAAATTAATTTTGCGGCTGGCCTGGGTTTTGCCTTTGGATTTCAGTGAACAGTTCCTGGCTGCTTTCTTGTGTTTGTGTATTTAGCAGACTCGTGAAGTGCCTAAAACTCTGTAGAGGAGGTTTTTTTTTTGCTTGTTTTTTCCCTTTTGCTCCCCTGTGATACAGATCTGAAGCTGCTGGGTTGGAAAGCCTCAGTGTTGCAGAGCAGTGTAAATACACAGGAAGCTGTGATGCTGTTAAATCTATTACAACAAATTAGTCTTGTAATGTCTGCATGGAAGAGCTGAAGTTCAGAGTGCTGCTTTACATTGACTCGCAAACTTTCTGAAAGCCACAAGAGTCTTAGATTTTTTGATTATTTGCTTCCAGCCTTAAAGACTAGCTTTAAAAGGAATAGCAAACATAAAATCTAACCACTTTAGGACATCTCCAGTTGGATACATAAGCTCTGAGAAGACCAGCCTCCTCTGAAAATTCTGGCTGACAATGCAGGTTTTGTTTCTTTTTTTTAATGTTCTTGGGGTTTGGATTTTTGTCTGCATACTCCAGAGTTGGCAAGGTTGTGACCATAGGATTTGCAGCAGCCTGAAAGGGCCCTGTGAGGGAGTCAGGGATGCATTGGAGATTGGACACCCTTGCTCTTCCATTCCATGTCTGTCCCCAGCACCAGGGTTTTGGTGGAGCACTTCATCTGGTGAAAGAAACCTGGGTTTAATTTCTTGTTGCTGTGGTGCAAGTCAAGGGATGTGTAACTGAATGCAAAGACCTGAGGGTGTTTGGGTCAGGGCAGATGAGAAACCAGCAGCCCAGGAGACTGATCTGTCTGAGAGGTGGGGGAGTGCAAGTGCGTGTGGGGAATGGTGGTGGGGAGGGACAGGCACAACACATGGTGTGGGGTCTTGCAGCCTGTCACATTTCTAGACGTGGTCTTCCAGCGGGAAGGAAGGGGTTTACAGTCCCTGTGTGCTGCTGGCCTGGCTGGAGCAGGTGATTGCTGCCTGTGAGAGCATGACCCAGTGGTCTTTAGTACCAGATAAGAGGGGTTTTTTGCTCCTAAGTGGAATTTGTCAGGTTCTATGATAAACTTCTGGCTTGGCTGCTCCCACCTACCTGTTCAGAGCTTTCCATTTATGTATTTAGCTTCAAAAGACATCAAAGAATTATTTGGGTTGAGCCTCAGAGATCTAAAACTTATAATGGGCTGGTAGGACAAGATTTGATTTTTGGAATTTCAGAGTGACTTCCCTTACTTTCCCTGAAGTCTAAGGGCAGAAATGTGCTATATCTTAAAAGCCTGTGCATGGATGAGAAAGGTACAATCTGTTTGCGAAACCAAAGAGCAGGTGATCTGATGACAGAAATACCAGTAAGGGAGACCCTGGGAGGTAAGCATAGTGATTCAACAGTTTCCCAGCACAGATATTTACGTGAAATCTGAGTTTCTTTTTTAGGGGAGAGGAGAGGAAGAAGGGAAGATCTTTGAAGATGTTTTGGTGGTGATGGTGCAAGTCATGATTGAGTAGAATTAATTCAGTTGTGGGCATGCTTACATTTTTGCCTCTTCTGTGCCTCAAAATTGGGCAGAAAGCTGTAATCTTTGTCTTTTCCAAACCAAATTCTGCTTTCCAGGCACAGTGTGAGTGTGGGAACTCTAATGCTGAATGGGTAGGAGCTTCCTGCTGAAGTGGCTGCAAGAGACTGAGGGTGGCAATGCTTGTGTGACTCCAGGGTTAGACTGTCTAATTTAACAGCCTGTAATTAATCATATTACCCACTTTCCTTTTTGAGTATCTTCTCTTCTAAAGAGAGGGACAGTAAACTTCATATTGCTTGGTGACTGTAAATATCTCCTTGTGTTTGGGTGTGTGATGTGGTAACCAGTTAACAGCTGGGTTATTTTAAAATTACCTACAGTGCCTGAAAGATGAAATAAAGCCTGGGTGACCTTCTCAGGTGTTACCTGGTGGTTGTTACCAAATACTTTGCAGCTTTGTCTTCCTCTTTGGGGCTGTTTCCTGTTTGAACGTGGTGGGGTTACAGGAAGAGGCTTAGGTACTTTTTTGTCCGTTTATAGATCTCGAAGAGTGGGAACTTCGGGTTCTTTTGGGAACTGCAAGAGCACAGGAGGGAGGCAGAGCATTCCTTGTGCGGTATATGGAAAGCAGTTTTGAAGCTTCGAGCTACATTTCCAGATACTCAAGTTGTAATTGCCTTAAAGTATTAAGAAAAAAAAGGGAAACTGCTTTTATGGTGAGAGGTGATTGAAATGAAACGAGCATGTTCGGGGTCTGTACCTTATGACAGAAAACCTTGAGAAATTTGATCTTCTCCAATATAATCCTTTTTTCTAGTTATTTAGAAAACTGAAGATGCACATAGTGTGTGTTAATTTTTATACAGCAAGACATGTTGGATAAAGTGAGTTGTAGCTTATGTTTTTTTCTTTTTGGCTTTTCTCAGTTTCTTGCTACAGACCATCTATTTCCTTAATGATGCTTAGACTCATCTAGATCTTGCTGCTCCATCCGTCTTCCCTGAGGCCATTATCAAATCATCCATGTTCTCATGACTAAGGATAAACAAATGTGCAGATGCATGTGAGGCACAAAAAGAATGAAAAAACTCCAAATCCTCCAAACACTGCAGTGCATATGTGTTTTTTCCCAGGAGAGATTTGATAGACTGAGCCTAAGATGACATCTATTAATTATGTCTCTTTGCATCCTTTTAGAAGATGCTGAAACACTGCAGAGCAAAGGACCTGAATTCATTCTATTTGTTTAAATATACTTGTACCTTTTACATTTTACTTTCTTTATGGTCAGTGGACTTGAGATTGTTCTATAACTGCTTGATCTTTTTTCCTGCCTGAGGCAAACATTTAAAATGTACTAACAATGCATGAAACCCTTTTTGAAACTCTCGCATTTTTTTCTTATTTAGAACTACTCATACACCAAAAAATACCAGTATGTTGTAAGAGAGCTTTCCTTTTAGTACATTGATCTCTGCAGTTGTGAAACCCCTTACAGGATAATAATCTAAAATTTCTGTGACAAAGATTTGGCTTCTTAATGCCAAAGCATTTCCTGGATTTGGTTTTTACCTAGTATTTGTCAAGACAGTGGCATTTTTGATTTCAAAACAGCTCAGTTCTCAGCTGGCAGAAGTCTGAAACTGTGTTTTTGATTCCAGACAAGAAGCTGGAAAGCTAGCAATGCATTCTTCCTTCTGTGACAGGCTTCCTATAGAAAGCTGCTGAACTGCTCAGCTCTTCTGCACTTCACTGTGTGCTTTAGGAATTTGAAATGTTAATGCACTGGAAATTATTACTTTGGTAATTTAACTAAATTTGGAGATCATTGCATGAATGTGATCTCATGCAGAGTTGATATCTTTCTTATATAAATATATAATTTATATAAATTACGTACATTTAATGCCGTATATTTACAGGTAAATATCTTAGCAATAAATGCTGCTATACAGAAGAGAAGGTTTTTCAATCTTTAAAATTCAAAATGATTCTTTTAAGAGCAGCTTACCTTTTGCTCTTGATATGTTTAATGTTTTGGCTTTCAGAATTCAGAATAGGTTAGTTGCGATTCTTTTTCTCAGCCATTATTGGGGGATGTGATAAATATTTCAGAGCTGGGAGGTGATGTGTAAGAACTGGAAAATAAGGAAGGGTTGTTCAAAGAAGCAGCAGGAGCCAAGCAGAGTAAAGGGAACCATAAAACATCCAACAAATACTGATCTAGTAATATTAACGAACTATATGTCGTATGTCAGCAGCATGACTTCTTTTTAAATGGGATTTAAAGTGGTTGCAGGACCTTGAAATTACCAGATTTAGAGTTGTTTTTCCTAACTATGTGCTGGAGGCCATGTTTACAGGAGGAGGTAGAGCTCCTGAGCTGTGCAGCAGCAGATGTAAAAGAGGGGAGCAGCAGTTATCACAGCCCTTATTACCTTGTTGGGGTTTGGAGTACATTTTTTGTGCCACTGGAGGGGGGCTTCTGGTTTAGCTTCCTCCAGAAGCAACCTGGTTTACATGCACTGTGGTTCTCCCGGGAGCCAGGGTGAGCTGATAGTCCAGGCCAACCTGCTGGTGCAGAGGTGGTGTCTGTTGGAAGGTATCTCCTGGGATGGACACATCTGCAGGGAAAGTTCAGCTCTTCTGTCTCTCTTGAGTGCATTTGAAACCTAATCCTAAACTGATTGGGATGATTTGGCATTTAGAGTTTACATGCAGTGAAGCTCAACTGCTTAAAGATTGGTAAAAAGTTGCTTCTTTTGCTGTGGGGTCCTGTAATATGACTCTTGTTCTCACTTGTTTTGATGAAAGATTTCTTGCACACTAAATTTTCTGAAGTTTAGAGCAGACCCAAATTTACTTTAAAAAGCTTCTTCCCCTTCTCAGAAAGGTAAGAGGTCTCACTTCATTTATTTACTCTGAACTTGGTTTGTGGAGGGATTGTCTCTTTTCTGGCATCTTTGTTTGGCCTGGATATTCCTCAGGGCACATGGATGAATCATTTATCACCTGCACAGGGTGAGACACTTCAGTTTTTTAATGAGCAGTACTGTGGCAGTACTTGAGCTGTGTTTTTTTCCTTGGGAATTGCTGCTGCATATAAGATCAACCAAGTAGGATGTAGCTGTACAAAAACAATTCACCCCTTGCCTTGCTGGGTACTGGAGGATGTCTCTGGGGTCACAGTGCAATGTGCCATGTGCATGCTGTTCATTTAGGATGTAACCTTATAGAGGACCATTCCTCCATGTCCCCTCACTTGGGGTCTCTGTCCCTTTTGGCGCCTGGAGTCAATTCTTTAGTATTCCTATATCTCCTACAAGCAGGATGTGTTGCCTTATAGTAAATAGATACCTGGAGCTTTAGATGTGTTTTATAATTCGTGTATCTTGCTTATTGTGTCATAATCATTTGGACTTTCTTGCCCATCTGATAAATGAGCTGTAGAATTGTATAATTGTTGGCTTACACCATAATTTGTGTTCTATTTGTGCCTTGGACCAAAGGGCAAGGCAAAAGCAGAGAGTGTCATCAATGGTTTAAAATTATTGGACTTAAGTCAAACCCCCCAAAAGTTAATGCTCAGAATACTGGAATAGGAATGTGTTTGAGGATTTCAAATGCATAGGCTTGCAGCATGGCTAATTACCTTAAATTTCCTTTAAAATACCTTAAAATTCAGTTAACTATTACATGCAAATTACTGGATGTTTTTGTGCTATGTGCAGGTTTTTGTAGCACGAAAGAGATTGATTGCCCCAGTGGATTAATGCCTCTCACTTCTGCAAGTCTTAGTTCAGGTCAAAAGTGAAATAAGCCATACATGTTCAGAGCAGACATGTGCATACATCACAAATGCTGCACAGACTGGCCTGGTCCAAGAGTTAAGAGCTCCTTTTTTCTGTAGGAAGGATTCATGCTAAAATCCAAGTGTTTCATAAGCAATACAGATTTAGCCTCAATTGTTACAGTTTTAAAATTATTATTTGGATTAATCCCCAAATCACTTTTACTGGAAAATTTCGGTCAAACTTTTTCCTTTTAAAAAAAGAAAAATATAAATGGGTGTTATAATTTTGAAGTCCTATAGCCACAGGATTTGAAGGACTTGCATTGTCTGGCATTTTTCCAGCTAGTCCAGCTGTCTGCAGAGGAACTGAGCAGGCTGGCAAAGTGTGGTGTGAGCTCCTTTGTTAAATGCATCAGAGAGGGAGAAACAGGCAGTAGCTGTGGTGAGGGCTTTATTGTATGAGAACTTTCTGTCTTTTCATCTGGATCTCCTAAAATTCTCTGTTCTTCCAAGGCTTCCCTTTTTTTGTACCCGGTTTCCTGTGGATGTTCAGACATGGCAAGCCTGGAGTTACTGCTGTGCTGTCTTCTCAGGAGCTGCTGGGAGAGCAGAGCAGCATGAGATTCTGTTTCATTTTTCTCTGGTGTCTGTGCTGCCCTGAGATGTCCTGCAAAAATACGTGGCACAGCTTTGTCCTGAGGGTCTCCAGCTACAGGAATGGCCTCTGAGCATCCTCCTGGAAGGCAGGAGCACCTTTCTCATCTTTCGGTCATAATATGTGAGGGATAGGATTTCTGAGACTTGTTAAGACCACTGGTGAATGTGGGACTGGGGCTCTCAGGTGCTCGTTTGACATGGCTTACTTGGAAGTAGGGATGAACAAATACAAAGATTAAAGCAAGCAGTGAGCTGCAGGTGTGGACACTTCAGCAAACACAGCCTAGAAAAATCAATTTTTCACAAATGAAAGAGGAGGGAAAAAATCAATAGGGAAAGGACTGTTATTTTCAATTTAAAGCTAGAGGATTTAGGTTTTGATCTCAGAGTTTATGCATTCCTGTTCTCATTCACATGTTGCATGGCTCTGTTATTGGGAGAACTGTAGACTATGTTGTATAGAGATCATTAAATATAAATGGTTGAAAGAATGTGAAATGCTCCCCATCCTTATTTATTTATTTACTTGTCTGCTTGCAGACACTTCTCCCACTGTAGTTAACTCTTGTGGATGCTACATCCCTCTGTGAGTATTGGAGAGCATTGAGATTTCTGTGCTGTGAAGTCCACCAGCCTTTTCCTCCTGCATGTTTTGACAATATTTAAAGCACACAAATCAGACTGTAGTTATTGATCTGTGTTTGTTTCTTTTCAACAGACTGTGATTCCATCTGTCTACCTGATGGTGTGTGAGTGCCCCACAAAAACATAACCAATATTTTAAGTAGAAATACAGAACTTGACTTTGCAGTACAAACTGCATGAGGTCTGGTAAATACAGAATGAGTGGACAGAACAAGGTGGAGTGCAGAGGACCCTCTTGTCTCATCTTGATTCAGCCTGCTGTAATGGCAGGGCAGAGTGCCAGTTTTTGATGTTAAAAACAGAAGCAAATCAGTATTTTTGGCTGATTCCTAATTTCTAGATTCCACATTGCCAAATGTATGTCCATGATTGGTAACTGTGTGAGAGCTGTGTTACCTTGTAAATCCCCTTGTCTGGGAAGTAGTAGGCAAAAGCATGAAATCATTCTTCTGACTCCTTTACTAAAGCTCTGCCTGCTTGGAAGCAGGTGCTTGCCAGGTTTTGGCTGCACTGACAACTCAGGAAAGCATGCAGAAGCAATCATTAGGAAGGTGGTGCCAAATTCATGAGTGATCTGCAAAACTACACATCTGTCACTGTCTTTAATCTATGGTAGCTACTTTTTCTAGAATATATTTTTTAACTTAATTGGGATTATTTCTCTGCTCTGTGTAACTCTAGCTATGCCAGTGTAAAAGTCTTTTGGGAGAAGCACCCTCACCCACTCCAGGCTTAGAGGTTCTGTAAAGGTGGGTGGAAGAAATGTCTGTCCTGGCCTGTGTCAGCTAATTTCTTTGCTAAAGCAGTTTACTGCTTGAGTGCAAGAATATCAAGAACAGTTTTGCTGAGGACTGTAAGTGCATGTATATGTATGTATTTGTATGTACTCATTCATGAAGATGTGTAGGTGGGTATGAAATACATCAGTAAGGGAAGGTGACCTAGGCTTATTTCATTTAACACTTGGTGGGGGTACTGTGCTCAGGTAAATGTATAGCCAGCACAATGCTGTGGGCAAGGGAGAGCTAAAAAGCCGTTCTAGATCTTGTGTGGACTGTGACAACCTGCAGAGATGCCTGTTCCAGTGTAAATTGCCTGTAGTGAGAGTCTAGGACACCTTGGGTCCCCATCTGATTCGTTGAGTAGATGCCTGACGTTGGGGGAAAAGAGACACAGACTATGATGGCAAAAGTAATGTAAAAGGTAGGAATTTTCAAATGGAATGAGGCAACTAAATGTGTCTCTGGCTTGCAATGGGATGTGTCTGAATGGCTGAGATGCTCCTGAAGATGCCCTTTAGGCTAATGTGGAAGGACTTTCAAACTAAACTATAAGAAGCATACAAATGACAAACTAACTGCCATGTGAGACTATGTTCCCATATTCTAGGAGCTCCATGGATACCTGATACCCCAGCCTCACCTCATCACAAGTTGCTGCATACTCAAGTGTTTAGGGTATTTGAGTGTGTTAGTGTTCCCTAACAGGAAATACTGGGTCTGAAGAGAGGGTACACTCTGGCTGAGACAGATGTGCCCAAGCCCTCTGCCACATTGTGTCACTGTGTGGAGAGTGGTGGGAAACCACAGCTCAGTCCTGTGTTGCTCTCCCTCCCTTCCTCAGCAGTTTCTTGAGGCTGTGCAGCGTTTTGTCCCTGCAACTTCTGATGTGAAGTGAACCTGGTGCATCTAATGAGGGAGAGTTGTTGAAGGAAGAATCCTTGCCAAGTGTTCAGGAAAGATGGTGTTACCATTCTGAATCTTTTTTTGGCTGGAACTGAATGAAGATATTAGAGGCAAACAGGGATGAAGAAAAGAGAATAATTTATGTTGGAAAAGATCTTTAAGATCGTTGAGTCAAACTTTTACTCCTCATGAATACTCAGACTAACATTTTTAGGGAATTCTTATAATTATTATGTGTATGCATCTGGTGGGAAAACAGCCAAAGAAGCTGGAAGAAAACAAGATGTTTACTAACCAGAGAGCAGAAAATACAGAAGTGTGCTGGACCCAGAGTGCTGCTCCACAGGTGAGGGTAATGGTGGAGGGAGTAAAACCAGCTCAAGGCTTTAAAAGCAATCATCAGCTTTAGTTTGCTGCTGTCCGGTAGGGGTTGGAAAAAGCAGGAACTTTTCTAGGATAGTGCAGATCTGTTTTGCTGTGGGGTTTTATCCCTTCCACTGAGGTTGCTGTAGTAGCCAGCGATGGGAAGTACTTTAAGGAACTGTTCTTCAAGTAAAGCAGCAACCTGTATGGAGAGAGGACTCCCATGCTCCTGCAGAGCTGGAGCATGAGTATAGTAGATGTTATTTTCTCTTTGTGTCTTGCTACTGGTTTGCTAAAACTCAGAATAGCCAGAAATACTGGTATAATGAAAGTATTTCTGCCTTTCCATCACCATTTTAATATGCTTGTAAATACAGGACATTGTCAGATATGTATATTGTAGAGCACAAACATTACAGCTGTGTAACTTGATATTCTGCAATTTTCTGAATTTTTTGATGTCTAATTTCTTTGAATGCATTTGTTATCTCTGTGTCTGGCTCATCTTCATACTAGTGTCTTATATTTGTCTGACAGTTCCTTTTTATGGTTCACTCGCTCACCTTTTTGTGTCTCATTTCATTTTAGTCTCTTGCTCATGAGTATGCATATGCAAGATGCTCTTGCTGTTTAAAAACTTGTAAAATCAATAGATACAGCTTGTCTCAATGACTTCATTTTACTTCCTGATAGTGGCTAACTCACTCAATTTTCTGATCCAACAATTTCTATATAAGCAGAAGCAGGAAAAAAAAAACCCTCCACTACACTTAATAAAACAACAGCAGTTGAAAGGACTTGTTTTCATGAGAGGAGTATTCTGAAGATTCTTAATGTACTTTATAATTTTCCTTACTGAAAGAGCAATTGAAGTGTACACCATTTCTTTTATATTTTATCTCTCCATCTTGTAGCCTGTTTTTCTTCCTTTTGCCCATCATGTTTTACATTGTATATTCTGTTCTTGTCCTCATGTTTATCCATCTAGTGCTCTTTTCCCTTCCTTAGTCCATCATTTTTCTTTTTAGAGAGGAGGTTATACTGCTGCTGTTCTTCCTGTCCCTAAAGGTAACTGCTCCTGCTTGCCATCTCCCTCTCTTTGTTTTCCTCTGTTAGTGAAAGACTTGGAGGACACTCCTCTGCTCTTGTGCAGCTGCGTTCTTTGTTGCATGGCTGATGTGCTTGGTCTGTTCATCTTGTTCCTGCAGGGTAAAAGTTTGTGAGTGCCTAAATTCGATTGAAAAATTAGCGTATGCTTATGTACTGATGAAACTACTGCACCAGTGGCTGTTCTAGGAGCTTCAGAGAAGAATCTGTTCTAATAACAGAGCAAGGCAACTTGATGTTCACCAGGGAGGGTCATCCAAGGTATGCATGAGGCTGGACCTCAGTGAAGGATTTAGCAATTTTTTCCAGCAATATCCAAATGAATGAAACAGGATTGGGAAGGTGGCTCTGCTTTTGCTGCACACCTGGTTGTGCTGTCCCATGCTTCTCAGTGCCTTCTGGAAGAGTGACTCTGTTTTTCCTGGCTTGGAGAAGCTGGGCATGGATTTTGACCCTCCTGACCCAAGAGGAGCAGCTTAGCCTGCTCTGCAGCTTCTGATGGGTGTATAGAGTGATGCTGACCCCCTGTTACTGCTGCCCTGTCTTAGCCTAGAAGAATGGAACATTGTCAGCTCTTCTCAAGTGAATAATATTTGTTCTTTGGTTGTGGGAACCACAGAACTGGTACCTTGTGCAGAGGATTTGGGTTGAAGATCAGCCTCTTTTTGGTACATTAGAAGTTTGCTAATTCTGGTCAGCTCTTAAAAGTGTGGGTGAAGGTTTTGATCCTGCTGTGAAGTGCCTTTCTCTTACTATGCACAAAATCCTCATCCTGGGCTTTGGGTGCCAGGGCCTGAGGACTGGGTGCCTGTGAGCTTGGAGCTGCAGTGGGGCATTGTGGACGCTGCTGTGTACTCAATCTGATCTTTAGGTCTGTTTGTGGGTGCCAAATAATTCCACAAAATAAGGAAGTTCCTTTAGCCTTGCCTTCTAAGCATCATAGTTTATGGGATCTTTTTGTTTGTGGTTCGGATACTAGAAGGTAGTTGGGGTTATGAATAGGTAGCTAGTGGTGAAAAATCATTGGGACAAAGTCAAAATGAAGCAGTTTGATCTGCAGTTTGAAGAATACTTCATTGCGAGAAATCATATAAAAGAAAGGAAAAAGCTTTTAAAGTGAAGGCTGAGATAAGCACTATCAGTGAAAGTACTTTATAAATGTTGCAGCTTGCAGTCATAAAGATAGGACCTGTATGGAAGCAATTGTAGATAATGGCTTACCTTGAACTGTCCATTTCTTTTTACATTGTTACCATAAAAGTTTTTGGTAATTTTAAGTAGCTGAAACCCCCTCTTTCTTTTACCATCTCAAGTTAAATATGTCTGCTGGAATTGTTGGAAATGTTCTCAGGGACTGATAATTCTCAGCTGTAAAAACGTGTTCTTTAGCATAGGATAACTTAACAGAAATGTTCACGTCAGGTATAAATTGCAGTCTGCCTGTAGAAAACAACAGGACTGGGGAAGATCCATTGTACTGTACTGCAAGGGAGTCCTCTATGTAATTGAAATGATGTATTGTCCAGAAAAGGAAGCTAGTGGTCTGGACGTGAGTGTAGTTAAGGTGTTGCTCAATAGTACAGGTAGCTTTGAATTACCTTGAAGGGATCAGCTTCCTTAAAGAAAAAGGAAATTAAAATCTCTGTAGAGACTATGCCAAGCTATTTCTAGATGTATGTAGTAGTATGTGCTCTCCATTGGCTTAGCAGGTGGGTCCAGAATACTGGTTCTCTTTTGCTGGCAAATCTTGGAGGTTTAATTCTAATTTTATTTTGTTTTCCTCAGCAAATAAAATGTAACTGAAATATAACTTCTGTGCTGCCTGCTGTCAGAGGCCACGCATGTATAGATTGGAACGTTCACTTGTATGGAAGCCAGGTGAAAGTCATCACAGCATATTCCACCTGGTCTCTGATTGTCTGGTCTTTGTTAAAGTGCCTGTTGGCATTATATGTGACAGATAAATAGCACTCGTGGGTTAATTCAGATTGCTTCTGAGTATATCTGTAAAGTAAAGAGAGTGTTTTAAGAAATAAAAATACTTCTGTGGCCCCTTCATATCCTCTTTTTTTAAGAGTTCTTTTTATGTTTCACTTACTGTTTTGGGAGTACAGTTACATTAAAGATTGAACCCAGTGAAGTTTAATGAGAAAATGTATAGATATCTCTGTCAACAGTAGACGAGTCCTGAGACAATTTCAGAATTACAGGAAAAATGAAATGGTTGCAGAGCCAGAGGACATCATTCTGCCAGCTCTTGCTGCTGAATTCTTGACATCTCTATCTTGATACACCAATCTAAAGTGCTGTCTTACATAATTTAAAAAATTCATTCCACTAATGAAGAATGGGAGAAGTTCTGGGAAGTTTTTCAGTTCTGGAGTAGAAGCAGCTTGCATGTTCTCAGATTTGTCCGCCAGTTACGGGTTTGATGAGACTCTAAGCAAACCCTGCACCTTGCTGTGCTGGAAGCAGTGGTCTCCATCTGCGCTTCTCCTGCTATTCATCTTCCCTTCTCTGTGTTAGTTCCAGCAGTGATTTGGCCTCTGGGCAAGCAGAGTTCACTAATCTGGCTGAAAACCAATTATTTTTAAAAGTCAATTGTAGATTTGCCCGTTTGGTGACCTTAGTTCTCCAAAGCATTCAGTTCAACATCAGAGGTGGAGAACTCTTGTGAGCCAAGAGTCAGTGATGTCAGCTGAGAGTGGGGGCAAGGGTGGGAAAGAAGGAGCTAGTGGCAGCATTGCTTTTAGATGTGTCCCTCTGTTTTGATGAATTGTGCCCTCACCAAGAACATGACTGTCTTCTGGTAGAGTTGCTGCTCTGTTTTACAGCTGAGGAAGCTGTGGCTGGGGTTGACAAAGGTGATAGAGGATGAAAAACATTGCTGGAGTTGGGGACTACCTTGTGCTCTGTCTGCCACCTCACACAATGGAGGCAATGTTTTGATGTGTGGATGAAGGAAACACTAGGCCTGTAGCATTACTGATACATTATCTTGAAGGATTAGTTACAAATTTCTGATACTAAAAATTGGAACTGACCAATGTGGGGTTTTTTCCCCTGCCTTGGTTTATATTTATGCAGTTGTAATAATTGTCATAAATGGTTTTTTTTCTCTGATTTTCAGTGAGAGCTAGTATATAAAACTGTGTTTGCCGTACTTCACTAAATGCTTTTATTACTCACCAATATAATAATTAATTTAAATCACCTGTGTTTTCCTCTTCAAAATCCATGAGGGTGAAACTGGCTTTGTGTTTCATGGATAGTAGTAGGACAGTAAATGTGTCAATTAACAGGTTTTTAAAAGGTCTTAGGCAACATGTATGTATCCTCCTGCCTTCCATCCGTCCCCTGGAGAATGTGGGTTAAAAGTTAAAACAGCTAAGACTTGTGACTATATTTTGAGAAAGAAGATTCTTTGCTTTTGTGGTTGGCTTGTGTTTTTTTCTTTCTTGGTGGTATAGGGTTTTTGGGTTGTTTTTCCTCTTTTGTCTCCAGAGCTGTATATTTTTGTTAGCATATGATTTGTTCATGTAAAAAATGTGGTGTTTCTCTTTGAAATTACTGTTGCAATGCACAGATGGTAATGGGACAGAGAGTTGGCTATTTAGTGTGAGCTCTGGGGTTTGTTGGTTTGTTTTTCTAAATTTTTTTTATTTTGCACTGAGTATTGCTGCCAGTTTCTTGGTTGCTGCTTGCAGAAATGCTGACTGCTGATTATCCCTGGTGTGATGCTGCACAGATATGAAGGTATGATTGCTTGCCCTTGGGCACCTGATGGTGTAGTCTGTGGAGAGCCGTGCTGGTGAGCATTCGTTGCTGGGGGCAGTGGCTGCTCTGGAGAGAATCCCAAAGGTGCTGTGTCTGTAGTGAGTTGGACCAAGGCAGAGCTACTTTGCTCTCTTTGAGATATTTCCCAAGGATAGGTTTGTCCCGGGACCCGAAACCAAACATGACCTTCATGATTTACGGTTGAAATGCAAGCAGAATTTTCCACAGTCTGCTTTGTGTTCCTTCTTGCTGTTTCTATATGGAATCAGTTATACCACTGGAAAAAAATTTAAAAATTACTGATGTTGCTGAAAACCACACTTTCAATGTGGAGTTATTAAGTATTTTGGAATTGACATACGATCTGGACACAGTTGTCTTTCTAGAAGGGAGAAAGAATACCATCTGAGGCTGTACCACTTTTGAAGTGAAAAGGGAACTGAACTTGTTCTCTCAGTGCTGTGTGGAGTCTAACTTTAGCATCAAAGTATAATAATAGTTGTGGATTCCATATGTAATTCTGCTGATGCAATCTGTGAAGTCCTGGGTGATTAATATCATGTATGTGTCCTGGTGCTTTGTTCACAGATGATGGGAAACTACAGAAATCTGTTGTTCCTTCTGTCCTGTAATCTGTATTCTTTGTACATAAAAATCTGAAACTTTAGATTTCCTTTTGGCATATATTTTATGTCTCAGATGGATTATATGTGCTTACATAAACGTATCATGTGTGCATAATAGAAAACAATCCAAACTGGTGGAATTATTATTTGGTTTTACATCTTGGAAGTTTACAAAGTCTTTGACAGAGCAGTTGATTTGAGCTACTGAAGTCCCTTAGATGTAGTCTAATAGTGTGTACTGTGGTGGCATGTGATTTAGCACTGAAGTAATGCAGGTCTTTATTTTCAGCTGAAAACATTCTGTCAGTTTTCTGCTGTCTGTATGAGCTGTGGCTATAGCTCCTGTTACACTAGTTGGCATCACGAATATAGGAAAACTGTGGCACAGGAACCGATTTAAAACACAGTTTGTATTATGAGAAAGCTGAAATGTCAGTGAGATAAAGAAACAATAAACACTGAGAATTAACTATGTGATTTGTATTTCGGTGGTATAGTACTTAAATATGAAGCTGCTGTGTTCTTTTACCTCTTCAGAACCATGAGTATTTGGAGGCTTCAAGATATGTTAGCAAATACATATAAATGGACAATAAATATTTTTACATACACACTTATCTGTGTATTTATGATTAGGTGTTCTGAAGAAAAATTGCATTTTTTTAGCAGTTTAGAGGGAAAACATGTAGGGGGATAGAATGTAAGTAAATAAAGGAAGTATAGAATGTAATCTTACCCCTAAAGAGTTGCAGCTGAGCTAATAACTAAGGATTAGGAGCAGGCCTGATGTTAACAGGCTACACCTGTAGCCAGTCAGAAGAGTGCTATGAAAGGGTGGATTGGTTGGCTGTGGGGGACCTGGAGTCAGTTGGTTACTGTGAGGACAAGGAAGAGTCAGTGCCTAGAGGAGATGCCTACGAGAAACAGCAAGGAGGTACCAAACTCTAGCAGTATGGAACCCTTGTAAAGTAATGACAATAGAACTCTTGCACTGTAATGACCACAAAAGCAGAAATTGGAGGGTTTTTTTCATTCCAAATGTACGAATGCTAAAACTTGTGTGAAGCTGCCCTGAACTTTGGGTCTTAAAAATTTGTGTCGCTGGGATGGAATTTTTTATACTCTCAAGAACTGTATTGTCAAAGTCTTAATGCTTGGAGAAACCTAATATACATGGTGGGGGGAAAAAAAACCTCTGAATGACAGACTGACATAGGTTGCAAGGTGTGTCTGTAGACCATTCACTTGGTCTAGTCTCTGCACAAAGCAGAGCCAAGTTCATTGAGGTTGCTCCACTCCTTGGGTAGCCAAGTGTTGAGTATCTCCACGGATGAAGATTCAGTGACCTTTTAGTCAATCTGTTGTGTTTTTGATAACCCTTATCATAAAAAATTCATTTTCTAATTTCCTTAATTGAAATTCCACTTGCTGCAATTGTGGCCTTTGCCTTGGGTTGTGTTCCTGCCTGCTTCAGAGAGGAGTTGGACTCCTCTGTTGCCTCTGCAGTGTATTAAGTAATTGTAGAGACTGCTGAGTTCCCCACCAGTTGTTCTTCTTCCTGAGGCTCAACAGCTCCAACTCTTACAGCTCTCTTTCTGGCCCGTAAGTACCGCCGTCTGTTTCAGGTTGGTCCCTGTCCTGGATGCTGTTGTGTTCATGTTGGTCTTCTACTGGGAAGCTCAGCACTGGACTCAGGACTTCAACTGCCTCACCAGAGCAGAGGAGAAGGATCATCTCCCTCAATTTGCTGATGATGCTCTTCCTAATGTATTCCATGAGGCTGTTGACCACCTTTTCCAAGAAGGCCCATTTCACCCATGGTGAAGTTTTCATCCACTAGACCCAAAAACTTTGGAAGTTTTCATCCAAATGACCCTTTGGCTCCTTTTCTGCCAAATTGTTTGTTGGCCCCCAGCATATACTGGTGCTTGGAGTTATTCTTCCCGAGGTGCAGGATCTGCCATTTGCCTTTGCTGAATTTCACAATATTCCTGACAAAACATTCCTCTAACTTGCTGAGATCACTTTGAATGGCAGTGCTGCCCTTGAGTGTGTTCTGCCTCCCCAAATTTTGTCACCTACAAACCTGCTGAAACTTCGTCCTGTCATACCAGTTCTAATGAAGCTGTTGTACAGTTGGCACCTAGAAATTGGCTGCTAGTGGAACTTGGAGTAGCTGGTGAATACATCATGAGGCCAAGTGATCTAGCTGTGCTGTGCAGTCCAGTAATTGGAGACGAAAGGCAATTTATCTGCTGTACGTGAGAAATCATAGTGGGTTTTTTCCTTTGCTCTAGATAGCAATTTTAACCCTTCCTCTTCTAGACTGCTTATCTATTATCTCATTTTTCTGGTTTTACATGAAAATTTCTGTCTTGGCCATGCTTCTCCCTTGCACCTCTCCCTGCACCCTGTTTGCAGCTTTGGAGGCAGGATTTCCTGTTGGCGTGTGAAACAAAACACTTAGGCTCAGGCTTGTTCACACAGGAAGGAATCGCTAAAAATGACAACTGGGGCACTGGAGTGTGAGCAAGAAAGCAAAAATTTACAGATACACCTGTTTCAAAGGCAGTAGGAGGGCAGTCACAAAAGAGCAGTCAGTTGCTGGACTCACCTGCTACTTTGCTGAAAAAACTCATAAAAAACCTCATAAAAATACTAGACTTCCACAGAGAAATTAACAAAGCAAAATAAATTTAAATTCTATTTTTCCCATTAGTTGTATTTTGCTTTTTGTTTTACACTCCAGGGTTTGAAGTTTCTTCTGTGCTGGCAGTAAGCTTGGTGGTCTTCCCTATGATGAATATGCCTATGCTTCCATTTCTGAGGAGTGGAGAAAGTGCAGATGAAGTAAACTGAGTTCCAGCAAACGTATTTGTTTTCCTTCTCTACTTCTCATCTGCTTTTGAGTAATTTTTTACCCCCTTCTTGGTATTTTCTTTCCATTCCTGTTAGTCTGGCCTTGTCTTTCACAAGTGTGTATTGATGCTTGTTACTGCTCTTAACAGCATTGTTGTCTCATGTGATTGTAACATATAAGAGAAGATAATTAAAAGTTACATAATTGGTCTGTACCAGTGAAAGCTTACAATAATGGATTTACTAATACCCTTTTCAATCAGTGCATCCCTATGCCACAGTATAGCTGTGAATCATTCTGATCATTACTTATCTAAATATCTGTATAGCCAAATCTATATTAACGTTGTGTGATCAAGTTATAGTAATATTAAATAAATTAGCTTGTCAGGTCTTGTTATGCAATATGAAAAAAATCCTGGTATTATTTGTGGTGACTCTCAGGCTGTGGCTTATTAGATATAACCAAATCCCAAGAGACCAGAGGTATTTAGAACTGTCTGTAGATACAACTTCTGCATGTGGTTACCTTGAGAGTGTTGAAATTTTCTTCTGTCTTTTTACTGTACTAAAAAGATTTTTATTGTAGTTGTGAAAACAGTGTTGAGCACATTTACTACTGTTCATTGCTAACATACAGAGTTGCGTGTAGATTTATGGTCACAAATTGATGTTTGTCTTTTTGTACCTTGAGATGCATTGAAGTTAAAACACAAACTGAAACATGGACCAAGTACTGACTCATATTTCATTAGGGATCACAACCGATTAGATCATCAGCTTCACAGACTTTGTAATGACCTAGATGTGCCAGTATTAGAGTGCAGTGGTATCTCGAAACTTCATCTAACTAGGGTTAGCAATAGCCTTGCCTCTCTGGGAAAATAAATTTAGCCAGGGGAACATAGACTTCTGCATGAAGGAACTGCGTTTTGTTTTTGGGGGGGGCTTGGATCACAAAGCTTGTATATTAAATCAGTTTTAAACAAGCTGGGGGAATGATTGGGATTGTGTATGCATATTTTTTTTTCTTTTCAGTTTAAAGGAGTACTCTATCTCATGCTGAGGAATGAAAACACATTGTTCTTACATTCCCTCTTGTTCAGGACAACTAAAACTTTATCACAGAAGTTCATATTGCTTTCTGTCTTCAAATAATTTTGCAGACATAATCTATGATAGTTGATTTGGAAAACATCCTTAAAAGACATAATTAGTCATATTTTGTGGGTGGGTTTGATCCTAATTTTGTGTTGAAAAATGTTTACTTCATAGATGTCTTTAGGAGCAATTGAAGTAAATATCAGAGCTCTGGCAAGCTCCCAGCTCCATATCCTGAGTATTGTTCAATTTATGGTCCTAGTGGTATGCTGAAGCAGATGTTCTGTCTTTAGAATGAATCAGGATGAAATCTTGGTGCTGCAGGCAGTTTTTCTTCACAGGTCCAGTCATTCTTTTCCTGAAGTTTATCTATAATAGATATAATTAAGATGGAATGATATTTTGAGGTAATCACAGTGGTGCGAATTGCTAGGGAGAGACTGGATGATCTTTTGAGGTTTCCTCTATCCTAGTTTTTACAATTTGTGTGAGTTTTCAATTGATGGCTCTTTAGGTGGCAACAGAGAGAATGGAATTGTGAAAGCAGCAGAGGGCCAGGTGATGAGAATCCTGATCTGGCATACTGCAACAAGAGTGGAGGAAAAAGTCAGATACTGTTTTAGCTATGCAACCCCTTCCTGTTCAGTTCTTTCAGTTTGGGAACAGCTTGGAAAATGCCATGGTCTTGTGGGGCCTTGCCTCCAGAGTGGTGACAGCTTCAGCTCAAGCTAGTGTGGACCAGCTGCTTGAAGTTTAATGTTCACTTACTATGGTGTAAATGCCCCTCACTTCTGTGGAAGGGGTGTTTGTCTTGGTCTAGCCTGGGAGATGGAAGGGGGGGAGATGACTTGGGCAGGAAGCTGAGTCCTGGAGCAGTTGAGTTCTAACTCAACACAGCTGCATCTTTTCCTTGTTGCCCTCCTCAAGAGAAGGCATGTTACCACTATCTACTAAGTCTTCTGTCTTGAGAATTTATTCTCCTTCTCAGTCCAGAGACAGTGACAGTCTGGGCATGCTGGGTGCAGGGTATGGAAAAGCTCGTAAGACAGAGCAGGTGCTGTGATTGCCCTTTCTGGAATGCTGGTCCTCAGGAAGCTTCTCAAGAGACTTCTGCATCCCTGAAACAGTGCAGAGATGTTTGTTTTGAGGGCATTTACAGGATAGAAGGAAGACATTTGTGATTGTCATCCCTGGATATTAATACAAATATGCATATTTAGATAATATACTCCTCCTGAACTCATTCAATAGCGTGTTACCTTGTGGGCTCTTTTCAAATGCAGATAAGAAAAACAGCAATAAAGAAAATGTGGCATTATTTCTTTCAGTACATGTTTGAAAGAGCTTATTTTTATTTGCTGACATACTGCAGGTTAAGATGTTTCCAGTTAAGCTTGTGGCTTTTAGGTGAATTTGCTTATTAGGAAGCCAGACCTCTCTGCTTTTCATTTTGAAATGGTGCTGGCTTGCTCTAATCCTTCTCCGCTTGTCACAGCCCTTTAAACTGCTGGCCCCAGTCCATGAGATTTTTTTTCCCATGAAAGAGGATGACTTAACCATATTTGATGCCCTTAAGATTAGGGGCTTGTCGAGATTTGTTGACTGCTTGACACTTGTATTTTAGTGTGCCTGCTCTGCACAGCAGGACGTGGAAGCAGAGGGGAGAGTGGGTCACCGGACTGATCTCATGTTCTTGTCACTTGGTCAGTTGATAAAGGAAAGAGAGATGAGAAAAGTGGGCTTTCTCCATGTATCAGGTTGGAAAAGCAAAATAATCTGACTAATGCATGAATGGGATTAAGACTAAAAGTGATGGAGCTGGTGAAAGTGACCCTTAAATGTAAGAAGCCCTATTAACCCTCCCAGCTGTAAGCCTTTGGTTTGGTACCATGGCCTGATGGGCCAAGGAGGAATAGTAAATCTGTGTGTGCTGAATATGGCCCTGTTGGAAGCAGTTTGAATTTTAACCCTTATGTGCATTCCCTGTGTGGATTTGTATAAATATCTGCATGCATTTTTAAATTATTTTTTCCTTTTTTTTTTTTAAGCTAAGCTATGAAGGGTCTAGTAGAGTGTAGAGCAGACATTGTTTTCACCTCCGTATTTTCTCCCGTATCAACTTCAGGGCTATAACACTGCTTTTTGTTCTGTTCTTTTTAAACTGTAAATGCACACTTAGGGGACTCTTATTTTCAGTGGTTTACTTTTTTATTATCTATAAAACTTGATCTGTGTAACAAAACATATAATTTTTATTTTTATTGACTTATATTACTTTTTCCCATATATATTGAAATTGGTTTGATTTCCTTTTCCTCGCCAAGAGGCTAATCTTTATTTTGTTTTTCTAATCTTTAATTCATTGTCTTATGAAAATCATCAAGATCATCAAGTTACAACCTGCTTCATATTATAAGTCTGAATTACAGTTAATTAAAAATAGATATTTGTAATGGGTATTTTAACAGAATCTTAATTGTGATAACGCTACAGGATGCAACTCAGTAGGGGTTATCATTAGGATGATGACACTTGCCACTTGTGGGAGCATAAGTTGTTTGCAGTATTCCTTATGTTTATTACAAAGACTGTTTCAGCTACCTCTGCTTTTAATAAATCTGTTTTCAGAATGTCTTTGTATTCCAACATGCAGTGAAATCTGCTGTTTGCTTCTGGACCACTGTCAGTATTTTGATTGTGTCTGGTGGTGTTATTAACTGAAGTTTGCTCCTGTGGTGATGCTCTCATAATTGCTTTGTCTTTGGTAACAAAACCTCTCCAGTAGGAGAGCGTTATGTGAGACAAGTTGTGTTTCATGGTGTCTTGGAGTAGGTAGTATTGCCTTCTCTTCTGCTAGCAGTGAATTCAGGATATTGAAAACCCAGAAGGTGAAGAGGAAATATTTGTACCTAATGAATAATCAGGAGCACAACTTAGAATAAGGAGAAATAATTAGCTTTTGTATTTAAAAAAGAAACCCAACCTTGAAATCTTTCATAGTAATGGATTAAACAGCAGGATAGAGTCAGGATTTTGCTTTCTAGTGGGAATAAAGCCACTTTCAGTGACACTGAGGGGGTTGTTGTTGGATTAGTGCCACTGGATGAGTGATCTGCCCAAGATTGGAGCTCAGGGAAGAGAGTGAAGGGAGAGCTATGGTAAGAGTAGTGATGAGGGTAGGTGGGACAAGTCACAGAGGAGTGTTGGGCTCACAAATTCTACATCACCTTTTTTAGACTATAATTTTAAACTCTTTTGAAGCCAGTGAATGTTAGGCAGTGGAACATGAGACTGCTCACTCCATGAGAACAGGGTGGTCTGGTTAGCAGGCTTGCACGGCTGAAGTGTGGGCTGTGAAGGTGCCTGTTATGGCACTGATGGTGGGGTGCGCAGGGGCAGCTGCATCTGAGCTGCAGAAGCTGCCAACTCACCGACCAGGAGCCTATCCTGGAAGCAAGGGAAGGTGGAAAGGGATGGCCAGTGGTTCAGAGGGGAGCATTTCCCTCCTGGGCAAGGACCCTGTGTCTCAAGGGTGGCTGAAGGGCTCTTGAACCTGAGAAAGACGGGAGCATCCTTAAGGCTTGAGATGGACAACTGAGATGTTTCTGTGTTAGAGTAACATGGAAAGAGGAAACTGTGTCACCAAAGAGGTTACTTAGTAGAAAAGGCATGGCAATCTCCACCATACTGACAATAGATGATGGGCAACTGTTTGAAATTGGTAAAATAGCAGAAGTTGTGTTGGCTATCTCTTACATAATCAAATTACAGAAATATTTTTCAATAGTTGATCTAATTTAGGAGTTTCCTCAAAATTGCAAAATACCAGATATATGTGTTTCTGGCAATAAGCTGAGGATGGGTTTAACCCCAATCCATCTTCAGCTAATGTGTCTCCTATTGCCAGCTGAACTGCTTTAAGCATTTGAAGTCATGTATCATGTCAGGTGTTACCTGCAAATCAAAAAAGTAATCAAAGGAAACTGGTAAAAAAACAAAAGCTTTGATTGTTAAGGAGTTGCTGAATTTAATCCTTGGGGAAGTGGTGAGTCAATTTGTTCGTGTAATCCATGGTGTTCTGAGTCACGATAGTTTGTGGAGGTTATGGATCATGTAGGTTAGGAAAGGACAGTTTTTTGGTTGTCTCAAATAGAAGGCATGTTTAATTCTAAACAGCATCTATATCATCACACTGTTTTTGTTACACCTGGAGTATTGAAGAGGAAGAAAAAATGTTTCTCCTCAGTGGTATTGCCTCTGGTTTTCATGTCTCTTGTGATTAATTATGTTTGTTAATTTATTTGTTGCATTCTCTTCCCTGAAAGATAATTAAATACAGGGAATCCACTTTCTACTATGGGAGTGAGAATATTGGGAGCATAAACTTGGAGGTGATTTGTTTCACTGACATAGAATATGGGATCAGCAGTCTGGCCAAGTTCATGAAAAACTTTGGTTTTACAATTGTATGTTTCCCCATAAAATACAGGATTTTTTCATTGCGGTGTTTTTGTCTCTCATTTACTAAATCAGGCAACATGACTTTCTTACCATTCTCATTTTCTAATTTTTGTAATAATTTTTATGGTGATGTCTGTACAACTGATGAGCTTTGGTATACAGGAAACTTAGCATGGCTGGTGTCACCAGTTCCTGCTTGACAGCAGTATTTAATCAGATTAAGTTACTTTTCTGTTTTTCCTTTTTTCCCGTTTAAGCTCTTGTAAAAATGGGATTCTTTTCCAAGTCCTTGTGGCTCCATTGAAATGTTCTCTTCTCAAGTATTAAAATTTAGAGTGTTTGATCAGGAAAACAAAGGAACCTAAGACTGATTTAAAAAACCAAAGCTATTAAAACTTACAGTGCCCTTCACTTTGCAGACAACATGTACTTAAAATGATTTTTGGTCAAAATCAGTTGCTGGACTGGCTGCAGTGCCAGTGACTCACGCCTTACATTGCTGTTTTCTGTCCTTAGCAGCAGAGCCATGAAGGACAGCTAGCACAGGTGTAGGTGTCTGTCCATCAGTAGGTGAGATGAACCTGCCACTTGCCAAGGACTTTATCTGCTAAAGTTGCTGTTGAGGTTATGGATTCTGGGCTGTGAATGTGAGCAATTGCCAAGCTATGATTAAGGGGGGGTTGTTTGCCTGTGCTGGTCTGCAGAATGAAATGTCACTGGCTTGCTGCATGCAGATGGTGAGTCCTGCAGGCTGCTGCAGTCATCTCGGTAGGAGACTGGAAAGTACAAATTACCTTTGGAAATCAGGCTACTTCTGGATTTTGGATTTAAGTATGTAGTCAGATTTGCAGATTAACGTCCCCCTGGAATACTGCATGAAATTATTTCCCAAACTTCCCCTTTTCCAAAGGAGAGAAGCAAATATATTTGTCTAAGCAAGGACAGGAAAATAATCAGAGCATCTGTGTGTCCTGTCAAAATTGAGGGCTGTTGGAACAAGGAGGAAAATGATGAGGCCTAGGGAGGCTGATGGAATATGACCAGATGTATATTGGGTGGATCTCCAGATACATGTACCATTTCCTAAGGTTAATGTGATGTTTTTTGCTGAGGTTTACCATGTATTGGGAAGGTTGAAAAGCTGAGGAGAGTCTACAGTGGAAATTCTCTAGGAACAGTACAAAGATAAATTTTATTCTCCTCATTCCTTCTGAAGGCATCAAGAGCACGAGTATGCTTCAGTGATTTCCTCTGGATTTCAAATTGCTACTAAAAGATTTGTAGCTGCTGAATCTGGTAGTGAAGCTATTTCAAGCTGGTCAGTGCCTGATGGGTATGTTGTACTGACAGATTTTGGGATTTCTCCCTTTTTGGAACCTTTTGCCTCCAATACGCTGAGAGCTGCTTATTAGTAATAATGCCAGTCTGCACTTTCAAGGAACGGCAGGCTAGGAGAGAAGACATTAAAAATTATTAATTGAAACACTTGTGGTCAATTGATCAATTTTAGAGAGTGTGCTTTCCTATTAAAATAGACACTCATCACCCACATTTGTAGGGTACCAGCCAAATAGGCTCCTTAAATTGATTAATAGCATCACTGGTGTCATGTAGTGCCCCTCATTTAGAGCCTGATTATGTAACTACACAGGCACATAGATAGATACAATGCTGTAGATACCATGCTGTTTTCTTGAAAAAAAAAACATTTTATTGATATATTTCTAATGGAAAGCAAAAGAAGGGGCTCAAGTTGTCAAAAATCCGGTGTTGGAATTTGTTGTGCAAAGGCAGGAATAGGACCTGAGTATTATGACCTACTATGTAGAGCAGGATGCATCCAACTTATAACTTTATTTCTTAGAAGCATAGCTGAGCCTGGAAGTTGGGTTTCTTCAGTGTGTATCACAAGTTGGAATAGCATTTGCTTGGTTTTCTTTGCTCTTTTTGCCCAGCTTTAGGGTAAATTGTGGAAGCCCGTCCTTAGATGCTGTGGCTGTAGTTAGAGAGGTCAAGACCACCTCATACCTATTGCCACCTCTGCTTTGGAGGATCAGAATAGATTTGTTAAGGCAGTTTGGGTTTTTGCTAACTTATCTTGCATTTATTGACACAGTGAGGTAGAAGTTGAATATGTGGGCACTTCTGAAATGGTGACCATCTCCAGCCTGGGGCTTGGTGGTGAAGGTGTTGACTCTTGCTGCCTGTGCAGGCCTCAGCAATATCCACACTGATTTTACTACCAACTTCTGGAGATGGGAAATTGTGGGAACACTTTTGTTCCCTCATTTAAAGGAATTTTAATGGGCACAACTTCTCTGTTTTTGCTTATTCTTTAAGTGTCTTTGCTGTGAAAATTGGCTCAGAGTGCTTGACACTGTGATGGAGAGCTGCACGGTATTTTGTCTGCAGTGGGAATGGTGGTTACTGCCGTTTTGTAACTTCTTTTCTAACATCTTGCACAGTGTAAAAAGGGAAGACATGCCAGGGTTAATATAAGCTACTACATAGTGTTGCATTTTCTATTCCTGCTCTGATTTCTCAATTTCTTGGTGTTCCCTCTGAAGTCAACTGTGAGGAGGATACACTTTAAAAAATTTTGAGTCGTGTAAGGGCAGTATTTGCCACCTGAGGCAGTATTGATCTGTTTCAGACATTGATGTGTTTCAGACTTTCTTGCAGGCTAAACCCTACCGGTAGCTGTGCTCACTACAGCTGGCTTGACCAAAGGGCAGATTTTGACACAGGTGTGCAGTGAAGTTGTCGTCATTCCTTTGGTAGCATGAAGCCTTGGGGGTTCATCCACCCTCCCTCACATCAGGCAATCAGGAGGTTGCCATCACATTGAGAAACATCAGAGACATGGTCCACACAGAAATTGTATTTCTAAGTAAACTGGTTCTTAAAATCTGGCCATTTAATTTATAAGGGCATACAAGTGTGAGGCTAATTTATTCCTCTTGTGCTCTCTGGGATTCAGAACGTAAAGAAAATCCTTGTTTTGTTTTTGGAATGAGTTAGAATATAGACGATTATATTGCAACTTTGAAAAGAGAGATTAAGTACTGCTGCCTGTACCTCAGGTAAAGCTGGCTTGATTCTGGACTGCGCATAAACCTAGTTTGAGTGAAAGCATTAAACCAGAAGTGGGACCATGGGTGATAGTATCTGGTAATGCTAGTCTGTATTATGAGGGCAAAATAAGAGTAAGGAACATATAAAGTTAGGATCTTTCCTGTGCATCATCTGTTGTGTCAATCTGGTCTTGATGGAACTCTCCTGCTGCAGAGGTTGATCTTTATCCCTTCCCCCATTGTGGAGATAGGGAAAAATCACTAGCAGGTCTCTTCGCTCTTACCTTACTTGTGGCACAAGCAGTTTTCCTGTGGTTTACCTTCCTTTTGATTTAAAGTTTGACTTCATTTTTAGTACGCCTAATCACATTTGTTTCATCTGAAGTCCAAACAAAATGTACAAACAGAACATATATAATCCCAATCTGAATTAGGAATAACCACTTTTAAATATTTAAATATTATTTTAAACACCTCTTTCAGATGCTCATAAGCCCTTATGAGTATGAATCTTGAATAATCCTTATATGGAGAGTAACATATACTGTTTGCTGAAGAAAGGGGAAAAAGAAAGTCTGAACGGGAAAAGATGACTTGTTTTTTGTTAATTGCAGTTCTTTGTCAATTCAGAAATGGAGTTAGGCTTTTCATCCAAGCTTTAAAATATGTGTTGTTTTGAATGATATATTAGAAAGTATTCTTTCTGCACATTCCTTCAGAAAAATACTTTTTAAAAAAACATCATTAATTTGTGAGCAAATATGTGCATATTTTTATATACAAGTGTGTGTATGTATATATTAAAAAATAAAATTTTTGTAACAAGAAAAGACTCATCAAGTCCTTTGACATAGTCCACAGGCTACTATAAAGTTTTCACTCTGAGTGTTTGAACTATGTGTGAGGATAAGGTGGTGAACTGACAGACCTTGTCCCGCACAGTAACATGAGCATTTCTGTGTGTCAGAGAAGCTGCCCAAAGTGATGGGTGATTGTGTTTATCACTATTTGTTTCATTTGGATCTAATGAAAAACAATGTCATTCTGTTTAAGCTAGAATTGTCAAGGGAGTATCAAGGTTTCAGAGCTATCCTTTCAAACAACTGGGTGTCAAAGTTCACTGCTTTTAGAATAAGAAGTCAAGGAGTAGTATTTGACTGTGTTTTTCTCTGCTCCCTGCAATTTATTGCACTCTTCTAGATTGACCACTGATTATTACCTAAATCCAGTCATTTGAGGACTCCAATCAAACTTCTCCCGAGTTTAACTTCATCCCATTTTACGTTTAAGATATTATCAGTGTGCACATACACCTTCTAATTTCATTTGGGTACACTGATGCAGTAGCAAGGCTTTTTAAGTATTACTGAAAGGCATCCTCTTTTTCTGAAACTTTAATGGTTGTCAAACCAGACATTTAAGTTCTAAGGAGAACAGATTGTTTTTGGAATTCATCTTGAAGATTCAGAAGGTCTGGGATTGACCCTTGGAGCTGTTCAGTTCAGAATAATTCATTAATGTCAAATAAAAGACCCTGTAAAGAATAATGTTTATTCCTCTAAGCCTCTACTGAAGGACTGTGTAAGCACTTGTTGAATGTTTAGTGTAAACCTTTTAAAGTGAGGAGCAGGAGGAACACAGCATGAAGGTTGTGTGTTCAGTTGATTTATTGTTCATCCACATTTGGCCAGCTGCATACTTTTTTTTAATGGAAACCTGTTGTCAGAGTATAGTGGTTTGGGGAAGAATACCCCAAGCATCAGGAAAGCAATGCTGCTTTATGGTCAGGTAGCCAAGGATGTATTTACTTGCACTGCCATGATTGCAATGGTATTGAGACCATTCTGGTTTGGCATGGATGTGTTGGAGGCATTGCTCCTTATAGGGTCAGCAAAAACTGGGGTAGAAATTTAAGACGAGCTCTATCATCCCCATCCCAGACTGCAGTCTTCTCAGGTGCCCTAGGGACCAAGCAGGTGGCAGGATTGCTGCTTCTTACTTTGAATCCTGATGTGCTTTAGTACAGGTGTGTGTCTCTTCTCTCTGCTAGATGTCGTTCTTCGTGGGAGTCTGGATAAATATTTCAGTCTTTAGGAGTTCAGGAGAGCTAGGTATCACCTAGCAACAAGCATCCCACTCTCTACCTCCTGCTTCTCTTTACTTTTATTAAAGTATCTGAAAAACAGAAGTTGAAACATTAAGGTAATTTTCAGAAATATTTTGAGCAACTTTAGATATTTTTGTTATGACGTTACAGCAGAGCAACAAAGATGTTGGTGTGGGGGCTGGCATATTAAAGTCCTTGTTTGAACAGCAGCTGCAATCAAAAATTAGCAAAAACTTCAGCTGGAGACAGAATAACCCTTATGATTACAATTGTTAGGATGCATAGCAAGTGATCCTTTGGTTTTGTGAGGTCTGCAGTTACACTTAGCCTAATCTGAATGACTTTTAGGCTGTGCTGCATGGTTTTCCTTGCAGCTTGTAGTGACTGCTGGTGGGACTGTGCCTTACACTGGAATTCCAAATTTTTTTTTTTTTTTTGCAGACAGGTTTGTGGCAAAGTGTATTGGCTAGTTTCAGTTACAGTGGTGCAGCACTCAGTTTACAAGTATCCTGGGGACCAGACACAGGTCAGGAAAAGGAGACACTTGAAATGCAGTTGAGGAAGACTTTGGGATTTGCTCAGTACAGTGCTGGACTGTATGCCAGCATCTCCTATCCCATATCAGTTTTAAGCATCAAGAACTGTTGTGGATCTGTAGCTTATGATTAATGTATATTTTATCTGTAGCTTGTGCAAAGTGTCACTTTATGGAGATCATGAACGTTCCTGCAAGAGTCAGAAACTTAGGGAAAAAGGACAAATGTGTGATTACTGTTACTACAAGGGTAGCTATCCTTAACACTAGGTTGAGGATAACCTCTGTTCATTTCTGAGTAGTGCTGAAACTGAGCTTTCAGTGATCCTTACCTTACCTGATGGCCAGGGTGGCCTTGATGAGTTTGGGAGAAGTCATGCTGGTTTTGGAGCGGTTTAGTGTGACTCAGGGCCTTTGAAAGGAGTTGCAGAAGTCAAAATACAGATCTAAGGGCTTTCAAGAAGAAAAGTGCATACTTTTAAAAATAAAATAGATGATGTAAGAAGGTGACTAGCCCCCTTGTGTCCACATAAGGAGTTTGTTTTATAGAGGGAAAAGTTAGTAAATCCTGATTCAGCAAATGACTTAACTTTGCAAATGAGTTGCTATTTTCCAAATGTATTTTCTCATACCTATCTGAATTATAAGAGTGAAAATAGCACAAGGAGTAATTTGTTATTGTATTAATGTGAGTTTGCTTTCAAATTATCAGTATGTACAAGATAAGTACAAGTGATACCAGTGTGGACTTGTGAACTACTGAACTAATGTGGGTTAATATGTTCAAAAGTATTTTATTTGTAGAGCTATGGCTACCGCTGCACCTGTAGGGACTTCTGTTTTTCCTGAAATATGCTCAGCATTATTGTCTTGAAACTCTTCTCATGCTCCTTAATGTGGTCCAGCAGTCTTGCTGAGGTCCACCAGGGGGTGGCTCTGCTGATCGGGGTGGCACTACCCAGGGCTTTTAATCTGATCCAGACAGGTTTTCAGAATGGACTAGGTGTATTTAAACCAAATTTATTTGGTTTCTTCTTGCTGTAGAAAAAGGAATCTAATCTTTGGTGGCATTCATAAACTCCTGGGGTCCTAAAACACTGTTTTAAGGTGAAAGTTAGGCTTGGGTAGAAGAGGATGTAATTCTGTGTTTGCTACTTACATTTTATTCTTTTGGTTGAGAATGATTTGTGCTTTGCTCTATGATTACTCAAAGAACCTTTTTAACTTAAAGGTTTCAAGTCAGAAATATTGTGCAGCTGTCTCATTAGGTAGATTTTCTTCCTGATTGATGCAAATGGAAGATGTTTCTACTTGGACTTCAATGTCTGATTTCATATTCCTGATAGTAGAAAGTAACATTTCACTGCAAGAGACTGGAAACCAAAGTCCAAAGCGGGTTTCATGATGGTGGCATGTGGCAGAATAGATGGGCCCTTTTTTCATAGGCATTTCAAAGTCCTTTGTATGAAGTCAAAGCTTTTCAGCACTTTTGAAAATCATGGCAAACATTTGTGTAGTTACTAGTTAAATGCCATTTTCAGAGGAAAAGTTTCCTCTTAATCTTCTCAAAAGCAGCCTACAAGAGAAGCCCTTCCATAAAGGAGAGCACCCAGTGCTGCAAGGATGTGGGCAGTTTAGTGCTTGTTAATTGTGCATACCTGAAGAGCATTAATAAGCGAACCCAGTTACTTGTCATTGCTGAAGAAGTAGCTTTTCCATGAGGAGGACCCTTGGACATGATTTAATAATGCAGAACCACAGCTGCAGCTCTGGCTGGTTGGGTGGTGGTTTGTTAGTTCTGAAACACAGACCCTGTTTGCTGTGTCGCCATAGCCAGCGTAACATAATAGGACTCCAGCGTTGGTGTGTAACTTGAAGCTAAGTTGTGCCGTAGGAACATGTGTGCATGAAGAGGAGAGTAATGATGAGAAAACCTGGAGAACTGGAAACAATTACAGGTCAAACTCTGTCTTCTCTCATGGAGACTCCATGAAGCTTCTGGATACATTGCATTTAATTTAAAAAAAGGAAATGGCTAAGTGATTTCCTGTACATGTTAGGTGACCACATCGTGTAGGTCCAAGATATGGAAAATGTGGTCCAGTTGTCCCGTTTTTGGACTAGAGCACAAAGGAAAGAGCAGCTGTAAACTCAAAGGTGGTTCTTCAAGTGTGCAGTTTTAAAAGAAAAAAAAAAAAAGGCATCTGCCACATGAAATTTTGAAGTAATTCAAATAATGCCAAGGGAGATTAAATAAGGAAAGGGAAGGAGAGTCTACAAGATGCACAAGAGAAGATGGTCTACAACAGTTAGCATGCTTGCAGTCTATAATATTCACTTAGGTCAGTGTTTGTGGTAACTTTGCAACTTTTTATAATTCATGCAAATATTTGAAACTTACTTTCTTCTACTAAACTTAATATTTTCTTAGAGATAAAATACAAGGGCATGATGTTTAGTCAGTGTGATAATAACACAATTTATGAATGGACTATTTTTATTTTCTTAAGGGAGCTTCTTGTCTTCTTTTCTCTGTAAAAGTTTGTGTAGTATTTGGAAACCTGTCATGTTGTCGTATATACAGCAGTAATGAAATACTGGAATGTGGTTTAAAATCAGGCAGGTGATGCTCTACTAGTATTTGAAGGATGACCTTATTTTGAATGACAGAAAAATAACAGCAGATTGTTTATAGTAAATCTGACAGCAGATTTGGATTCTTGACTTCACACCATTTCCATTATTAAGCGAGACATATGTAAGTAGCATTTGCTTCCAGACACATGCACATATTCTGTCAAGGGCTTTAAGACATCCTGTCTATTATTTAAATTTTAGACGTCTGAAGATTTTTTTTCTCCCCTAAGGCTTTTTAAAAAAGTTGGACTGCTGGGTTTGTTCATTTTCTTAAACCTGAAGGAGCCTCACAAAACATATTTGAATCTCTATATACTTTTTTTCTTTTATAGATTAACATAGAATCATAGGATGTCTTGAGTTGGAAGGGACTCAATGTTCATCTAGTTCCAACCTCCCTGCCGTGGGCAGGGATGCCACCCCTTAGGTCAGGTTGCTCAAAACCCCATCCAACCTGACCTTGAACACTTTTAGGGATGGAGCATCCACACCTTCTCTGGGCAACCTCTGCCAATGCCTCGCCATCCTCACAGTAAAGAATTTATTTCTAACATCTAATCTACATCTCTCCTCATTTCCTTTGAAACATTGTCTTATGCTATGTGCCCATGTAAAAAGTCCTTCTCCAGCTTTCTTGTAGTCCCTTTAGGTACTGGAAGGTGTTGTAAGGTCTCCCCAGAGCCTTCTCTTCTCCAGGCTGAGCAACCCCAACTCTTTCAGCTCCTCTTCACAGGAGGGATGCTGCAGCCCTCTGTTCTTTGTGGCCCTCATAACTAAACTGATCGTGTATCTATGGGAAACCCTGAAAGAAATACATATTCAGATTTTGTGGTGGTCTTGGACAGTTTTTTAATGTGTTGCTGTTGGGACCGTGCATAGTATTTCTGGGCAATACAGTTTGAAATATTGGTAAAGAACGCTCATCCTCTGTAGCTGCTGGAAAGTTTACCTGTACAAATGCAGGGTACTGGTACATAGTGGTACACAGAAGACTTAGTAAAGCAGTTGGGGTTTGGTGAGCTGAAATAGCAGCTCAGAAGATAAAAACACAGACCTTTGACTAAAATCATTAGTTAACAGGAAACATAAGGCTTTCTCCAATATACTTTTTTTTGTTGTATTTATCCATTTTTGTTTTAAGTGCTTATAAAATTACTGTTCTGAGCTGTGTTTTACTATGGAACAGATGTCTGTGGTTAGATTTTTTAGTATTTACATACACAATATACTTGAGAAATTACTGAACTTCTCAGAAAATACATGGATTACATGATTTAATATTTTCTTTTTCAGGATTGAAGTGGATCTAGGGACAAATGGATGACTGAATATTCATATGAAGAGGAAAGCCATAAAAGTAAGTTGACATTTTAATAGCCATATGCATTATATGTATGAATGCCAGTATCAAAAATTTACACTGTGTTATAAAACAGAATAGCTTAAATAACTGGCCTTTACAATACAGCAGCTTTGCATGCTGTATTGTTTTTGAGGCAGGGGAATACTGTAGCTAAACAGCCGTGGCTTAATGCAGTATTTGCTGACAATACCTGAATGTACAGCAGAAAATTCAGTAGTATGTTAAGGAAATAGGCAATTCCTTTGAAGCCAGGTGTTTGAGTGGGCTCACACATAGTGGTGTTCATCGTTCTGCTGTGCACAGATGAAGGGAGAATTAGAAGGATGTTGTCTTCCATTATAGCTACTGACTGTGATGCTTAATATTGTGGAGTGGCACTCAGATGCCTCATTGACAGGTGCTGTTTAAGAAGTCAGACAGGACATGATCCTTTTGAAAGTTATCTCAGTGCATTGTTTTCTTGTGATACAGAGAAGGTTGTTTTGCACTGTGAGTTTTCTGTGATGATTAAAAAGGAAGAAGCTGTTGGTGGACCTCCATGACTGGCTACTGTTTTAATACACCAAGCCTTGATCTCTGCCAATCTGAGTTATTGGTGACTATGAGGGATAATCTTTTTCTGGGATGCTATGATAACCGATTCCTACCGAGGCTGTTTAAACACAGATGATGCTGCCTGTGGATTTACACCAGAGCAAATTAATTGTATTGACAACTGCAAGATGTGGTACAGTTGGGATGCAGGGCACAGTCCAGGGGGATGCTGTGCAGCAGCTTGGCTAAATAAAGCATTCTGAAAACTCCAGTAGTCAAGGAGGGGTGTTATTGTAGGAAGCCTGTTTCCTTGAGAGCTTTTGTCAACCCCTGAGTCCCAGTCAGGGGTGGAAACTATCAAAAAACCAGCAAAAAACCCAGGTTTTGTTTTTCAAAAGCACAGTGTTAGTTCAGTACAAGAAATGTAAGTCTACAGTACTATTAACTTAGCAAAGTAGTTCAAGAAGACAGAGTCTTATTTTTCTCAGTGATAATTTGGTTTTATCAAGCTTTTAGTGGTTCAGAAGTGTTACAGTTTATGAACTACTGACCTGGATACAGAAGAGTGTAATTCCTTCTTGTGTAAACTTCTTGAGTGTTTGCAACAGAGAGTGGGTGTGCTGATTCCAGCTACCTCCAAATGCACAAGCAGCATGAGATTTGAGGGAATCATCTGTGTCTTTGAATTTTGTTTCCTGAAATAACGGCTGGCAAAGCAATCTTCAGAAGCATCCATAGAACATCTGCTTTGTATGCTGCAGGTCCGAGAAAACACCTCCAGCCTCCCAGAGCCACATTTAAACCCTGATAGAGACAAAGTGGTAGTAGTAGCTGTGCAGAAATGTACACAATTTTTTCCATGGGGTCAGGGGCCCATATGCCCACATGAGACAACAGTTGTTGCCTGCTAAAAGCAGAGCACAGAATGTTGAGGAATTTCCCTTTGGTTTGATTGCTGATGGGACAGCGGCTGCTGCCCATACCGATGTCTGATAGCTTGGGATGGGCCAGTGTTGTGGCAGAGCAAGTGCTTCCCCACTCAGATCTCTTGGCTATGAATAGCAGAGTGAAAAACTGATACTTTCCAAACCTTACTTGCATCATTCCAAAGTGCAGTGATAAAATCCTGTATTTACAAGCTTGGGGAGGCACTTCACTGACAGAAAGTGAGAGGGTAAAAAACCAAACTAATTATCTGTAAGCCATCTTTGGATATAATTTTTTTACAGTGGACTACTCTTGCTGTCCAGGAGCCAGCACAGAGCAGTACTACTGTAGTATGGTAATGTTCTGTGTTGGATTGAAAAGTAACTAGGACAGGCTATGTCTTAGCTATTTGGTTTGGGAAATGACACCAGGGCAGAAAAAGTTACGGATTTATTTCTTGAGAGGGGCTGTCATGCCCAGAGTCTGTGCAGAGGAGGGATGACTTCCAGATCAAGCAAAAGCAAAAGACTCTTGGAAGAATTTGGACTTTTTGCAGGTTTCTGTAATTGCATGAGAGCTGTATCTCTGTTATCTCTGTATTGCTGTTCCTCTCTCTGCTTTTGCTTTTCTGGTTTAACACAGTGGTGGAATGAGGAAGGAAGAACTGGAGAACAGGGTGACCTCTTTCTTGTCAAGCCACAGTTCCACTCTCTCATGCCCTTCTGATAACATCCCACAGTAATTGTGGGGAAGCTGTTCTAAATATGTGCAGATAAGGAAGGGGGTTCTGAGTTATTTCTTTACATGTATTCTGTTTGGCAGCCTTTGCTAATGTAGGGCTCTGAATCCTACTGACAGTCTTTTATATAAGGAAAGTACCGTGATTAATTCATGTCACTGAATAAGAAAAAAAATGTGGTTACATGGAGGAATTCAAAGTTCGAGGCTAAAAATTCCTTTTCTGGGAAGAAATGATTCCAGAAAGCTTAAGCAATAGAGGTGGAGAAGGCTTCTCTGTGGTCACTGTCTCTTCCAATAGGGAAGAGATTGGATTTCAGCCAGCACCTTGCCTTAGCTTTTTGTTTTATTGCTCCTCTACTAATCTAGTTTTGAAAGATTTTCACTGCTGACATGAAAATGTTGGTGTATTGTTGGGAGTGAAAACAGCCTGTATTGCATTGACTGTATGTTATATTGGGATACTTAAGGTCTTCTTTGGTCTGCCTCAAAATATATGTAAATGTGGTGTTGTATAAATAAGTGATATCTAAGCATATATGCAACTGATGAAGGAAAAGTGAGCATAATTCTTTCTGTCTCATAAAATGAGGTTAGATGAATATCTAGCAGAAAAAAGAAATATGCAAAAGTAAACCTGACAGCAAATGTGTATATTGAATGCATGCAGCTTATGATACTTCTGCATTCTCCATAATACTGACAGCTGCATCCAGAGGTTAATTTGTCTGTTGAATCAGATATTTAAAGTTTGTTTTTCAGTGTACAGTGGCTGAATGGGGGCGTAGGGGAGTGAGACTTGGGTAGGAGCTGGCAAGGAAATGTGTAACTGACGAAAACTGTAGCTCAAAAGTTCTGGGCAAAATAAAGGTCCAGACTTCAGGTAAAAAGGACTGAAAGAAGTTCAGAGAGCAAAACTAAAGGGGAAAAAGAGATTGTTCAGATTGGAAAAGCACAGATCTGGGTTGTACTTAATGAGTAGCCATGGGTGCAATCACCACTCACACTGTGGTTTCATGAACAGCTTCTAGAAATAACACTGGGCAGTTCAGTTGATCAAGTTTAATGATGTTCTGAGTTATTCAATGCTGGAAAAGTGATGAACAACACTGAGTTTAATGGCGTAAGGATGACTCCTAATTTTCTGTCACGTCTTCAAAAAGCTGAAACCAAACCAACCAAGAGCAAACTTTAGCTCAGCTGTTTAGAGGAAGGGACTCAAGAAGGTGTTTCTTGAACTGTTGAAAGCCCACCCCATTTCATCAACCTCCCAACCTCTTATGTGCCCTTGCCTCTCCTCCTCTGGCTTCTGCATTGTAGCAGGGCATGGGAGGGTGCAGAACCTACTGGTTGTAGGCCTTGGGCTTCACCCCATGCTCCACTGACAGCTGGGCAAGCCCCTGGGTCATCTCATCTCACTCAGGATCTGCCCTGGTTTTGTGTGTGGAGTTTGGGTTCATTGGACTTCATCTTTTTGCTTTTTTATGCTTTTTAAAGTCTGATCATGATAAAAAATGACTTTTTAAAATGTATTTGAGAAGGTTTCAAGCAAGTTTTATGGTTTATTTGCATAGCCAATATAGTGGTAACAGTGTGATGATATGTTTGGTTTTTCTTGACAGCTGTCCCCTCTGTATTGCAAACAAATGCAGTTTTTCTAGAAAGAAAGTGGCTGCTCTTAAAGAGCCTTTGTCATCTAGCATCATTCAGTGGATTCTTGGAATATAATTATGACTAAAAACATCAACTTGGTGAAATAGATTGATGGTCAGTGCAAAGTAATTCCCTCTAGATTAATATATCTTTTTGTCATGTGCTTTTCAGTTTAGATTACTCTCAGGCAAAGAGGCTGTAGTTTGATGTTTTGTCTTAATTCATTGTGATTATAAATTAGTTGGATAAAACAGTGTAACAAATGACTACTTAAAAATGACTGATGGCCCCATTCAGCAAGGCATGGGGATGTGAAGTTGTGTTGGTTTCATCTGTTGTCTAGCATTTATCAAGATGGGTCCCTTAACAGTTGATTTTTAATGAATATTTCACAATGTAAATAGATAGCAGGCACTTGTCTGGAGCTCAGTCATATTCATAGGACAGATCTGCTTTTACTTGTTGTCACTGAAAAATGTAAAAGCTAATGCTTAAACTGTAGAGTGGGAGGAAAGCCTTTCCCCAAATCTAATGTTGCAGAAGGGGAGGAGCAGCAGTGATTTTCTTTCTTTTCCTGTTCCTTACATCAGTAACCACATACTGGGCTGTCTCTTGCTCCGTCCTTTCCCACTGAGTGCTGGAGGGCTGTGCACGGTGCACACTGTAGCTCCAGGTTTACTCACTCTAGGCTCAGCCCTACTGCCGGTGCGGTGAGGTGAATTTGGAGCTGATGCCCACAACTGAAAAATTGCTGGGGTCATTTCCAACACTGAAATTTTCCAAGGAAAAAAAGGCATTTAAGATGGCTTGCAACAAACCACTTCAGCTTTGTGAGTTTGCTTATGAACTCTTTCCTGTTTCCCTTGCATTTACAACATTATGGATTGATTTCTGGAAAGACCCTGGTGTTCTTATTAGGCTTTCCTTATGAACAGCAGTGCAAAATTTTTTCTATACAGCTCACTTTCTTCATTTCTGCCAGACAAATGCTTTCATAATCTCAGTTTCTTGGTTTCTTGTTTATGGATCCTGGGTCTTGGCTACATTCCTTTCATTTCCTAACTCTTTTGGTGACACACATGCATGTAGATTATGGACAAATCATATTTTGCAGTTGGCTTGTGATCTGACCTTGTTTAAATAAAATTGGGCTATGATTTTGAGGGTTTTGTTTTTGTATTTAGCTTCTGCCAGTGTGGATTGGGGGTAAAACATCCATTGGGTATCCTAACTATTGCTTTTAAGTTTTATCTATAAAAAATGCAGTATATTTCAGAAGTGTTATTTTATTGATTGAAGATAACTGTGGTCTTTTTGCACTCTGACTCTTCAGAAAGGCATAGGAAGTAGGCACGGGGTGAGTTAGGCTTGCCCTGTCAGAACTTGGTCTTCTGCAAAATCTCAAGCTTTGCTCTAAAACCAATACCAATATATTCACGTGTTATAAATAAGTTTGTATTCTCAAATAGTCAGAACAAAGTTGCCCAAAGGCTTTGTTCATAACTCGGAGAAAAGTCTTTGGCTCAGTAGTGGTGTGGAGGGTGTCCATCCAGTGTCTGCACAGACTTCTGCTCTGCTTGGAGCTGCTGTGGAATATTTCAGGTGTATTGGTTTTTGAATTAAAATTTTTTATTGAACACTTTTTTGAAATAGGAAGAATGGAGAATCGTATAAAAGAGGATGGCAGCAATTTTCATGTGAGGTGATGTGTGGGGGAGTACGGCAGCTCATATTATAATGCAGTTTACAGTAAAGTAGTTTGTCTAGAGTTGAAAAAATGTGATAAGAATGTGGAATATTTAAAATTATCTTTTCACAGTTCAAGTCATGAAAATTACTAAATGTCATTTTCAAGCAAAGGTAGATCTTGCTGGTGTTGCCTGGATCACTTCTCCATAAAGAGATAGGTGGTGAGGCTGATCTGTGGGTAGTAAATTGTGGATGTAGGTGAAAGCTGTGAAGAGTTTGCTTCAGCACCTACTGACATAACTCACTTCTGCAGAGTGCTGTTTAAACTACATCTGAAAGTTAATAATAACCCTTTGTGATCTTACTTAGTAAATGCATTAGCATCTATCATTTGTGTTACTTACTGCTGTTGGTGATAAGGCTTGGGATATGGTAACTTCATCTGATTATTTAAGGTCATAGGGAGCTTTTAAATGCATCCTGTGATCACAATCCTTGTGTAAATGTTGCTTTGTTTTTTCAAGTTTGAGAGAGTTTTTTTGTCAGGTTGAGGGTTTTCTTTGGTTTTTAATTAATTTTGTGAGTGGAAAAAAAATCCAAAAAACTTCATCTTGAAAAGATCACTACTTGAAAAGATCAGCAAGAGCTGAGAGCAGAGTTAACAAAAACTAGCTTGTGAGCATAAAATAACAAATAGCTTTATAGTGTGGGCAAAGACATCCTTGGTTCCCGCTTCTGGTGTTAAAAATGTGTGGTGTGTGTTGGTGTTCCCCTACTAGGAGGAAGAGGTGTGTTAAAAACAGAGTTCCTGCATTTCAGGCAGAGCAGAATCTGATACCGTGGCCTCTTGTCTCCAAAATTCATCTTGCAGGCCATATATGAAGTAGAATGGTGGAAACAGCCTAAAGATCTAGGTGAGGAGTTTTCAGGCGAGCATTTTCTCAAGCTCTAGTGGGAAGTGAGCCAAGAGTGTTGCTGCTTTAGCTTAGATCAGGAAATGCTTCCATGCATGTCCTGGCCCAGCAGGCTGTTTCACCTCATGGCATGGCCCAGGGCTGCACAAATTAGGTTACTTGGAAGAAACCTGGTTTGGTGTTTCCAAACCACTGTCTGTTTCAAACCACTTTCTTCAGTTCCTTTTTCAGCCTTGACATCTCTTCTGGGGACTGGTTCTAGCTGATGGAACATAATCCTCAGAGAACTAGATTGCAGATGCCTGGATTTGTTATTTTCAATTTCAGTAATTTTGCTAAAGGCTCCTGTCTTCTGCTGGTCAGCAGAGAGCAATAAGCATCTCCAGAGGGCTGTTCTTCCCATGGGATTTCTCTGTCCTCCCTGGAAGGACATCTGCCTGTAGGATGTGATGGTACAGACACTATAAGTACACAAGACTCCACTCTGCTGGACTCATTCTCCAGCCCTTGGGTTTCCAAAACACCCTGAGCGTCCCTTGCAGCCTGACTTCTCTGCTGCCACGCTGTCTCTTGGGAATGCAAGAGCAGTCACCGCGATCATTTCACCTTTTAATCCTAGTGCACTTAGTGAACAATCACACTAATTCTAGTAATGACTAAATTTATACTGCTCCAGAGAGGGAAGCACCAGGCATTTAATTTCAAAGCTGCTTGACAAGACCATTTTACTGTGTGTATTTTCAGAAGTATGACACCAGTTTCCAAAGTGCCTAATGGGGACAAAAATGTTTAAATTCATACTCTCAGGTTTACAGTTCCCAAGAAACAGAATAATCATCATTTCTGTTGAGCATGGTCCATCAAATAAAACAATTTAAGAACAGATATACAGGACTTGCTACTTCAGCTTATTTAATAATGACCCCTTTCTGGTCATTAGTTATAAGCATGTAAGTTCACATGGAAAAAGATACTTCTCTTGTGTGGAGATATTAATTCTCAGTGTTATGAAGCATCACAACTAATTGCATTTTGGAGTTGATCTTTTCTTTGTGATGAAAAGGAGAAGAATCCTCTCCATCTGAACAGTGGTGCTGTTTAAAATACATCGAACTAGATACTGAAATACTGTGTGTTCTTGTTTTCCTTTTCCTACATATCTGACAATAAAAATTTAGTGGTAGAAATAAATGCATTTGGATTTTAATATTTTTGACATCCTGTGGAGAGCATGATGTCGAACAATGGCAATTTGTCACTTCTCATATGGTGGTGTAGAAGAATGTGTTTGAATTCAGTAGCTAGCACATAAGGAGAGGACAGTTTAATACTGATACCCACTGCTAACAGACCTGAATAATGATTCCACTGGATATGGTATTTCCTATACCCAAGGACATGTGTCTAAAAGAGAAAACAAGCTCCCAGTATTAATCTAAATCTAACTCTTGTGCTTCCCACATGGTGATTCATTAAGTCTTTCTTGTCCAGAGGTCTGGTGATGAGTCAGGAAAGGGCAAGTTCTCTGCTTTGAGGCTGTCACCTTCTTTTGAACTTTGCTATTTACTGAGATTTTTTGTTGTTCAATTTGATAGCAGTCAGCTGCAGCTGTGATTGCAGTCAGCTGTGATGGACATGTGCTCCAGTGAAAACAAAAGCCTAGACTTTCAAACATTATAGGTAAATGTGCTGAGTTTCCACCTTAATTTTTAAGTAATATAAAAGTATTTCAGTATTTTGTATTATGGAAAAAAAACAAAAACCCCCAACCACTAATGGCTGAACACTTGACAAAAGGTGTCTGAGAAATAGCAAGATACAAAACATTACTTTTTCCTTGGCTTTGTTTTTCCTTTTTATTAAAAAGAGTATGGTATGACCCTCAAACCCCAAACATTTGGAGTACAGTCTTAAGTTTAATTTAAAATATATGGACTTGGGATTAGGTGGTTCTGAAGTGAGATGACAGTGAGAATCTCTCTTGCAAATTAAGGAGTGCCTGTTGGTCTTAGGAAGACGAAAATTAACTTGGATGTGTAGGTTGTCTTAAGTGCAGTGGAACTGAGATGATGTTTGCTGAACTACTCTTTGGAGATTTACATAATGGATGAGATACGGGAGCTCCAGGCAGCATGACAGTGGAGTTTATTTTATCACACAATGTAAAACAAGCGAATTGCCTTAATAATCTATGCAGAAAGCAAGGAAGCAAGGGTGATCTTTTTTCCTTTTTTTTTTTTTTTTTTTTTAATATGGAGAAAGAGAGCCAGAGAGTTCACAGTATCCTGGCTTTTTATGTACAAGGAACCAAACCTTTCTTTAGAATGACCTGAATCCATTCAGCCATCATGCTTTCTTATTGAGGACTTGTAAAGCTCTTCAGGGAGGACAAGCAACATACATCTCTGAAAATGTCTTGCATGTAGTGAAATGAGATGGTAATTCATGGCTTGATATAAGATGCTCATAACAGCTTGGGTAATTATTTGGTTATTTAAATATATGGAAAGCATTTATAAACCAAGTATACCTGCTGTTAGTTCTGTAGTGGTAATGATAATTTCAAAGGTTTTAGAGCCTTTGTCATTTCAAAGTGGGTGCATCAAAGTGGGTGTCAAGATGCTTTAAGGTTAAAAGGTTGTAGGATTTAATTTTTTATCAAACCAATATACCCTCTTTGGTTGGTATGGAAGTTTCTGTTTTTGTACTTCAGCTGATAATGTCTCGTCAGCATGGAAAATGGACAAGGAAACACTGGAAAAGTAAATAGTTGAGTGTTGGTGCTAATAAGAGCTATCAACTCTTGTTGTATCCTTTTCAGCTGTGTATTTGGCTTCAAGCAAGAGTTGGATTCTTATGTTATTCTGAATATAAATGTGCCACTGCTCTTTGATCTTTAGCAAAACTTCCTAATGATCAAGGCTACTTAGCACTTTTGCTTGAAGGAAAAGATTTACTTTTGGGCATAGCAAGTTTCCACAAGAGTTAATGATGTCCTTAGGTTCTGGTTTTTGTGAGCTGTATGCAGCTTAAGAATTCTTTTGTATTAATCTTATGTCAATTGCTAGTTCTTCTGGAAGAGCCTGGGCGAGTATTTAATTATAAAATGTTGCACAGAAAAAAGGCATTTATTTATCTAATGTGAAACCAGGTTATCAGAAAAAAGTCAACATTTATTGAATGTAGCATTATGTGAGCTTCTGCTTTTGTTAATGAAAAAACATATTTCCAGTGATTTCAGCAGTGATGGACAATCACTAGTGAATCTACTAGATATGCTGTGCTCCACTCAATTCCCAGATGCAGGCTGGCATTAGTTCTGCCAGATTTCGTCTGGATACTGGATATAGCACTTATTGTTTATCAGTTGATGTACAAAGTTAGATTTTTCTTTTTGCCAGTTGTTTTTTTTTCCTGCGTTGCTAGTAAATGTGTTATTTCTGTCAAGTCACAAGAGTGTATCAGTAACAGTTACTGCAGTGTGGAAGGAAGGGCACCAACGTGATAACCCATCTGCTTATATTTGCTGGTGTCTCTCCACAGTGCCAGGCTGATGGGATCAGAGACCGAGGAATCTTTTATAAGAACAGAGTTGTTTTCATCAGAAAGTGTTTTAAAACACTGAAATTCTTCCACCCCGTTGGCTCTGAAATCTCCCACGTGGGGATCTTTAGAGTAAATAAATAAAAGATCACACCAGGCAAATGTGATTTAAAGTGTTTGTAACTGTTCCCTAAACAGCAGTAAAATCCTAAATATGATATGAGCTAGGCAAACAAGGGGAAAAGTTCACTTTAGCCTCCAGACTTAGTATTTGCACTGTGTAGCTATGCAGCACCAGACCCTGTGTACACAGGAGAGGATTCTGAAGAGTCCATGGTGTCTGAAACACATCCCCCTGGGTTAGGACAGCTTTCTCATACCCTTCTTTGGACCCTCTGTACATTTGTATCAGACAAGTCTCTTATCTGTAATCCAGACTTAAGTGAACTACCAGTATTTGCCTGCACAGAGACAGAAATATTGAATCATTTGAGCTGGACATGACTTAAAGGGTACAGCCCCACTGCTGTGGGCATGGACGCCTTTCAATAGACCAGGTTGCTCAGAGCACCGTTTAATCAGGCCATGAACACTTCAGGCATGGGGCATCCACAGCTTCTCTGGGAAACCTTTTTCATTGCCTCACCAGCCTCACAGTAAAGAATTTGTTTCCTAGTATCTAATCTAACCCTACCCTCTTTCAGTTTGAAACCATTCCCCCTTGTCCTATCACTACACACACTTGTAAGAAGTCTCTCTCCATCTTTCTTGTAGGCTCAAGACAGGTACCAGAAGGCTGCTGTAAGCTCTCCCTGAGACCTTCTCTTGTCCAGGCTGAACAATCCCAATTCTCCTAGCCTTTCTTCAAACAAGAGCTGTTCTATCCCTCTAAACATCCTGGTGTCCCCGCTCTGGACTTGCTCTAACAGGTCCATGTCCTCCCTGTGCTGGGACCCCAGAGCTGATGCAGCCCTGCAGGTGGGGTCAGAGCAGAGGGGCAGAATCCCCTCCCTGTCCCTGCTGCCCACGCTGCTCTGGATGCAGCCCAGGGCACATTTGGCTCTCTGGGCTGTGAGTGCCCATGGCTGGGTCATGTCCAGCCTCTCACCCACCAGCACCCCCAAGCCCTTCTCAGCAGGGCTGGACTTGATCTGCTCTAGCATGATTGTGGTGGTTTTCTTAAACTGTTGTTCATTTAGTTAAATATCCTGAAGGTTTCAGTTGCAAAAGTTTGCAAGTTGTACAGATCTTAAGGAGTAAGCATTTACTGCTTGTTGTGTTACTGTACCCTGAAGTGTCAGCTGCCTTCAGCTCTTTCTGAGATAGCAACTCAGAAATGCTTATCACATTTTGATGAACCTGTATTCCTTGCTAATGAGGAATAAAGGTGGGCATTTCCTATATTGGCTTCTACTGCTTTGAACGCTGGGGAACATTCCATATAGTCAGCCAGGATTCTGCCCTGCATGGGTGCACATTACTACTAATCTCTTAGTAGGCATTTCAGAGTGACGAGCATGTGAAGTACTTACTGGTATCCACTTGCAAAATTTCAACAAAAACTATCCAATCCAAATATGACCTTTATATCTGACCCTGAAGCAGTTGTATGGCAGAATGGGAAGGATTTTTTCTAGTTCTAAAAGGCTTGCTTTGCCCTTTTGAGTAGGGTTCTATGGGACTTGATAATCAGATATAGTCATAACAGCATTAACAGTGATGTCTTTGATTAATCTAGTAGTTCCTCACAGTGGAATGGGTGCTATGACTTCTTTTTTCTTTTCACAGTTGTGGTATATTCTGGTTAATACTTAAATTTGTGCTTTGAAGTAAGAGCTTAATCCATTGATTTCTGCAAGTATTCTTTCATGTTGCAAATAAATTTAGAGTTCTGTTATTCTTTAGGCATGTGACCAACTGAGAGTTATCATTACTAAAAAAACCCCAACCAATACAATAACAAGAACAAAACCACCATAAACTCCCAAACAAGTGACAAAATACAAACGGGAACCACCACTCACCCCTGAATGTTTCAGAGACCATTTTAAACTTTAAAATAAATAATGGTGGAATTTCGTATTTTTCACTTAAGAGTGGATAATTTATTCTCCTTGGTACCAAATAGGTAATAAAATTACCAAGTTTTTTTCTAAAATTCTTGAAATGATGAATTCATTATTATATTCAGACAGTATAGAGTATACCTCAAAACACTTAAAGGCATGGACATGCTCACAGACACTGGATGGAAGTCTTGATGGTGCTGAGCAAGGGGATGAGCATTTTAGAAAACAGCACTAACTGTGATGTAACTTTGGTGCTTTTCATCAGAAAACCCAGATTCTTTTAGTTGAAGTCCCATGAGGAGTGATTTTTAAGAAAAGGTATGTTTTCATGAAAAAAATTCTTAAAATTATTTTTACTTTACATGTGGGGTGGTGACTTGGCATGAGCTTTCAGCATAGAAAGCATTCACGTCAATCAGCTACACTGATTGAGGGAATCACTCACTGGATTTGTGTCCAGCATCATTCAGTGTCTGATAAACACTGCTCTTGAAAAAACTGTGTCTGTGATTTTAGTGGTGAGAATATTTTAGTAATGTTTATTGAATTTCAGCAACCAGAATAATGACAGAGGTAGTTTGTCATGTTATTAATGTTCAAGGTCTGGGTATCTTCAGAAAGATGCAGTGCACATAACACTCTATACAGAGATTGTTGTTTAAAAATATGAGCAACTTAACCCATCCAGTTCTTGTGGTGCAAAGTAAATCTAATAAAAGCATTTTAGTCTATGTGAGACATAGCTAATGTGGACAGGAAATCGTTTTCATCATTTTACACAGTGTAACTAAGCCACGTGTTGGGAATAAGTATGTGATTTATACAGGCACGATTTCTTTTATGTCCTAATGAGAAATATTAAATATATTAGTATGACTTGGGGCTTGACACATGCTCTGAAGGCTGTGTATGATGCCAAGCAACCAATTATCTCAGTGCATTATTTCTTGAAAGCCTTGACATGGGTAAGGTCACTAGACATTTTTAAAGAGAGCATGATGCTGGGTTGATACAGGATGAAAGGATGATACAAATAACAACATTCTGTTAGATCTTCCTGCTGTGCAATGTCTAATCAGGTGCTCTGACTTCAAGAACACTAATGAGGATTTAAAGACCCAGTGGTGCACATTTAGCAGTCACACATGATTCTGTCAAATGCTTTTGCAAAAGAGCGCCTCTGATGTAAGGTACAGTTGAAAAGCAGGTAGGAATGAATAGTTTTATTGTATAGCTTGGTGTAAATCTTTTCAGGGTTTCAGTGAGCACAGCAATAGGTTGATTTGCCAGGTGCTGTTGTTTGGCTGTGATTTTTCCCAGTCCTGAAGCTGGCCAGCAGCAGCAGTACACATGGGCAGGCTGTATCACTGTGTGTTCAGCAATCAAATAGTCACTGAGAGGAACAAAGGGAAAAGGCTCTGAAGTTATTGTTTGAAGTTCATACTAAGCTGTATATGCTGTGTGCTGGCCATCTCATTTACCTCTGCAGTAAATGTCAGGTAGTGAAACCCTGCAGAAGAACAGACAGTGGCCTAGCTAGCTTTAGGTACCTTTTGGCAGTGATCCGTACCAGGTACTCAGCACAAGAATGTCAATTCGTTCTGGAGTGCAGCGCTTGAGACCAGAATGCCATGGTTTAGAGCTGATTTACCTTTGATGTTTTTGGCATGTATTAAACATAAAGAAAAGACATAAAAATAGAAATGTGTTTTCTGTTAGAACAAATGTCCATCTACCTTAGCTCCTTTGCCTTCACTAGTCAATAATGGGTGCTTAGGGAAAGGCTGTAGAAAGACTTTTGTTGTGTGAGTGATTCCCCAGTACCTCTTCCAAGTTTGCATAGCCAGAGGTTGTGTCTGTATTTTTGTGCTTGATGATAGCTCCTGGTAAACAAATCTGTAGAAAAGTCCAGTTGTTTTTCAACCAATATCCAGCCCATCAGACAAGCACACTTGTCATGAGACCAGCTTCTCTCTGTGTGTAAGTTACAGTTCCAGTGCAAATCCCATGATTTCCAGTTAGCACCTGCTTTGGGTAGGAGGTTGAACTGGAGATATCCTGCAATCCTAAGAAAAAAACAACTTGGCTATAGCATTCATTGTTCCCCCAGTTTTTCCATGATATTTCATGCTGTAAAATGACTTGGTGTAAATGAATTATGCATTAGCTTGTCTTTTGCCTAGACACACACTCATACATTTTGTTTATAACTTCTGATTTAATCTAACTGCCAAGTTTGATTGGCTGTATATAGCAAATTCAGTATCTCTGCCTTTTAAAGAAGTTTTAATGAAAGTTCAGTGTCTGTTAATGTACTAGTATGTGTGCTACTTGTATATTGCTTTCTGATGTTTTCCAGATTTTTATGGCTCTGTCTACAGTTACTTAAACTATTCTTTAATCTTGAAGTTTGCCATTATTTTGATAATTTGCAGTAATATTGTGCAGAGCACTTGTTTTTCAAACGTGTTTGAGGAATCACGGTTTCTTTGAGAATCTGTGGGAAATGCATGTTGGCGACATTTAAAACTTGTTGATTAGAAATTCTTAGCATTTAACTAGAATTGCCTTTAAAATTGGCCCTAATTCTACTATAATTTATTGCTTGTGGAATCTAATATGACAGTTTTGTACATAAGCATTTTGATCATTCTGTCTTGAGTAAGAAGATACCTTGTGAGTAGTTAGGATTGGCTTGATCTAGCAGTTGATGCAGCCAGTCAGATCAAAATGTTATTTTACACAATTTTAAAAAAATTTGATGGATGCTTAAAAATTCTTACTAATGAATTGAGGTGCTTT